>NW_020837964.1:26281928-26284434 GCF_003676395.1 Aethalodelphis obliquidens | reverse complement strand
TTTTTTTTTTTTTTTTTTTTTTTTTTTTTGCGGTACGCAGCCCTCTCACTGCTGCGGCCTCTCCCACTGTGGGGCACAGGCTCCGGACGCGCAGGCCCAGCGGCGACGGCCCACGGGCCCAGCCGCTCCGCGGCACGCGGGATCTTCCCGGACCGGGGCACGAACCTGCATCCCCTGCATCGGCAGGCGGACTCTCAACCACTGCGCCGCCAGGGAAGCCCTCCTCAATCCATTTTTGCCCTCCCTACTTCCTGAAACCACGCTTCTTATGGTTACTGGTGCCTTTAGCTTGCTGATTCCATTGGTCCCTTGTCAAACCTCATCTCATTTGGCCTTTGAGAGTCTTTGGAACGGTTGAGTATTCCTACCTTGTTGACCACCTCTCCACCCCCATATAATTTGAAGACATTCCACACTCCTGTTTTTCCTCCTACATCATAGGTTGCTTCTTCTAAGGTTCTCTCCAGCCTGCCCTCCTCTTTCTTACCTCTATATTGGATCAGACTAGGGATCAGACCTCATACATCTTTTCTTCTCTTCTTTAGCCTAGGTGATGTTATTCAGTTCCGAGGCTTTAATCCCCATCTGTATTCTGAGGGCTCCTAGTTGTACATCCCCTTGGACTTCCTGAGTTCCAGGATGTGTGTATGAATGAATGAAAGATATCACGTCTCCCTTTGCACAGAAAAGACACAGCAAGCCAAAATAAGAGCGCCCAAAGGATTCTCACCCTTAGTTCTAAGCATCTTGTGCCACCGTCTTCATTTTTCTTCTTTGTGGTTAGAAAGATGTCCTATTTTAGCACTCAAAGTCCACTGACTGTTTTGATTGCTATGCAGAGTGTATTTTACATATAACTGTCCCTCCCCAAAGAGCCCCTTATAGGTTACATTGGAATGCCACTACTTGTGCCAAGACTTCAAACAATTTTATGACGATTTGAATTGAGTAGGAAATGAAAGCCGCTCATTGCAAATTGGCTTCTCTGCCTTCCCAGGAGTCAATTTCTACTTTCAAACAGTTAGGAAAATGATGAGTATTACTTTTTTGGTTATTAACTGTATGAGTGACACTAGAATTTCAGCCTCTGTTTTACTGAGGGTTTGTGGTTTAAAGCCTCCGATTCTTATTCTGAAATGCATGGTTGTTTAAAATGGATAAAATATATGAAGAATTATTTATCTCCTGGGAAAAGTAGAGCAAATCAATTAGTATATATCAAAATACAATATGGCCAGATGTTTGTGGATCATCTTCAAGATTGATGGAGCTGCCTCATATCCTTTTATTATGTGGTAAACTTTTACAGGTTGTTCAGATTTGTCCTTTTCAAACTTCGGTGGTGATATCTACAGTGGTTTAACATATTAGTGGTTTCCAGGAGTGCTAAAATTCAAGTGTTAAACAGGGCACATTGTCCTGGAGTGTCTATTTTAACTGACAGTTGTGAAGGGAAATATTTTGATATTAAAACAGGCATGATCATTTTATTAAGCATACCTTTACTGACGAACAACATTTCAAGGATATGTCACACTTGGGGCGAACTACTTAAGACTTTCCTGAGAGCCCCCAGCCCTAGGGTCATGACTTTATTCTTCCCTGGAGTTAGAACAGCATTGGTGAGAAATTTGAACAGCACATTCACTTCTGGGGTGGGGGGCAGTCCCATATATAATATCATCTTTCTTTCCAGTAGGCTCTGAGCTCCCCCAAATTCAAGACTGTACGTTACCTTATTTTGTAGTCCCATAAGGAGCACAGTGCTTGGCACATAGATGAAATTCTAATAAAACTTGTTGAACGGAACTGAAGTAGATAGAACATAGTGTTTAAAAAAATAATTTCTAAAGCAATAACAGAAAATCTACAAATATAGAAAGGTTGTATTGTTCTCAGGGAAAATGAGTTTCTTGATCTTTCATGCAGGGCAGTTTTTGGTTGAACCTTAGAGATGGAATTTGGGAATTACTGACTTGGACAGAGGATGACAAGGCAGCTCTGTGGTTGCTGTCAGATGGTCATTAGAACATTTCTAGAAACTTAAAATACAGGGATTTGAGGTGTGCATTCACAGACCCAAATATGATGGGATAATTTCAAATAAATGGGAAGCGTCATCAGTAGTAAAATGGACAAATAAGTCATGTTACATTTGCCTTACACAGTAATGAAAGGGAACAAACTACATCTACACAGAGCAGTATAGGTGAATCTCACGAATTTACAGATCCCTCTGTGTGATTCCATTTATATAAAGTCCTGCCCCACCCACAAAGAGGCAAAATTAATGTATGATATTAAAAGTCAGCATATTTGGTATAGTAGTTATCTTTGGCAGGATAACTTGAATGTAACAAAAGCAGATGTTATACAGAAATGTTCACTTTGTGAAAGTGCATCAATTTATACAATCATGATTTGTGCATATATATGCACATCAATTTGTGTGTGTGTGTATATATATATATATATATATGCAATCCATATATAGGTATATATATAT
>NW_020837964.1:26260421-26281528 GCF_003676395.1 Aethalodelphis obliquidens | reverse complement strand
TCAACAAAAAGTTGAAACAACTACCTAAAAAGTTGTGATCATGAGATAGAGAACACCTAGGATTGCTAGAATCCATCCAGAAGTACAGAGACAGCATCGTAGGGTACACTGACTTGGAGAAGCATGAGGATCTGGGGGTAAATGGATGGGTTATTTCAGCTCACTTACGTTCAAGGCTACTGAGTTGTATCCTTTTTCATCAAGCTCTAAGCATTCTGGATATCAGGCCAACAATGAGGGTTAGGCTGTTAGAGGGACACATTAATGAGGAGGCTTTAAAAGTAATTTGGAATTTCTAACCCCGAGAAAGCAGCAGTGCAGACTTACAATTTTTACTGATTTTTCCAGTGGATTCAGAAGGAAGGGACACAAGTGTGGAGCTGGCTTTGGGACTTCTTTCTTTGCTGGTCTAAGTTTTCAGGTAATGGAAGGAATTGATGGTAGCTCTTGTTGAGAAATCATTTTAATAATCACCAAAAGCCTGATAATAATTGGAAGGAGTTCAAAATTATTTATACTGGTGCTTTGTTCCAGGTTCTGCCCAAGTAACTCCAGGTAGAAGGTAAATGCTGGTCCTTTTACTCCTTTTATTTCTAGCCAAATGAGTTAGCATCGGTTCCTCTTCTTACATGTTAGGTGGCATTCAGAGGGGTGAAAAATGTACTTTTTATCATTCTTCAACATGGACTCAAATAATCTAGGCTTTTGAGGGCCAATTAGTAAAATCATGGGTTATTAGACAAAGATCACTCTTTACACACAAACTCACTTGTGTGTGTTTGTGGCCTATGGAGATGCCAGAAGAAGTTGCATTTAAGGGGTAATGAATTTCATCTCATAAAAGCTTTTTAAAATTAAAAAAAATTTTAAAATTATGGTAAAATACACATATTACCATCTTAACCATTTTTAAGTGTACAGTTCAGTAGTAGTAAGTATATTCACACTGTTGTGCAACCAATCTCCAGAACTTTTTCATTTTGTAAAATTGTCACTCTATACCTGTTAAAAAGAAACCCCCCACCCAGCCCCAGCCTCTGACAATCATCATTCTACTTTCTGTTTTTATGAGTTTGTCTATTCTAAATACCTCATGTAAGTGGAATCATACATTACAACTTTATTTTAACTTTTCATTCTGAGCCTGGTTTAGACAAGTCTATGGGCTAAAATAATTTTACTGACTGCATGATGCTGGTTTACAGGATCATCCTGTAAATTATTATTATCAGATGGTTCATAATAACCACACCTTAGAGTTACTATTAACATATTCTTGAATCATTTGCTGACTACGTTTTCAATAGGAAAAGGAGGAACAGGACAGTCAAAGGCCCCAGCCCAATTAGAGGGCTTGATGGCATCACTGACATCCGTGCCTCTACTCCAGATGAAAGAGGTAGGTAGAGGCAGTAGTCCTAGAGTGTGCAGGGTTAAGCTTCTATTGAGTTCCTATTATATACTGGCTGCTTTTGCATATAAGTCATCTGATTTTTTTTTTTTTTTTTTTTCGGTACGCGGGCCTCCCACTGTGTGGCCTCTCCCGTTGCGGAGCCCAGGCTCCGGACGCGCAGGCTCAGCGGCCATGGCTCACGGGCCCAGCCGCTCCGCGGCATGTGGGATCCTCCCAGACCGGGGCACGAACCCGTGTCCCCTGCATCGGCAGGCGGACTCTCAACCACTGCGCCACCAGGGAAGCCCAAGTCATCTGATTTTAATCCTCATCTTAATATTATAAAGTTGGTTATTATTGTACCTGTTTCACAGATGGAGAAACTGGAATTAAGAGAGTCGAGTGGTTTATCCAGGCTCCCAAAGCTAAGGGCAGAGATGGTACTTGACCTGGTTTCTTCTTACCCTTCTTTATCTTCTGTCATGAAGAGGTAGCTGTAGTAACATATTCATGATGTACCTTATCTTTGTATTAGCGATGATCAAACTGAGTTAAGTTGGGCTAAGTAAGTTTTCCAAAATTACACATTTAGCAAGTGGTGGAAATGGGAGTTGAAATCAGGAGATTGTTAGAAATAAACTGCAAGTCCTTCCCAGGCTTGGGGCTATATTTACACAAAGGTTTACAAAATTCTTGAAGTTAAAAACATCGGTAGGTGGGAAGTCTGCCTGTGCAGAAATAATACAAGTGTTGTGACATCTGGCAATGCTTTCTTCATAAGAGATGAAGGTCAGAGTGGTCACATTATGGAAGACCTTGAATGACCCACATAAGGATTTGTTCTTAATTTGGTAGACTATCGGGGGCTTTTGAAGAACCTTGATGGAAGGTGATCAGAGCTGTGCTTTTAGAAAAATCAATGCATACGTTAGAAGGTGAAGCTACTGAATGTAAGCACTCTCTCTCAACAGTTCTAAAATTGGAATGACTTTATTGCCTCTCTGCATTCCCTTGACCTTTTCCCAATATCAGTTAGGAAACCTAATGTTATTTAACATTTAATACAAGGCATTATTTCTTTTTCCCCAAAGGCATTTGAATGATGAGGCTAAGATCCCAAACTCTTGCATATATACAATGAAGACATTTTAATACTGAGTCAGTAAGTCAGAACAGTCAGTATTTTAGTGACGAAAACTGAAATGTAAAACATTACATGTTTCTTGGGTGACTTTTAAACCAATGGATATGATGACTATGTTGAAATGAAGTATACATACATAAGTGTATATGTGTAGTTATACATATATAGTTATGCACATATATACATATATAGTTATATTTGTATCTAGGATTCTGCACTGTAGGCTAGTTTCTATTTCTCATACTTTCCTCATATTCCTCTTAATAACACTAGAGGTCACTCAGACCCTGTCTTTAATTTAGTTTTGCCATTGTTCATCTTCATTTAAGTTCCATCTGAATTCCTGTTGCGGACTTGGTGTTTTCTTTATGAATTATACAGCTTGCCTCTCTTAACCTGCTAATGTTAGTTTGCAGCATTCCCTATTACACTGATAGTTTAATTGACAAATTAACTTGTATTAGTTTGCCAGATACTGACACAAATGAGATTTTTCTTCATCTCCTCAATGGTTGATGTCAGCTATAGAGAGACAGGTTGATTGGAGGCAGAATGCTTCTAATTTCAGAAAAATCAATGATATAACCATAGTGTTCAAAGGGTGGTTCATTTCCTCCCATTCCTTTTAATTTTATTTCCCCCTTCTGACTTCTTCCAGCAGGTATACTGGTGGGCACTTGCTCCTGGGTCTCCATGTAGCTGGTACCTAAATGGCATCTGGGGTTAAATGGTATTTCTGGCTACCTGAACCTGTTGTGCCCTCTAAGATACTGGCCATCAAAGGACTTGCCAAAACAGAACATTTTCATACAATTTTTGCAAAGTGCTTGATTGGTAAAGTTTTGTTATGAGCATAAGGCTGTTTTCTGATTATGATAAAAAAGAAGCAATCTTTGCTTTTTCTTCAGTTTCTTCCATGAACAGCTCCTTGGGAATGTGAAGACAACAGCATGGTCAAGAATAGTGACTCTCAGATTTTAGTGTGAATCATCGGGAGGGATTTTACAAATGCACATTTCTGAGCCCGGTCCTTGGCGTTTCTGATTCAGTAGGTCTGGGTGAGACTCAAGAATGTACATTTCTAACAATTTCCCATATGATGCTTAAGCTGTTGGTCCTGGGACACCTTTCTAAATCACTGATCTATAGGATAGAGCACCATATTTGGAGTTGGGAGCCTCAGCTTCTAGTTTTAGTTTTGCCAGAAGTAAGTGGACAAGTGATCTAACCTTATGTGACAGGAATATTTCATACTGCTTTGCTTGTAACTCCATTATGGTCATTTCAAAATAATCACATTGTGAGAAGTGTTTTCCTACATCTCTCCTCCTCACTTTCCCCATCTCTCCTGGGTCCAGTCTAATCTAACTACTTGGAGTTCCCTGAAGACAATATGTTCTTCCATAATTCCTTGCTTTTGTATATGCTATATCTTGGAGCCATTTTTTCCCCATTGATTTACTTGTTAACTCCTATACATCCTTCATATACCAGTTTAACAGTCATAACTGTAAAGCTTTACTCATTTGCCCCCAGCTCTAACTTCCCTTGTTAGAGCTGGTAATTCCTTTTAAGGTCTTCTCATATTACCTTGAACATAATACATATCATATCAATATAGTTTTCTTGTTGGTTCATTGGACAGCTGCTTCTCTCAGAGGAGATAGAATCTTATTCATCTTTGTGTCTGTATTACCTAGTGCAATTCTAGTACAAAGCTGGCATTTCATAAATGTTTAGTGCATGATAAAATCTGTATATGTATCTGTTTTTCCTTCTATATTGTGAGATCCTCTAGATGGATATCTTGATCATTTTTGCTTTTTTGATACATTCCTGTCTTTACACATAGTTTTAATGAAGGTTAAATTGCATAAAAAATGAAAAGGTTAGAATGAGAGACCTTATATGTCTTTTAGTTAAAGTGTCTCCAGATTCTAAGTACAAAACTGACTTGGTATTTTTTCATTGTGCATTTATTATAATTGGATCTGATTTTAATAATAGTGTTTAACATTTAGACGTGTTTTTGAGCTAGGGACTTCACAAAACACACAGGGATTTTTGCAATATTCACAACAATCTACAGTGTTTTACTGTTACCTGTATTTTACAGAACAAAATACTGAGGTTTAACTAAGCAAGGCCATATATTTAGTGATGAATCTGGGATTCATATTTATTAGATTATTATATTAAAAATAATTTTGAGAGAGAAAAAACATATAATCAATGAATTTGAGTTGTCATACATGTGTCAACATTTAATATAATAATCAGAAAATGAAAGTAGGATACAGTGAATGTCCTTGTCCCAGAAATAAGATGGAAAGAAGTTGTCCAGAGTTGTACTAAGGTGGAATGACTTTGTGAAGCTTTGATAATGTGTCACAGCTTTGTGGCAGGAAAAGCAAGTGTACAGACTATATGTCATTGGTCCTGTGGCAGAGCTCATGCTAAGCAGGAAAACTGGCATAATTCCTGTACCGTTGTTAGGCTGTCAAAAACTCAGGCTATAAGGAAGAGTTACTGTTGAGTGAGGCTAGTCTTCCATACTCATCATGTTCCTACGACCCTAATTCTTCAAGGCCAAGAGTTAGAAAAGGGGAGGTTTTGCCCATGGGCTTGTGAAAGCACTTGCTTATTTTGTCTCAGTGCCTGGCACAGTTCTGTGTGCTAACAGCACATCTAGACAGAAAGGAATTTTGTTCCAGTTCCATTCTATGTGGAGGTTGCTTACACAGTCAGTTTAATTTGGGAACCACATCCATTTGTTTTTAAATTTATTTTTTATTTATTTGATTTTTGGCTGTGTTGGGTCTCCGTTGCTGCACGTGGGCTTTCTCTAGTTGCGGTGAGTGGGGTCTGCTCTTCGTTGCGGCGTGCGAGCTTCTCATTGTGGTGGCTTCTCTTGCTGTGGAGCACGGGCTCTAGGTGCGTGGGCTTCAGTAGTTGTGGCATGGGGGCTCAGTAGTTGTGGCTCCCAGGCTGTAGAGTGCAGGCTCAGTAGTTGTGGCACACGGGCTTAGTTGCTCCGTGGCATGCGGGATCTTCCCAGATCAGGGCTCCAACCCGTGTCCCCTGCATCGGCAGGCGGATTCTTAAGCACTGCGCCACCAGGAAAGCCCTGGGCACCACATTCCAATAAATAAAATGTTAGCTGCAATTCTCATTAATGACATTGTTATCATTAGTGACTTGAAGACTCTTTTTAACCAATGAATTATAATTATGATATCTTACTGTGGGTGCAGCCACACCTCCTCCTGCCACTTAAAGCTGACCCTAAGACAAGGAGTTGATATGGGGAATTTAATTTGAAGGTGACCACAGAAAACAGAAGTGTGGAAAGTAGAGAGAGAGAGACAAGAAAGGAAGAAAAACAAAGTATGTGATAATGAGCTGATTACTGCTTAGAATTGTCCCACTGAAAGACAAAGAAGTTGGGACATTTATCCATAGACTTTTACCCTCCATAGTGTGAGGACTGCATTGGGGGTAGATTCGCCCACATTTTTGGGTTGCATCTGCATGTGGCTAAGCCATCTTCTCCAGCTTTAGAGAAAGCAGTACAGAGAGGCACCATGGGATATCAGCAAAGATGCATGGAACTGTCTACCATACTAGTGCTGAAATTAGGTGGACTGAGGGAGGGAAATGGTTCATTACAAGTATCTGCTACAGACCACAAGAAGTCTTACCTAAGAATAATGGCCAAAATGATGAAATAAATTGTATATGCTTTACTAATTATTTATATATGATTTTTTGCTATGTTTTGAGAGATTACAGTCATGTCAAGTGATATTCAATTTAAGGTTGGTATTTGTGCCAACCTCACCTCCTAAAAAATTGGCAAAATGCCAATTTCTGGCACATTTTGAAATAACCATAAAAGAGAACTAAAACCTTAGTTTTTTTTTTTTTTTTTGCGTTACGCGGGCCTCTCACTGCTGCGGCCTCCCCCGCCGCGGAGCACAGGCTCCGGATGCGCAGGCCCAGCGGCCATGGCCCATAGGCCCAGCCGCTCCGCGGCACGCGGGACCCTCCTGAACCGGGGCAAGAACCCGCGTCCCCTGCATCGGCAGGCGGACTCTCAACCAATGCGCCACCAGGGAAGCCCTAAAACCTTAGTTTTAAAGCTTATTAATAAATTAATTTTACTAGAAGGTCAGATCATGGGATGGGAATAGGTGGGTATAAGACTAGAATGACACATTTAATATAATGGCATCCAGAATTTTGGATTTAAAAATCATCTTATTTCTCATTTCAGAAAATTTTAAAAAAACCTAAATAAAAAATATAAAGAAGAAGGAAACTATATCGACCATAACCTCCCATCTAGAAATAATCATTGTTACTGTATTGGTGTAGTCCTTCCCAGTCAATAAATGTCAGTTCCCTACTGAGTGGCAGGTAAGGAAACATATTTATTGAATGCCTTTTATTTGCTGGACATCGAGTTGAACATTCTACACACCTTCCCTAGTCCATTAGCCCTTGCACTGTTTGTTTTTAGGAAGCCACCATCCCAGCTCCAGAGGTCAGCCTACGTGTGTTGGGTACTACCCAGAGCCTGTCTCCAGTCATTGAGAGAATGCTTTGCCTTCCACAGGCCCCAAGTGAGTGAGTCAGAAAGGTTAAGGGCAGCCTGGGAAATGCTGAGAAACGTTTTTTCTAATGGAAATGAAAATGGAATAGAGAGAGGCAGAGGAATGGGGGAAATGTATTAGAGTAAAGCAATGGAAAAAAGAAATTTCCTTAAATTTATTTTCCTCCCAGCACTATGTTATGTCTGTTTTTAGGTCTGCTTGTTCAAATGACTAGGCAGATTTTCCCAATTAAACCATCATTTACAACCCTGCTCATCCTAAACGTGTAAATAAGCTTCCTTTGGGTTTGTCTGACAGGCGTTTATTTTGCATCATCATTCGTGTTTTGACAACATTACTGGAGATGAAAACAATTCTGCCATACTCCCAACTCCTTCCAAATGCCTTTTTCCTGCTTTTATCTTTGATTCATTGGTGTAAATAAATAAAACCTGCCCTACTGTGTCTTGCTTCTCCTCCCCCCCTTCCCTCTACAATTCAGGATTTTAATTTGAAAATGGTTATTTTTAGCCTTGTTCTCTACTGTGCCTGTGCTCTGTCCTCACCATGCTGCTGATTGCTGATAACACAGCTGGCTTGGGTGGGGTGGCCGGTGCAATCTGCAAACATTACAGATAAGATTGATTGAAAAGTGGGCTGCAGCTGATAGAGACCCCTCTGAGGCCTAGGAAGCAGGAGCTTCCTAAAGGGTTTGCTTGTAGGGGGAGGTTTTTCAACCACACTTCCATGGGGGGCCTGTGGTGGGGAGAGGCAGATATTAAAAACTTCTCCCTTCTTGGGTAGTCTTGGGACTCAGGGGTGGGCTGATTTTAGAAAATTAGGGACTGTGTGGGCAGAGAAAGGGCTATTTTTCAAACTATGTAGGATAAAAGAGTCAGGAGGTATGCCATATCCAGAGGCAGTCCAAAATGAGGTTTTCAGTGAAAGTATAAGCAGGCTCCCAATCTGATAACCTGTAGGCCACAAGTGCCCTGGAGGTGTGTTTTGCTTGGCTTTCAGTGTTTTTCTTTAAAAATGTATTATTGTTGTCATTCAATTACATATTAATATTTAGTTATATATTCAATATCCAATTATATATTCAACATGAAATTGAACATTATATATAATCACCTATTCATAGATATATATATTTATATATGTAAACACTTACTATGTGCCAAGAACTGCTCTAAGCTGTTCAGAAATACCATGTAATTTACTTTTTATAGCAACCCTATTAGTTAGGTTCCAATATTGTCCTTACTTCACAGATGAGGAAACTGAGGCACGGAGAGGTTAGATAACTTGTGCAAGGCCATATACCTTACCCGTGATATTAAAACAGTGAGAGATTTTTACATATAAAACTAAAAATCAGTATTTCTGAATATTTGAAACTTCTAGTGACTCTTGGGCTCTCAATCCTTAGGGCAACCAATGTCCTTATTAGATAGGATATGCATGGCTACTGTTTATTGGAGTCTTCACACATCCCTATTCGCTGTAATTGGTCGACTTTTAAAACTTTTGTTATTTTCCTTACTCCTATAAGTGGTTAAGTAAATAACATCTGGGATAGAGTCATAGTTTTCAAATCAGGGAGATGAGGTTTAGCAAAAGGAGGCATTAGAAAATGGCATTGGGGGATGGAGGAAGTCCTGAGAAAATGCTTAGAGTTCACTCGTCCCAAACTGCCTGTTACCCGCCTGGGTAGTGATTACAGTCACGCATCTATTTAGCCATATGTAATAGACAACTAAAACTGAGCTAAAAACTAAGGACACAGCTCTGGGTAAAAACCAAACAGAACTCTAAGTCTAGAAGGACAGTGCTGGTGATCAATGACCATACAATCATGCAGTACAAAGTGGGGGGGGGCACTGAAAGTGGTGAGGTCTGGGAGTCAGCTCTGAGGCGGTGCCTTTTGTTCTAAGAGCACGAGTTGAAGTTAGCCAGGAAGGAATAGGTCATCACTTATGGTTGTGAAGATTGTGCCCTGAAAACATATGCTCTTTCCTGAGACAGTGTTAGGAATCAAGAACAATCCAGTTGCAAAGGCTTGAGAGAGCAGGGCAGGCAGAAGAAATGAATGAAGGACACTCACCAGCTTTGTCTATTAGTTGAAGCGTTGGTCTCTGAGTATCAGTTTTCTTCATTTTAAAAGTGGGGATGAAAAAAAGTGCTGACCTCGTAGTTTTGTTGCAAGACTTAATTGTGATAATATAGGTAAAGTGCTTACAGAGAACATGACACATTGCATTGCTCATCAATATGGCTATTATGTCATACTAAGTTTTTGTTCTGTGGTCATTGGTGTTAATAATGATGAGGTTAATAATACTTATATTATTGTTATTAGAAACTCCAGTTGGTGCTGTGGGAAGAGAAAACTTACTGTTTCCATAACTGTACCTCATGAAGATCCACGTAACAGAGCCATGGATGAAACGGTGTGCAGTGAAGTGACCCTGAGGTGGTGGGGCATTGGGAAGGGGCGAATGAAAAGAAAAAGCAGAATAAACAGAACAACCAAAGAAATCCACTCTAAAGTGCATTCCCATTTTCTTCCTGCTATTAAAGTATAGTAAAAATATTTCTCCATACCCACGACCTTTGTAATTGATTGGTGAGGTTACAAGAGGTAGACTTCAGGCTCAAATAGGTTTCTTTCTCCTATGCAAAGTTAAGCTGGAATCTGAACTTCAAATCCGAATTATAATCTTTTTTTATAGCACTTATGACTCAGATACATAGTATGTTTTTTGTGTCAATAGTCCATCTTGGCATCCGTGTGAGGTCCTACAGGAAAACAAAGTGAGAGCCTCCCAGTAGCACAGCCCCACCCTCCTGTCAATACATAATCTGGATCTGTTATGCTTCGCCTCTATTAACATCTGACTTCATTGCTCTCAAAAAAAGTTGAGAACAACCGTCCTTCTCCTGGTTATCTGTTCTCTCACCCTCACTTTCTATCAGTTCTTCCCTCCAGGAGACATAAGAGGGCAATGAGCTAAAAGGAAACAAGCCAAGCCTTAGACACCTAAAATTTGGTTCAGAGGCTTTTGTTTTTTGCTCCGTCTGAAGCTATTGAAAGCTATGGGCTCGATGTTCAAATGTGGGAACTAAGGGGACATTTCTGCCTTTTTCTTTCTCCCTTCTCAGCATTCATTAGTTCTCTTACTAATAACAGCTTCTGGAGACTCCTTTGGGAAATACACCTTCTCTCTCAGACCATTAGCTGACCCAGCCTCAGCTGCAGGGATGGGCGAGCAACCAGCCCCACCAATGTTTCATGCTGGAGCCTCGGGGCTTTCTTCAGGGATGGAGACATACCCTAGTCTTTCCAGTCAGAGCTGATGTTTGGATGTTTACTGAGGAGATTGGAAGAAATTGTTCTTTGTGCTGGTCTTATAGTTACAAAGATGAAAGACCAGAGCTGCCAGAGGCCACACAAAGAGATCCTGTTTGAGCATGAAACACACACAGAGGAAAGCAGAGCCAAGGCATGGGGAAAGGAAAGAGAGATAGAGAGATAGAGGTAGAGTGGGGAGGGGAGAGGCCAGAGGAAAGGGAA
Organism: Aethalodelphis obliquidens; assembly: GCF_003676395.1. Taxonomy (NCBI): domain Eukaryota; kingdom Metazoa; phylum Chordata; class Mammalia; order Artiodactyla; family Delphinidae; genus Aethalodelphis; species Aethalodelphis obliquidens. Next base: position 26,270,819 of record NW_020837964.1, on the reverse strand, counting down.
GCGGGGGAGGGAGAGAGAGAGAGAGAGAGAGAGAGAAATCTCTAAAATGAACTCTACGACTAGCCCGTTTTAGTTATATGATTTAGTAATTTGCCTGTTTTGCTTAAGCCAGTTTGACTTGACTCTTCCATTATTTGCAACTCTAAGAGTGATGACTAATAAATGTATGTTCACAGCCATCTGGGTCCCAAGCAAAGCAAAACCTTTGAAATTGGTTTGTTAATTCAGAAGGAGGAAGACAAACAAAGTCCATCTACAAACATCCAAGTAATGGACTGTGCTAACTTGGAATTGGTTTCTGAGCCATTGGATGTGACAAATGGCATGTGTGAATTTAAAGGGATGAAGTAAAAGGTTGCAGATCTTGACAAGGACACTTTGTGGCTGCAAAGCCCTGATGTGACAACTGAAGTCACACTTCCTGAGGGTGTATGAAAGACTATCAACTTCAAATTCTGATTCCATCAAGTTGTGTATCCTACTCTTCCTTTCCTGGATTCTTATATGTTATCCATGAAGGTCGTGGTAAATTGTAGGGGTGAGTTTTTTTAACATTTATTTATGGCTGGGAACTACAAGCACATGGTTTTATCTTTGGCTTGCAGGAGAAGGAACAGGATGACTGGTAGAAGAACTTAAGCACTTTATCATTCTTACTTCTCTGGAATGCTGTGATTTTAGGTGGTTTCACGCACCACCCTATGAAACTTACATTTACAATGATGTTGCAGGTGGCCAGCAGGTGCTAGATAGTGCCGAGTTTTGTAGACAATTGGAAGGAGCTCGGAGGAAGCCATTCTACATCCTATCATATATTTTAAGACAAGACTTATGCCACCTCTGATTCTTTCCCTTCCCAAGCTAAGTAACATCAGTTACTCCAAGTAATCATCACAGGAAGTTATTTCCCCACAATCCGTGAATGCAGGAATCTGTCTTTTTTCAAAGGTGCCTTCTCAGATTTTAGCACACTTCCTAGCACATATTAGGTGCTCAATACATTTTTGGGGTTGGAATTAATTTCCTTATCATATCAGCTTTGTTTATATTTATTTTTGCTCACCCTGATTCTCCTTCTGCAGGATGCTAGTTTTTAATTTCAAACTCCACTCAATTCTTCCCCATCTCTCTCCACCTCTCATATAAATGAAGGGGGAGAGAGGAGAGGGAGAGTTAGTTAGTTCTGGTTTCTTATGAAAAGGGGAACTCCGTCGTGGTGGCCAGAGCCAATTGATTCCTAATTAAATGAAGCATAGAATTGAGCTGGGATGCATTTGTTCTGATTCAAAAGCCACCTTTCCTTCCTGCCTGATGATTGTGTCTCTTTCAGTGTCAGCACAATGTGGGCAGGGAGGAACTCTCTCTGCTCTGTTCCACTCCACACAGGGATAAAGGGAGATGTAAGCACAGAATGCTTTGTGATGAAGCAGGAGCCACTTGTTAGAGCAAGGGGAGAAGCGACAATAATAGGAGACTGCCCAAATGGAAAGGATGGGATCACAGGCAGTCGTTCTTTTAGCGGCAGAAACTTTTCACTCCCCAAGAAGCAGGAAAGAAGCCAGCAGAGGTGATTAAGCCAGTGATCAGGATGAAGAGCAGTCTGAGATACAGTCAATGAGCAGAAACGACTCAGCAGGCTCGCCAAGCTGGGGCTGAACCTGTGGCTCTGTGAACCAGCCTGAACACTTCATCACTGGAATCTGCCAAGAACCAGGCTGTAATTTATCTGTGGCCGTGGACGCTGCTCATCAGATATCCTGTTTATACCCATTCACTCATTCATGCATTCAACAGCTATGGAAGGTGCTCCGTCTCTGTGCCAAACCACTTGCTAGACAGTGGGGATTCATAGGTGGTTAAGAGAGTCTCTTTTACTAGAGGAACTCCTAATTTATTTTATTTTATTTTTGGCTGTACCGTGCAGCTTGTGGGATTTCAGTTCCCTGACCAGGGATCGAAAGGGGGCTCTCGGCAGTGAAAGCGTGGAGTTCTGACCACTGTACTGCCAGGGAGTTCCTGAGGAGCTCCTAATTTAATGGAGGAAAGTAATAAATGAAATCAGAGTAAACCCTCCATAACTGCTATCTGTTATTTTCATATTCTGGGGACCCAAGCAAACATTCATTAGTGATTATTTCATATAACAACTCTGGAAGGTAAATTCTATTTTCCTCTCTGTTTTTAGGTAGAAAGCACTATGATAAACATTATCCCAAAATCAATGGAAAAGCTGAGTTTGAACCCATGTGGTTAAGAAGCAAGCACAAAGTACCATAAGAACCTAGGAGTGATTGACTCACCTTTCCTGGGAGCATTCAGAAAAATGTTACCAAATAAGTACTTTTTGATTTGGGTCTTGAAGCATAACTAAGAGTTCACCTGACAAAGACAAAGGTTGACAGGAGGTTATTTCAGCATTTGTAACATATAAGTGGAAATGGCCATAGGGAATATTTTTGGATTCTTTTGTGAAGCCCACTTAAGTAATAGTTGTCATTGAACAGCATATTTTGATAATCTGATTTAGATTTAGTTTTATGGCTTTAAGCAATATAGTTTTGGCTTCAGTGTGATGGTCGCATTTTACTGACTTTCAAAAGTTGAGGTATAATTGACATATTAGTTTTAGGTGTATAACCTTATGATTCAATATTTGTATACATTGCAAAATGATCATCACAAGTCTAGTTAACATCCCTCACCATACATAGTTACAAATATTTTTTCTTGTGATGAGAATGTTAAAGATCTACTCTCTTAACAGCTTTCAAATATGCAATACAGTATTATTAACTACAGTCACCATGCTGTGCATTACATCCCCGTGTCTTATTTATTTCATAACTGGAAGTTTGTACCTTTTAACCCCCTTCACCCATTTCATCCATTCAGGATGGATTTGTGAAGGGCTATGAGATTAACTCTCAGAATCAGTCACACAATTTAGAGCAAGATCAGAAAAGCCATAATGGAAGGTGAGCCCATAGTGATTGTCATAAGCAAGATTAGGGTGTGAGCACCTGGCCTTTATCATCCATCTGATATGGGGCACGGGGATGTTTCCATTTGACTTAAAAGGGTTGGGTTTCAGAAGACAGACATGGCGTATGAGCCTTTAATTTCATTGGTCCATATGTTCCTGATGTTGCCTTAGTGTTCATTATCTCGCTTCCAGCCGAATGGTCTCACAGGCTCTATTCCTGCTCTCTTCAAATCAGTGATCTTGCCAGTAACCAGAATTAAAATTCAAAAAAGCAAAAACATTTCTCATGTCACTCCTTTGCTTAAAAATCCTGTAGTCTTCAGGATAAAATCCAAAATCACAAGCAACTCATAGTGTTACTGAACCGAACTTGGGTCTGCTCATCCAGCGTTGCAGCAGAGCCAATCTACCAACACCAGATTGTGGTGAAGGAAATACAGCATTTATTGCAGGGCACCAAGCAGGGAGAATGGGCAGCTTATGCTCGAAAGATCCAAACTCCCCAGTAGCTTTCAGGGAGGAGTTTCTAAAGACAGTGTGAGGGAGAAGGTCACAGGGTGTGTGATCAGCTTGTACACAATTCTCTGATTGGTTGATGGTGAGGTAACAGGGTAAGGTTTTGAGGATCTCAGTCATCAACCTTCTGGTTCCAGCTGGTCTGGGATCTGCGTGCTGGTGGGCAGCATACAGTTATCGTCTTCCACCTGGTGGGGGTTTTATAGTATCTGCAAAACAACTCAAGGATATAGCTTGGAATATTGTTTGTAGCCCTTCAGGAGGAACTAAAGTTCCTAGACCTTTTTTTAACAACTAGACTATTATTATTTTGTCTTGAATGACTGTTTTCGTTTGTTTTAGCATTTTCTCACTTCTCTGAGTAAATTTGCTCTTTGGAACTTGGGGAAGGCCTAGGAGGCTAAAGCTTTTCTACAAACAAAAGACAGGGGACACTGAGGAGTTCTGTCCCCAGGAAGGCCCTGCAGGGTCCTGCTTGATTTCAGTATAAGGCTCTTGTCTGATTCTTTAGTTTTAATTGTTTTGTAACCTATAGCCTTCTCTGCCCTTCACTCCCAGTGCTCTGCGCCAGTGTCTTTGCATATCTTGGGATATTATTGCTCTCCCACACCTCCCTCATCTAGCCAACTCCTCTTCTCTTATGAGTTTGATATTAAACATCCTCTTTTAGGAAGGTTTCTCTGGTCCCCAGAAGACTGGGTGAGGATTGCCCCTTTCTGTGGTTTTACCACGTGGCACACAGTGTCAGACGTGACTCTGTGTGTCTCTCTTCTGCAGGCTCATGAGATCAGCATCTTCGATCATTTCATATAAAGGCTCTCAATAAATATTTGGTGAATGAATGGGTGAATGACAAGATGAGAACTTCATTAGAAATGTGGAAAATTTTGACCAGATTTCTAGAATGCAGTTTTGGTTGTGTGGTTTACACAACAATATGTTTGGTTTGATTTGTGTTGGGGTATAGTTTTTACTTTTCAGTCATCTTCCCCAATGGCACTATTGAGTGAAGAGAGTCTTCACTATGAGGACAAGTTAAAATGGTAAATTTCTTTTCATATAGAATAGCCCCCATTTAAATTTTTTATTTTGAAATAATTTCAAAATTACAGAAAAGTTTTAAGAAAAATACAAAGAATTTCTGGTATCTTTCACCCAGGTATCCCAAATGTTAACATTTTGTCATATTTGCTTTATTATTCTTTCTATATATGTTATTTTTTCTTCTGTAACATTTGAAAATAGTCACAACTATGATATCTCTTTAACCTTAAATACTTTAGGGTGTATTTTTTACAGTATGGTGATCAAAATCAGGAAATTAATATTGATATAATACTATAATCTGTAGACTGTATTCAAGTCAAAGTTATTTTATAAAAAGCATTCAGTATTTTAAAAGGCATTTGGTTTGTCCTGGGTCCTCATGCTTATCCAAGTGGGACATCTTTGAATCGGGAACTTGGCAGTATGGACTTGAGGCAAGGAGAGATCAGGATTTTCACGTTAGCACACAAGGGACAGCAGTATGTTGAAGTCACAGTGCTTTCAGGAAATAGGTAAAAATAGGTAGATGGAGATGGAGAGAGAAAGAGAATGAGAAATGAGAATAGACTTCGGATATCCATGCATGTGAGCACAGGCACTTATCTCTGTTCCCCTCTGTCCAGCTTCTAAAGTCCCCATTCCCTGGACTCTGAGAAAGATATGCCACATGCTAGACTGTGCTCTTTTTGGTGAATGAGCCAATGTGCTTTTATAGTAAATATGCTTTAGACACATACATGCACATAGACATGCCTCCTAGCTGACCTTTAAAACACTGTTCTCTTTTAGAAACTAAGCAAGCCTTTGCTTTCTCCTGTTATACCAGTTTCCCTTCTCAAATAATTCGCCCTTCCATACCTCTTTCTATTTTACTCCTCACGCCCCTAATAGATGACTAAATATGAATAAACAGACCAGTCCTTCCAAACACAAACTGATACTCTTTTCACAGTATATGTATACATATAAAAAAGCAGATTGAAAACACCTAATGAATTGAATCTGTTTCTTCCCACCAGTGTTTAGGAATGGCTGAAATTTAGCTATCCAGGGCCACCATGTCAGGGGCGGCTGGGACGTGGTTGTTCTTCAGTTCTCATTTTCCATTGCAGTGATCATGCCATCTGCCTCTTGTCCCTTGTTCTTATCAGACACACCACCACAGACCGCCTGGGTACGGGAAGCAGGCAGCACTGTCTGGTTAGACTCAGACATCCCTGGGAGTTGCACCCACCCATTCTTTGCTATAAATTGAAGCTTCTTCTCTTGGCATGATTAGCCCTAGACCTGGAATACGAGAACAGCACATTGAGAAATATGGGAAAGAAGGCCAAATTTGTGTCTTTGTGCAGAGACTAATCATTTGTCTATGCATTCTGCAATTATTACAATTCTCAGCTATGTGGTCTTGATCTGTTTAGGAACAGAGCACACTTGGTTACAATCTACATGTCAATGTAAATCTAGCTTGTCAAAAACTATGTGGATTTGGCAGCTAAAGTAGTAATTGAGTCAGAATTAACATTTTGCTGTTTGATAAACATATTCTCTGGCTCCATGATTACATCTCTGGTTCAGGGGATATTATTGTTTGGCACTAATTTAATCAGATAATTTTTTGGCTTGAAAAGATCCTAAAGATGGCATACTCCAGTCTCTTCTTGATCTTCCCATGAATATACCTCAGTTTACTCAGTTGTGCACCAACCCCGCCCCCAGGAGCTGCCAGATTTCACGTGGCAGAGAGAGTGTGACCCTCGCTCCTGAACCTCTGGAGGAATTTGGTATTCAGCAGGAGGTGTCCACTTCATCCTGCTAATAGGGATGATTATCTTCCATGACCTTCAAAACAGATTCTAAATAGAAGATGTCCTTCTGTGAGTTAGGGGCAGAGAGTGCGTACCAAGACAGAGAGTGGAAATGGCTTGGGAAGTGGATCCAGAGCCCTGATCTTGAGTAGTTCTCTACTTAGTTTGACTGTGGGGTCATTGCTTGAATGACCTAGAGACGCTGAAATTCTTTATTCTGGGACTCAGACCACAGGGAGAGTTTTTATTGTAACTCTTCTGGTAATGAAAATGAAATATTAAGAGCTCTTCATTACAGGCCTTAGGGAAATACGCAAATATGTTACAACTTTCTAAAATATGTCCTGATTAAATATCCCACTTCTCCACCTCCATAATCGGGAGATAATAGACCAGCTGATTGCGCTAAATGGATTCCAGCAAGCCTTACTGTCTTGTTGCATCAGGAGGGAATACTGATTTCTCCACTGTGTCATCTTCATCTACAAAGGATAACTTATTCCCACTATTCAGTGTAAATTTCTTTAAAAAAAGAAGAAAAAAACCTAATACTCAAAGCTCTATTTCTGTTTTATGTATGAATATTTTAGATACAGATATATATATATATATATATATATATAGATATAGCTGTAGATATGCATAGACCCATAATGTTGAAAGTGTTTTTCTGGTTAGGGAGATCAAGGAATTTTTTTTTCCATCCTTTATAATGCATTTCTTTTTTTCTTTTGCTTGTGGTTTATTTAATTTAATTTAATTTAAATTTAAATTTGATTTTATATTAGAGTATAGTTGATTTATAGTGTTGTGCTAGTTTCAGGTATACAGAAAAGTGATTCAGTTATACATATATCCATTCTTTTTTCAGATTTTTTCCCATGTAAGTTATTACAGAATATTGAGTAGAGTTCTCTGTGCTATACAGTAGGTCCTTATTGATTACCTATTTTATATATAGTAGTGTCTATATGTTAATCCCAAACTCCTAATTTACAATGTGGTTTCTTTTTTTTTTTGCGGTACGTGGGCCTTTCACTGTTGTGGCCTCTCCCCTTGTGGAGCACAGGCTCCGGACGCACAGGCTCAGCAGCCATGGCTCACGGGCCCAGCCGCTCTGCGGCATGTGAAATCTTCCCGGACCGGGGCACGAACCCGTGTCCCCTGCATCGGCAGGCGGACTCTCAACCACTGCGCCACCAGGGAAGCCCCATTGTGGTTTCTTTTAAACTCCTAGAAGCCTCCTATAACCAAATACCTGGGTAAAAGAGTTCAGTTAAATTAGACAAATAAGGATGGAGAGCTTACTATATGCCAGACACTGTGCTGAGATCTGGGTATATAAGGATGAACGAGTTATAGATGCTTAGTGTCAAGTAGTAAGACTATTATTTTTGTGTGCGTGTAAATCTTGTTTCATGCAATAAGAGTAAAAATCTCGATGAGGTTTTGGAAATAGAAAAATTACCTTTATTTGGAACAAGCAAGGAAAGGTCTCTCAGAATAATCTGGATGGGGTTTTGGGGGATCATCGTCCAGCGTTTTGAAGTTTACCATCCAGCCGTAATGAAGGTGGTCATTCCAGGTAGTGGGAACAGCATGTGCAAAGGAAGGAAAGCTTTTTTAAAAGATTGCATGATGTGTAGGGGCAAGAGAAGTACATTAGGATTGCTGGAGTATAAAGGAGTGGGACAGCAGGGGGGCAAAAAGATCGATATGGCTCAGATCATGTAAATTCATGATGAGTGGTCAAGGAACTTGACCTTTATCTTTTAAGAAATGGGGAATGAATGAAGGGGAGCTAGAAAAAAAGGCACCTAGTTACTTTCAAGACCTTAGTTTCACTCCTGTCCAGAGCTTTGCTACTTAGCCACAGGAATACGGGTGATCACACCTCAGAAGATATCTGCCAGCATTCATTAAGACCAAAGCTTAATCTCACCTGCAACATCAGTGTCAAAATCAGAGCTTGGAGCTGGCAGTATTTCAGCAGAAGAGTCTTTGGAGCTTTCATGAACTGGTTCAATAAATAATCTTGCTGTGAAACACAGAGCTTGGTATTTAGAAGGGTTTTAGCTGGCACATCCACAAAGTCGCAGCGTCCTGTCCACTGACTAATTCCCCTGTGAAATGTTGAAATACAGCTCTTAGCTCCAAGAAAGCATGCAGTCCTCCATTTGCATGCAAATCGCTGCCATTCATGTGTGAACTACAGCAGGTAACAGCTCTGCCAGATGGAATAATTTGGGGTAGGGCCATCCTCCTTGCAAAAGGCCACAGGTATCCACACATACTGCAGTGTACCTCGTTTCTTTTTCCACATCACCCCCTGGGGAATAATCATCTTAATAATGGCCATCAAGGAAAGGAAACGCCCTTTCACCCTGTCATCATCTAGTAAACAAAATGGTACTAATTAGTGTAATTCTGAGCTAATGCAGTATTTGATGCAATTAGAAAATCGAGTCATAGATTTTGAGAGAGAGAACAGGGGACATGGTAGATGGATGGATAAGGAAAACTCCCTTGGATTTTGAAAGCGTACACAGTGCAGTTTTCAAAGGAAAACGGTTGTGGTCTCAACCCCTGAAGTTATTAGGGGTGTGTGTCTCTGAGATCAGAGTGCTTGGGTTTTAATCACAGCTCTACCTCTTACTAGCCACGAGACTCTGAGTAAGTGACTTAAACTTCCTAAGTGTCAACTTGCTCATCTGTAAAGTGAAGATAATAGTAGATGATTAATTTTATTTATTTATTTATTTGGCTGCCCCGCGTTCCCAACCGGGGATTGAACCCACACCCCCTGCCGTGGGAGCGTGGAGTCTTTACCACTGGACTACCAGGGAAGTCCTGTAGGTGATTAATTTTAATCCTCTCATGATCATATGAAGTAGATCTGATTTAAGTAGTTTAACAAATTTCCTTATATATAGTAAAGCTTAATAATAATAATTATTATTACTATTAATAAAATAACATAGAAGCTGGTTGAATTATATGTATTTATCCATGTAGTTGCTGATGCTGCTCTGTGAACACTGATTCACAGATCTGATTTCCCCAATAAACAGGAAGCTCCTAAGGACAGAAGCCACGTCTTCTCTCCTTATTGTCAGCAGTTTGCTCAGCAGCCTGACACTTAGCAGGTGTTCAACAAATAACTGTTAAATGCACAGTTTTTTTTTTTTTAATCTTTAGTAGTATTTGTCGTATTCTTTCTTTCTCCACCTTCTTCATATCTTCTCTTCTGTCATCATCATCATCATCACCATCACCTTTTATCCTCTCTGTTTCCAATGACAAAGAAATAAAGTGTGTCCCAGCAGGATTCATGCAGATGACGTGAAAGCAATATTGTAGATATTCAGATGTCCTGTAGGGACACCTACCAGCTTGTGGATCTTTGATATTTTTCGTTTGAATCTCCAGGCCTACTTTTTACCCTTTCCCAACTCTATGGAGTAATCCTCTGGACTTCATTAATCAGTTTGCTAATTTTCTAGCTTCCTGTTGGATTAAGCCAGTGAGGACCTAGGAGGGTGAGAGGAGAGTGAGGGCAGATTTTTCTCTACTGGGTTTAGCTGTTGCCTTTGTTCTTTTCTCTGTGGCAAGTGCTTGTCTGCGTGCACATATTTTAGGGCATGACATGTTCTAGGAAGTGTGGGCAGTACAGTATGGCTGGCCCATAGAGTGTATTATTGGGGAAGTGACTGAAAGAGGTTGGAATGGGAGATTAGTTTGCAGAAGCTTGAATGTATATTAAGGCTAGACTAGGTCAGTGTTTTTCAGCCTCTCTTTTTTTCTTTCATTGAAACTCTTTATTGAAAAATTCTTATTCAAAAGACAAATGTGTAACAAAGAAAAAGAGGTTCACCTTCAGTGGAAGCCAGGGAGATGGCCAGGAGTCTTGCCTACTTTCCTACTCCACCAGTTGCCTCTTTTTCAAAGGCAGCTGCACATCTACGAACTCCCTAGGATTTCAAAAAGCACAGTCTGAGGGCTTCCCTGGTGGCACAGTGGTTGAGAGTCCGCCTGCCAATGCAG
>NW_020837964.1:26238990-26260321 GCF_003676395.1 Aethalodelphis obliquidens | reverse complement strand
AAAAAAAAAAAAAAAAAAAAAAAAAAAGCACAGTCTGAAAACCTGCTCAAAGTTAATAGGAAATCAACAGATCTATGTTTAAGAAAGAGCACTGTCAGCTCTATGGAGAGAGGAAGACCAAATAGTCTATTGCTGTCATGGAAGGGAGAGGTGATGAGGGCTCAAATTAAAGTTGTGATGGTGAAAGTGAGGAAGAGGGACAGATGCACAGCCAGGTCCGAGGTAGAGTCAGTATGACGTTGCAATTTCTTAAACAGAGGGAGTGAGGGAAGTGGGAGTATCAAGATTGTCTGGGGTGTTCTAGTCAGCTTAGATTGATTAGGAAATTCTGGGCAACACCAGGAAACAAACATGAGAGAACTATATTCCCCTTGTTCCAGAGCATGGGGCCGTCATGCTGAAAATATAGAGGGCAATCCTCAAGAAAGAAGAAACGCTCTCAGAAAGAGAAAGGGATGATGAATGAGTGTCTAGAATAGAACACAGTCCCATTATTCCATTTAACCAAACATAAACTCCCCAAAATAAGGACTCACGATGAAGAGCTCTAAAATCTTCATGGTTTGGAAAGGGTATAGTGGACTCTTCATAATATTGTAGACTTGTGTTGGGTGTGATATGACTGTGGGGAAGGACAGGCAAAATTTGAAAACATAAAAGAGGTCAATTAAGAATGCATGAAAAAGATATGAGTTCCCCAAACTGATACACAGATTCTGGAATTTACCAAAGCCCATATCCATCATCTGAAAATGATTCAGGAATTAATGGAGAGTAGGTACTTAAAGAGACTTAGTAAAGGAACAAAACATCTCATGTCACCATCATCCACTCTTCTGAACACACCAAACATACATGTGTTGCTTGTATTACTTGACAACATAGGCAGCTAACTTCTACACCCCTCCTTCCGAATGTCTCAGCAGCCTATTCCCTCGACTAATGGGCATTTCCTCTCATCTAACATGTCAGTAAAATCTATTGGCTCTACCTTCCAAATGTCTTCTGAGTCTATAGGCTTGTTTCTATCCCTCCTGTTACCATTATCATCTTTCCCTGGTTTAGTAAAATGTCTTCCTTATTTCCACTCTTGTGTTTTTACCTCCACCCTGCACCCAACAAAATCCATTTTTCAAAGAGCACCCAGAGTGAGCTTTTAGAAATGCAAATCGGATCCTGTTACTCCCCTTCTCAACACCTTCATGCTTTCCCATACCTTTCCCGAGCCGTCAAGGCTCCTTACAGTTTGGCCACTGCCTAGTTTTTAACCTTAACTCCTATCATGTTTGCCACCTCCACCCAAGAATACCTACAAGTCCCTGGTTACCCCATCCTGACTACATTGCCTTACCTGTTGCTCCTGAAATATGCAGGAGCAAGGCCTTTGGGTTTACTTTTTCCTCTGTCTGGAATGTGATTTTCCTAAATCGAGCTTCCTCTCACTTTTTTTCAGGTCTTTTTTCAAATGTATATACTAAGAGGCTTTCTTTGACCACCTAACAAATAGTGTTGTCCCCTGTTCCCATTCCCAAGCCACCCCTTAATCCTTTCATGTTTCTTCATATACTTTTGTACCCTAGAAGTTGTATTTTATTTGCCATCATGTATCTCTTCAAAATATAAGTCTTTGAGGCTGGGAACGTTAGTTTTTATTGGCCATTGTTAAATTACCAAGACCTCATACAGTGCCTGGCATATGGTTGACAGTATATGTTTTTTTGATGATATTTTTTTCTTTTTTTAAATTGAACTATAGTTTACATACAATATTTTAAAAAATTTTATTGAAGTATTGTTAATTTACCATGTTTTAATTGCTGCTGTACAGCAAAGTGATTCAGTTATACATCTATGTATATATACATTCTCTTTTTAATATTCTTTTCCATTATGGTTTATCACAGGATATTGGATATAGTTCCCTGTGCTATACAGTAGGACCTTGTTGTTTATCCATCCTATGTATAATAGTTTTGCATCTGCTAATCCCAAACTCCCAATCCATCCCTGACCCTCCCACACCTCTGTTGGCAACCACAAGTCTGTTCTCTATGTCTGTGGGTCTGTTTCATAGATATGTTCATTTGTGTGGGACATACAATATTATATTTGTTTCAGGCATACAACATAGTAATTTGATATTTATATACAGTATGAATTGATCACCATGATGTCTACTAACCATCTGTTACCATAAACAGTTATAGCAATATTATTATTATTATTTTTTTTGTGTGTGGTACGCGGGCCTCTCACTGCTGTGGCCTCTCCCGTTGCGGAGCACAAGCTCCGGACATGCAGGCCCAGCGGCCATGGCTCACGGGCCCAGCCGCTCCGCGGCACGTGGGATCCTCCCGGACCGGGGCACGAACCCATGTCCCCTGCATCGGCAGGCGGACTCTCAACCACTGCGCCACCAGGGAAGCCCTGCAATATTATTGACTGTTCCCTATGCTGTACATTATTTTCTCATGACTTATTTATTTTATAACTGGAAAGTTGTACTTCCTTTTTTTAAAATTTTTATTGCAATTTTTATTGTAGTTGCTTTACAATGTTGTGTTAGTTTGGAAGGTTGTACTTCTTAATCCCCTTCACCTATTTCACCCAATGTCACACCCTCCTCCCCTCTGGCGACCAACAGATTGTTCTCTGTATCTATGGCTCTATTTAGTTTTGTTTATTCATTTGTTTTGTTTTGTTGATTCTACATGTAAGTGAAATCATACAGTATTTATCTTTCTCTATTTGAGTTATTTCACTTAGCATAATACCCTCTAGGTCCAACCACCTTGTAGCAATTGGCAAGATTTCGTTATTTTTAATGGCTAATATTCCATCACACACACACACACACACACACACACACACACACACACACACACACACACACACATCATCTTTAGTCATCTATTGTTGGACACTTATGCTGCTTCTGTATCTTGGCTATTGTAAATAATGCTGCACTGAACATAGGGTGTGCGTGTATCTTTTAGAATTAGTGGGGTTTTTTTGATGGTATCTTGATGTATTAATCAGATGTCTGCCTTCCCCGTTACATGTTTTTTCTCCTGGCTCTTGCTTGAGTATCTGCTGGTTATCTAACCTGCACCAGACCAAAGCCTGCCTTAGACTCAAGTAATAAGATTTTTCCAGTGCAAAGGAGAACTTCACACTTGTCCAGAAGTTAGAGCATCTGAATAGAATAATTTATTTTGCAGAACATTGTGAAATCTGGATAAATCAGTTGTGAAATAATGGGGTGAAAAATCAGATATCATCATATATACAGCAGTATACCAAAGTGTTTAAGGATAATTTCTAGGAGGAAAGGAACTTTAAATCTGTAAACATTCTGTTCAGTGACTTATTAGGGATTTTTGCTGAGAATTTGAAGAAAAGGGTCAATTATTCTACTACTGTTTTAGAATCTCTTGGATAATTTTGAATCATGGTGGTGTGAGAATTATTATCAAAGGCATTAGAGTTCAAAAGAATTTAGGAGGGGTTTTTCCCTTGTTAAACATTTTTTAACATTCCTTTTGTTTGTTTGTTTTTTTTGTTAGTTTCTGCCTTATAACAAAGTGAATCAGCTATACATATATGTATATCCCCATATCTCCTCCCTCTTGCATCTAACATTCCTTTTTAATATTCTTTTCCATTATGGCTTATCCCAGGAGATTGGATACAGTTCCCTGTGCTATACAGTAGGACCTTGTTGTTTATCCATTCTAAATGTAATACTTTGCATCTACCAACCCCAAATTCCCAGTCCCTTGATAAACTTTTTGAACTATTATACAGTTAATTTAAAGTACTTTAAGAAATGGTTCACTTACTGTTCTCCTTGTGTGAATATTCTGCTACTATCTGACAGGAGTATCAAGGAAAATTTTTTTTCCTGATCTAAAGCTTAAGCTTTCTTTTTCTTAATCTCATCCCATTACTCTTACTTGCATCTCCTTGTTCATATTAAATATTCACTCTCCATTTTCAGCCTTGCACGCCTCAGCTGTGTTTCTGGAACTAGTGAATTGGATTAAGTTCTTCTGTCTCTCTCTTGGTTTTGCTCCTTCCTTTCCCCTTACTCTTCTTGGTACTTTCTCCAGGTTAATTCCATATTTTGGGAGTTAAAGTGCTCAGGTCTGAGTCCAGCAACTCACTTCAAGGAATGTATCAAAGACTGCTTTATATCATGTTTGCTGGACTATCGGTCATGCCAGGCATTGAGCTTGTTGCTTTTTTGCATATTCCCTCATTTTAATCAGGCAGCAGTCCTGTGAGGTGGTTATCATCATTCTCATTTTATAGATGAAAAATTGAGGTGGAAGACCTGGGTTTGAATTTCAAATCTGTCTTACTGAATCCAAATCCAAGGTTCTTTCTGCTCTACCATACAGCAGTAAGCCAGAGTTCTTTTTGGCACCCTTTTCACATTATAAGCTAAGATCTAATTGACTTTACTTTTCACTTTATTTTTCATTCAGCTTTATTGAGATATATAATTGAGATATCACATTGTGTAAGTTTAAGGTGTACAATGTTGATTTGATACATATATATATTTCAAAATGATTACCTCTGTTGTGGTAGCTAACATCTCCATCATATCACATAATTACCATTTCTTTTCTTGTGGTGAGAACATTTAAGATTTACTCTCTTAGCAACTTTCAAATATGTAATGCAGTATTATTAACTTTAATCAGTATGCTCTACATTAGATCCCCAGAACTTATTTATCTTATAGCTGGAAATTTGTAATCTTGACTAATAACTCCCCTTTTCCTCCAGTCCCTGGTAACTGCCATTCTAGTATCTGTCTCAATGAATTCAGCTTTTTTAGATTCCACATATAAGTGATATCATAAGGTATTTCTCTTTCTCTGTCTGACTTATTTCATTTAGCATGATGTGCCCAAGCTCCAACCATGTTGTTGCAAATGGCAGGATGTCCCTTCTCATGGCTGAATAATATTGCATTGTATATATATGTATATGACATCTTTTTTATCCATTCATACAACTCAATAGCAAATATATATATAAGCAATCCAATTAAAAAGTGGGCAGAGGAACTGAATAGACATTTTTTTTTTTTTTTTTTTTTTTTGCGGTATGTGGGCCTCTCACTGTTGTAGCCTCTCCCATTGCGGAGCACAGGCTCCGGACGCGAAGGCCCAGCGGCCACGGCTCACGGGCCCAGCCGCTCCGCGGCATGTGGGATCCTCCCGCACCGGGGCACAAACCCGCGTCCCCTGCATTGGCAGGCAGACTCTCAACCACTGCGCCACCAGGGAAGCCCCTGAATAGACATTTTTACAAAAAAGTCGTATGAATGGCCAACAGGTACATAAAAAAGATATTCAACATCACTAATTGTCAAGGAAATGCAAATCAAAACCACAATGAGATATCACCTCATTGAGATCAAGAAGACAAGAGATAACAAGTGTTGGTGAGGATGTGGAGAAAAGGGAATCCTTGTGCACAGTTGGTGGGAATGTAAACTTGTGCAGCCAGGGTGGAAAACAGTACGGAAGTTCCTAAAAAAAATTAAGAACTACCATATGATCCAGCAATCCCACTTCTGGGTCTATATCCAAAGGAAATGAAAACAGGATCTCAAAGGGGCATTTGCATGCCCGTGTTTGTTGCAGCATTATTTACAATAGCCAAGATGTGGAAACAGCGAAGTGTCCATCGGTGGATGACTTTTTACTTTAACTCCTGGGTTTCTTTTAGAAATAATGCTTTAGAAGGCTTTTAGCTGATGGCATCATAAAAATTAGTAACATTTCCTCTATCAACTTTCTCCCACATCCATTCCTGTTCTCAACTCTTAAATTTCCATGGTACGTTTTAGGTTGTTCGTTTGTGTCTATATATCTAACCTCTTTGGGTTCCTTTTGATAATTTAGCAGTCTTTATCAGTGTTTGCAATGCCTCCTCATATATTACCATTTGTGAATTTCATTAACAAGTTATTTGCTCCCTCCTTCAGGTCATTAGTGAAGATGCTAAATGAAACTCAATCCATCAACCCCTGTGCCACCCCAGTAGCAAACTAGGTACTCAGAGTTTTATGATTATTTCTTCTTCGTGACTTGAGCCAGTTCCCAAGTCAACTGAGAGTACTCATAGCTAAGCCAATTTCAGTTAATTCTGCAAGGAGAAATTTCATGAGCTAGAGTAGCACCTGCTTCTCTAAAACTAAGATGGATCACTTGCATTCACTTAACCTACTAAAATTAAAGTTGTGTCCAAGTAGCAATTGTGGAACATTTCTCTGGTGATATTCAATCTTTTTAAAAATTTCTCTTTATCTCATATTTTCCTTGACCAGAAACTGTTTCTTAAATATGTGTATTTTTCAGCTCCATGTTTGAAAACAAGTATGAATATATATGTTTTTGTCTTTATAGTTCAGAATATTACTTATATTTTACTTGTTTCCTTCTCTACAGCAGCTAATAACTTTCCTGCACACAGTTTATGCTGAAAAAAGTCTTATGCTCAGCATTGTGTAATAAAAAATGTACAGGCTTTGGAGTCAGCAGTCAAGTTCAAATCTCTGCTCTACTGCTTCCTATTGTATGATTTTGGACAAATAATAACTCCTCCATGTCTATACAAGCCTTGGAATAATGTCACAGTGTAATAAAATTTATAAAAATAACAAAAACTTCCGAATAGTAATTCCTGTCTTACTATCTTTCAGAATTTTCATGAGGAGTAGAATTGATGAAATGTAATAAATACTCAACAAAAAAGTAGCCATTATTGAATTGAAATTTTTTCCTTCATTTGAAGATTCTTCTGGACCTACTCTTGTATTCATATAATTGTGTTCCATAAATTAATTTAAGAGTAGCCAAAAGTCCAATAAGAAAAAAATAAGAAAGTCTAATATGAAAAAGCGATCAACCTCACTAGGAATTAATGAATTTAAAGTTTAAAAAATGAGATACTATTTCATACCCACCAGACTTAACAAAAATTTCATCGGCCAGGACTCATCAAATTGGCAAAGGTGTATGGAATAAAAAATGCAGACACTGTTTATGGGAATGTAAAGAACCATCACTTTTCTAGGTGTTTTAAACTGTTCTCCAAAGTTGAATATCAGTATGACCTTATGAACTTTTTTTTTAACATGTTTATTGGAGTGTAATTGCTTTACAATGTTGTGTTAGTTTCTGTTGTATAACAAAGTGAATCAGCTATATGAACTTTCAGTACTTCTAGGGAATCTCAGATATGTGTAAAGAGAAGTTCATTATACAAGGATGTTCACTGCAATACTGGTTATAACTGTAAAGAAGTAGAAGTAAATAACTTATTGGAATGGATAAATGGATGTATATATCTATAGCATATTCATTACTGGAATTCTATTAGTTAGGAGTTAATAAGGCTGCATGTGGTAGAGAACCAACTATTGTACTTTAACCAAAAAGAGATTTTACTTTTCCCACTTAATATGAAGTCCAGAGGTAGGACTACTTGTAGCTGCTATGGTACCTCCACAAGGCCATCAAGGGTACAAGCTTCTACTTAGTATGATAATCTCTAGGTCCATCCATGTTGCTGCAAATGGCATTGTTTCATTCTTTTTTATGGCTGAGTAATATTCCATTGTATATATATATACCATATCTCCTTTATCCATTCCTCTGTCAATGGACATTTATGTTGCTTCCATCTCCTGGATATTATAAATAGTGCTGCAATGAACACTGGGGTGCATCTTTTCAAATTATGGTTTTGTCTAGATATATGCCCAGGAGTGGGATTGCTGTATCATGTAGTAGTTCTATTTTTAGTTTTTTAAGGAAGCTCCATACTGTCCTTCATAGTGGTTGTACCAATTTACATTTCCACCAACAGTGCAGGAGGGTTCCCTTTTCTCCACACCCTCTCCAGCATTTATTGTTTGTAGACTTTCTGATGAGGGCCCTTCTGACCAGTGTAAGGTGATACCTCATTGTAGTTTTGATTTTCATTTCTCTAATAATTAGCGATTTTGAGCATATTTTCATGTGCTTTTTGGCTATCTGTACATCTTCTTTGGAGAATGTCTATTTATATCTTCTGCCTAGTTTTTGATTGAGTTGTTTGTTTGTTTTTTGATATTGAGCTGCATGAGCTGTTTGTATATTTTGGAGTTTAATCCCTTGTCCATTGCTTCATTTGCAAATATTTTCTCCCATTCTGTGGGTTGTCTTTTCATTTTGTTATGGTTTCCTTTGCTATGCAAAAGCTTTTACGTTTAATTAGAGCCCATTTGTTTATTTTTGTTTTTATTTTCATTACCCTAGGAGGTGGATCCAAAAAGATATTGCTCCGATTTATGTCAAGGAGTGTTCTGCCTGTGTTTTCCTCTAAGAGTTTTATAGTATCTGGTCTTACATTTAGGTCTTTAATCCATTTTGAGTTTATTTTTGTGTATGGCGTTCGAGAGTGTTCTAATTTCATTCTTTCACATGTACTGTCCAGTTTCCCCACACAACTTATTGAAGAGACTGTCTTTTCTCCATTTTATGTTCTTGTCTCCTTTGTCGTAGATTAACTGACCATAGGTGCTTGGGTTTATTTCTGGGCTTTCTACCCTGCTCTATTGATCTATATTTCTGTTTTTGTGCCAGTACCTAGAGATCATCATACTAAGTGAAGTAAGTCAGACAGAGAAAGACAAATATCATATGATATCATTTGTATGTGGAATCTAAAAAGATGATACAATGAACTTATTTACAAACAGAAACAGATTCACAGACTTCGAAAACAAAGTTACGGTTACCAAAGGGGAAAGGTGTGTGGGGGGAGGGATAAATTAGGAATTGGGGATTAACATATACACACTACTATATATAAAATAGATAATCAACAAGGACCTACTGTATGGCACAGGGAACTCTACTCGGTACTCTGTAATAATCTATATGGGAAAAGAATCTGATAAAGAATGGATATATGTATATGAATAATTGAACCACTTTGCTGTACACCTGAAACTAACACAGCATTGTAAATCAACTATACCCTAATATAAGATAAAAATTAAATTAAAAAAAAAGAGTCCAAGCTTCTATACATCCTACTCTACCATACCTAGCATGTAGCTCTTTTTCTTATGGTTACAAAATGGCTGCATTGCCACCATGAATCACATCCTCATGCTAGGTAGGAGAAAAGTAAAAAGAAAGAAACAAGGAGGAGAAGGCAGCTGAGAAATCAGATTTTCCAGAGCAATCCCAAGCAGACTTTGCTTAATGGCATTAGCTAGAAATTTAGCTGCAAGAAGCCTGGAAAATATTGTCTAATTTTTCAGGCACATGACTACATTGAAAAAGAAATTATGTTTCTCTTAGAAAGAAAAAAGATGAGGCATGGTATTGGGTAGGCAACTGGCAGTGTCTGCTCCTTCTTTTTAGAAGCCGAAAAAAAAAAAAAAGAACTTTATTCAGATTTATCAGTATCAATCTAGATAAACCTCAGAAGCACAATTTGAGTAAAAATCTAAGGAACAGAACAACATCCATGGAATGATACAGTTTATGTGATTTTTAAAAAGCCACACACAAAATAATACTATCTGCTGTTTATGGATAGGTAGATATGTATTAAAAATGAAAAAACGTGTCTGGGAAAGCCATACGACTTGGGAGAATAAAGAGGGAAATAAATCAGGGCTGGCTACAAAGGGGGTTTCAATTGTTTCTTTAATATATGATTTCTAAGTGAAAGTTCTAAAATTAGATAAAGGAAATATGAACATATTTATGGAATTATATATTTAAGAGTTTACTTCTCAGTTAGCTGAATTGAGTCTCATCTTCCAGGTGCCTAGCTGCAATGGTTTTCTGTTTTTGGAATCTTTTCTGTTCCAAACTTCTTAGATATGAAAGAATCGACCCTGAGGTGACAATTAATTAAATTGATATAATCATTTTCTGAGAATGAAATCTGTCATTTAAAACCCATAATAAATACTTTGAAGAAAAAAATAATAAAACATAAATAGGAATTTGCTTTTGGCAATCTATTAAAATATTTAATTTTGCGTAAGAATGAAATAGTTCCTTATGTTATCCAGTGCCCTACACACTCTGAAATTCTTAGGGAGGAAATTACAAAGATGAAAACTAAATGGCATTTGATAAAAGAATACAATTGGATTTTTTTCAGTAATATATGTTGTATTGTAAAACTGTTATGAAAATAATTGTTACATAGAATGGTCTGTAAAATTCTTTTCTAATTCCTAAACCAAGTTTAAAGCTTAAAATATTTACTGGCAGCAATAATGAGATGATAAAGGCCAGCATAATTGATAAAAGCATTTCTTTATGTTGAAATTTACCCTTATAATTTCTACCATTTGTTTATACCATTTGTTTATATTTTATTTTCTGGTTTATTTGAAGTAGCTAACAAAATGTAGTTTTTCCACATGGATATCTAATTAACCTAGAACCAGATAAAAAAGAATTCCCCATTGTATCTCATGTAATCATAGAGTTTGTTTTTGTAGTCATTCTGTTCCATTGGTTAGTTTTTCTATCCTTGTGCTAAAACCACACTGTCTTAGTTACTAGAGCTTTACACTAAGCCTTCATAAATGGTAGTATAAATTCTCTGGCTTTGTTCTTTTTCTTCAAGGTTTCTCAGGTGTACTACTCTTTAAATCAGACAGAATAAAGAATTCTATTTCAGAGGATGGAGCAATCCAGACTAAACAACTATTTGGATGAAGAATTATATCAGCAGGCAGATAATCATAGAGAATCCTTTACAATACATCTGAGAGAGAACGATTCCTGTTGAAATCTTTAACTGGAATTGAGATAAAATGTGATATAGTAGGGAGCTCACAGGCTTTGAGTTCAAATTTGGTGGAAAATGCAGTACTCACCAGGTTTCTGATGCAGATCCAGCAAATATTTACTTAGTACATACTATATGCCAAGTGATTGTCTATGCATTTCCGCTGCAGCAGATGATTAACTATATGAACTTCTATGATCCCCATTTTCCTCTTTCATAGGATAAAATATTATAAAGATATATTCTAACATCCTACAAAATTATATCGTTGTCTCATAAACTGATTAAGATTCTGTGGCCTTAAGCTACAGAAATTGACTCTGACCAAAATGGAATTTATTAGAGAGACACTGGATGACTCATAAAATCAATAAAAGTTTGAAGAAAAGGACATTAAGAAGGATGAGGGTCAAGATAGCTCAAGAGAAGGAACTTATGGAGAAACTAAGTTACCTAAAAACAGAACCTGGAGCAAGATTTAAATGAAAATAATTTATTGGAAGTTCAAATCCCAAGACACAGAGAGAAAAAGGAAGTGAGGCAGGAAAGGATGGGGAACAAATGCAAAGTGATGCATTACTGTGTGGCCACTATTTCCTGATGGGTCACAGTTGGCTGCTCAGTAGGTACATCCACTAAGCTATGTGGAATGGATGGCTGGACACTGCACGAAGCATCTGGGCCCCAGCCTTATGCAGTAAAGACACAGGAAATGTGCCTGCCAGCTCCATCCCATCTCTGATCGCCCACTGATCAAAGTTTATCCCAGAGGGAGACAGCTCCTTTATACTTCTCGATTGGATCACCTAGTCCCTTCAGCTGTCCTCCATGCCCTGGGGGACATATGCTACCTCTGAGCTTAGAAACATCAAGAGGAGCCAGAACAAGAGGCAGTGGGACCGTGTGCCCTGCATGGAGTTAAGACCCTGGTAGCAACTGAAGTGGAACAAAGTAGCCAAGGGTCTAGAACATAGACGAGGTGGGAAGAATCTTAATGAGGCACATGCGATGGGTCCTAAATACATGGATTTGGGAGGCAGCAATTCTTCAAAATAAGGGTTGCTGCATGGAAAAAAATCAAACCAGGCTTAAATAACAAACAGATATATCCTCTGGTTTTTAGCTCATCAAAAGACTGCTCTTAGTGGCTAAAACAAAAAAGAATGACAAGATTCAGTGATGGCAAGGATTTGCAGAAGCTGGAGCTCTCACGTGTTGTTGACGTGAGTGTAAAATTGTACAGTCACTTTGGAAATGAGTTTGACAGTTTTCTTTTCTCTTTTCATTGACTTACAATACTATGTTAGTTCCAGGTGTGCAACATAGTGATTTGAAATTTTTATACATTACAAAGTGATCACTGGGATAAGTATAATTACCATCTGTCACCATATAAAGTTATTACAATATTATTGGCCGTATTCCCCAGGCTGTACATTTCATCCCCGTGACTCATTTATTTTGTAACAAAAAGTTTGTATCTCTTAATCTCCCTCACCTATTTGACTCATCCCTCCCCCCTTGCCCCTCTGGTAACCACCGGTTTGTTCTTTGTATCTATGAGTCTGTTCCTGTTTTGCTGTATTATCCATTTGTTTTGTTTTCAGATTCCACATATAAGTGAAATCATACTGTGTTTGTCTTTCTCTGTCTGACTTATTTCACTTAGCACAATACCCTCTAGGTCCATCCATGTTGTCATATATGGTAAGATTTCTCTCTTTTTTATGGCTGAGTAATATTCCATTCTGTCTGTCTATCATCTATCTATCTATCTCATATCTTCTTTATCAAGTAATCTACCCATGGATACTTGAATTGCTTACATGTCTTGGCTACTGTTTTCCCATGCCATCACTATGTGTGTCTTTAGATCTGAAATGAGTCTCTTGTACGCAGTGGGTCTTGTTTTTTAATCCATTCAGCCACTCTGTGTCTTTTGATTGGAGCACTTAGTCTCTTTAAATTTAAAGAAGTTATTGATACGTGTGTGCTTATTGCCATTTTGTTCATTGTTTTGGTGTTGTTTTTATAGTTCTTTTTTGTTCCTTTCTTCCACTTTTGCTCTGTTCCTTTGTGATTTTATGGCTATCTTTAGTGTTCTGTTTGGACCCCTTTTCCTTTTTTTGTGTGTATCTATTACAGATTTTTAGTTTGTGGTTACCATGAGGTTTGTATATAGCAATATATATATGTATATATGATTATTTTAAGTTGAGAATCTCAGAAGTTTTTTTTTTAATTAATTAATTTATTTTTAGCTGCATTGGGTCTTTGTTGCGGCGCATGGGCTTCTCATTGTTGTGGCTTCTCTCGTGGAACATGGGCTCTAGGCACGCGTGGGCTTGGCTCATGGGCTCTAGAGCACAGGCTCAGTAGTTGGGGCACACGGGCTTAGTTGCTCCGTGGCATGTGGAATCTTCCCGAACCAGGGATCGAACCCGTGTCCCTTGCATTGGCAGGCAGATTCTTAACCACTGCGCCACCAGGGAAGCCCGGGGATCTCATAATTTTGAATGCATTCTAACAGTCCTGCATTTTCACTTCCCACTCCCCATGTTTAATGTTTTTGACACCGTATTTTACATCTTTTTGTTTTGTATATCCCTTAAATACTTACTGTAGAGATTTTACTATTTTTGTCTTTTAACCTTCTTACTAGCTTTATGAGTAGTCGATCTCCTACTTTTCCTGTATATTTTCCTTTACCGATGAGATTTTTCCTTTTGTAATTTTCGTACTTCTAGTTGTGGGTTTTCTGCTTAGAGAAGTCCCTTTAACATTTCTTGTAAAGCTGGTTTGTGCTGCTGAACTCTTTTAGCTTTTGCTTGTCTGTAAAACTCTTTCTCTCTCCTTCAAATCTGAATGAAAGCCTTGCTGGGTAGAATATTTTTGGTTGTAGGTTTTTTTCCTTTTATCACTTTAAATATATAGTGACACTCCCTCTGGCCTTTGGAGTTTCTGCTGAAAAGTAAGCTGATGGTCTTATGGGGGTTCTGTTGTATGTAACTAGTTGCTGCTGGGCAGGGCCGGGTCCCTGTGTGGCTGGCTGCTTGGCCTGGGAGGGTTCTTAGGACTGGTGTGGACTGACTGGTGGGTGGATAAGCCGCCTGGTGCTAATAGGCTAGAGGGAGGGCTCCAGAATGACACTTGTCAGCACCGGTGTCCTCTTGGTAGAATGAGCTCCCCCAAAAGGCTGACATCAGCTTCTCTGTCCACAGGGGGAGTCCTAGTTGCCTCCTGCGTCCGTGGGAGGCTCTCCAAGATCAGCAAGTGGGTCTGTCGCAAGCTTCTTTCAAATTACTGCCTCTGCACTGGTTCTTGGATCATGTGAGATTTTGTGTACCCTCTTTAATAAGAGTGGAGTCTCTGTTTCCTGCAGACCTTTGGCTGTCCTATATGCAAGACCCACTAGCCTTCAAAGCCAGATGTTCTGGAGGTTCACCTTTATAGTGCAGGAGCCCTGGGCTGGGGAGCCTGTCGGTGGGGCTTTACTCCTCATACCTTGGGGAGAACCTCTGCTATTGTGACTATTTTCTAGTTTGTGGGTCACCTGTGGGTCTTGACGATACTATCTCTCCACCCCTCCTACCTATCTTATTGTGGTTCCTTCTTTATATCTTTAGTTGTGGAAAACCTTTTCTGCTAGCCTGCAGGTTCTCATTGATAGTTGCTCTATAAATAGTTGCAATTTGGGTGTGCCCATGGGAGGAGGTAAACTCAGGGTCTTCCTACTCTGCCATCTTGGTCACTCCTTTGTGTCTGTTTCTTGAGTGTACACTGACTGCTGTGTGCTCCACTGAAATTGGCAGTTTTCTTATCCAGTTAAATACATATCTACATATGAACCAGCAATTCTATTTCTTACCCAAGAAAAATGAAAACATATGCTCACAAGAGACTTACACACAAAAGATCACAGAAGTTTTATTCATAATAACCAGACTCTGGAAATAACTCAAATGTCCATCAACAGATGAATAGAGAAATAATAAAGGTACATTCTTACAATGGAATACTACTCAGCAATAAAGAAGAATGAACCACTGATATGTTTAACAACATAGGTGAATGTTAAAATAATTAACTAAGTGAAAAAAGCTAGTGACAAAAGAGTACATATTTTAAGGTTCAGAACAGGCAAAACTAATCTGTAGTCATAGAAGTCAGAATCGGTGATTCTCTGAGATGGAGGAGAGGATTGACTATACTGGGGCATGTGGGAACTTTCTGGGTCATGGAAGTGTTTATAACTTGATGGAAGTGGTAGCTACGTGGGAGTGTACATTTATCAAAACACATTAAGTGCGGGTACATTTTTTTTTCGTTTAAAATTATTTTATTGCCCAACTATTTCATTATTTTTTGAATAATATAAGCAAGAATTTCCATGCTTTTTGTGCTTAATTTTCTGTGATATCATTAAGAAGTGATTATGAATTTGAGCTTTTTTTCTTCAGTCATGTGTGCATGAGTTCATATCATAAGTCATCAACATTTTTTGAGAGAGGAGAACGAAGCACTCTCCACTGGCTCCTTTAGCTTTGCATTTATTTTTAATTTTTTTTAACATCTTTATTGGAGTATAACTGCGTTACAATGGTGTGTTAGTTTCTGCTTTATAACAAAGTGAATCAGTTATACATATACGTATGTCCCCATATATCTACCCTCTTGCATCTCCTTCCCTCCTACGCTCCCTCTCCCACCCCTTTAGGTGGTCACAAAGCACCAAGCTGATCTCCCTGTGCTATGCGGCTGCTTCCCACTAGCTATCTGTTTTACATTTGGTACTGTATATATGTCCATGCCACTCTCTCACTTTGTCCCAGCTTACCCTTCCCCCTCCCCATATCTTCAAGTTCATTCTCTAGTAGGTCTGCGTCTTTATTTTCGTCTTGCCCTCAGGTTCTTCATGACCATTTTTGTTGCTTTTTAGATTCCATATACATGTGTTAGCATACAGTATTTGTTTTTCTCGTTCTGACTTACTTCACTCTGTATGACAGTCTCTAGGTCCATCCACATCTCTACAAATGACCCAATTTCGTTTCTTTTTATGGCTGAGTAATATTCCATTGTATATATGTGCCACATCTTCTTTATCCATTTATGTGTCGATGGACACTTAGGTTGCTTCCATGTCCTGGCTATTGTAAATAGAGCTGCAGTGAACATTTTGGTACATGACTCTTTTTGAATTATGGTTTTCTCAGGGTATTTGCCCAGTAGTGGGATTGCTGGGTCGTATGGTAATGCTTTTTTTAGTTTTTTAAGGAACCTCCATACTGTTCTCCATAGTGGCTGTATCAATTTACATTCCCACCAACAGTGCAAGAGGCTTCCCTTTTCTTCACACTCTCTCCAGCACTTACTGTTCGTAGATTTTTGATGATGGCCATTCTGACCACTGTGAGGTGATACCTCATCGTAGTTTTGATTTGCATTTCTCTAATGATTAGTCATGTTGAGCATCCTTTCATGTGTTTGTTGGCAATCTGTATATCTTCTTTGGAGGAATGTCTATTTAGGTCTTCTGCCCATTTTTGGATTGGGTTGTTTGTTTTTTTAATATTGAGCTGCATGAGCTACTTGTAAATTTTGGAGATTGTCTGTTGCTTCATTTGCAAATATTTTTTCCCATTCTGAGGGTTGTCTTTTCGTCTTGTTTATGGTTTCCTTTGCTGTGCAAAAGCTTTTAAGTTTCATTAGGTCCCATTTGTTTATTTTTGTTTTTATTTCCATTTCTCTAGGAGATGAGTCAAAAAGGATCTTACTGTGATTTATGTCATACAGTGTTCTGCCTATGTTTTCCTCTAAGAGTTTGATAGTGTCTGGCCTTACATTTAGGTCTTCAATCCATTTTGAGTTTATTTTTGTGTATGGTGTTAGGCAGTGTTCGAATTTTACTCTTTTACATGTAGCTGTCCATTTTTCCCAGCACCACTTATTGAAGAGGCTGTCTTTTCTCTATTGTATATTCTTGCCTCCTTTATCAAAGATAAGGTGACCATATGTGCATGGGTTTATCTCTGGGCTTTCTACCCTGTTCCATTGATCTATATTTCTGTTTTTGTGCCAGTACCATACTGTCTTGATTACTGTAGCTTTGTAGTATAGTCTGAAGTCAGGGAGCGTGATTCCTCCAGCTCTGCTTTTCTTTCTCAAGATTGCTTTGGCTATTCGGGGTCTTTTGTGTTTCCATACAAATTGTGAAATTTTTTGTTCTAGTTCTGTGAAAAATGCCAGTGGTAGTTTGATAGGGATTGCATTGAATCTGTAGATTGCTTTGGGTAGTAGAGTCATTTTCACAATATTGATTCTTCCAATCCAAGAACATGGTATATCTCTCCATCTATTTGTATAATCTTTAAGTTATTTCATTGGTGTCTTGTAATTTTCTGCATACAGGTCTTTTGTCTCCTTAGGTAGGTTTTTTCCTAGATATTTTATTCTTTTTGTTGCAATGGTAAATGGGAGTGTTTTCTTAATTTCACTTTCAGATTTTTCATCATTAGTGTATTGGAATGCAAGAGATTTGTGTGTATTAATTTTGTATCCTGCTACTTTACCAAATTCATTGATTAGCTCTAGTAGTTTTCTGGTAGCATCTTTAGGATTCTCTATGTATAGTATCATGTCATCTGCAAACAGTGACAGCTTTACTTCTTCTTTTCTGATTTGGATTCCTTTTATTTCTTTCTCTTCTCTGATTGCTGTGGCTAAAACTTCCAAAGCTCTTTTGAATAATAGTGTTGAGAGTGGGCAACCTTGTCTTGTTCCTGATCTTAGTGGAAATGTTTTCCGTTTTTCACCATTGAAAACGATGTTGGCTGTGGGTTGGTCATATACGGCCTTTATTATGTTGAGGTAAGTACCCTCTATGCCTACTTTCTGGAGGGTTTTTATCATAAATGGGTGTTGAATTTTGTCAAAAGCTTTTTCTGCATCTATTGAGATGATCATATGGTTTTTCTCCTTCAATTTGTTAATATGGTGTATCACATTGATTGGTTTGCCTATACTGAAGAATTCTTGCATTCCCAGGATAAACCCCAGTTGTTCACAGTGTATGATCCTTTTAATGTGCTGTTGGATTCTGTTTGCCAGTATACTGTTGAGGATTTTTGCACCTGTGTTCATCAGTGATATTGGCCTGTAGTTTTCTTTCTTTGTGACATCTTTGTCTGGTTTTGGTATCAGGGTGATGGTGGCCTTGTAGAATGAGTCTGAGAGTGTTCCTCCCTCTGCTATGTTTTGGAAGAGTTTGAGAAGGATAGGTGTTAGCTCTTCTCTAAATGTTTCATAGAATTCGCCTGTAAAGCCATCTGGTCCTGGGCTTTTGTTTGTTGGAAGATTTTAAATCACAGTTTCAATTTCAGTGCTGCTGATTGGTCTGTTCATATTTTGTATTTCTTCCTGTTCAGTCTCGGAAGGCTGTGCATTTCTAAAAATTTGTCTATTTCTTCCAGGTTGTCCATTTAATTGGCATAGAGTTGCTTGTAGTAATCTCTCATGATCCTATTTCTGAAGTGTCAGTTGTAACTTCTCCTTTTTCATTTCTAATTCTATTGATTTGAGTCTTCTACCTTTTTTTCTTAATGAGTCTGGCTAATGGTTTATCAATTTTGTTTATCTTCTCAAAGAACCAGCTCTTAGTTTTATTGATCTTTGCTATCGTTTCCTTCTTTTCTTTTTCATTTATTTCTGATCTCATCTTTATGATTTCTTTCCTTCTGCTAACTTTGGGTTTTTTTTGTTCTTCTTTCTCTACTTGCTTTAGGTGCAAGGTTAGGTGGTTTATTTGAGATGTTTCTTGTTTCTTAAGGTAGGATTGTATTGCTATAAACTTCCCTCGTAGAATTGCTTTTGCTGCATCCCATAGGTTTTGGGTCGTCATGTTTTCATTGTCATTTGTTTCTAGGTATTTTTTAATTTCCTCTTTGATTTCTTCAGTGATCACTTCGTTATTAAATAGTGTATTGTTTAGCCTCCATGTGTTTGTATTTTTTACAGATCTTTTCCTGTAATTGATGTCTAGTCTCATAGTGTTGTGGTCGGAAAAGATACTTGATACGATTTCAATCTTCTTAAATTTACCAAGGCTTGATTTGTGACCCAAGATATGATCTTTCCTGGAGAATGTTCCATGAGCACTTGAGAAAAATGTGTATTCTGTTCTTTTTCCATGGCATGTCCTATAAGTATCAATTACGTCCATCTTGTTTAATGTATCATTTAAAGCTTGTGTTTCGTTATTTATTTTCATTTTGGATGATCTGTCCATTGGTGAAAGTGGGGTGTTAAATTCCCCTACTATGATTGTATTACTGTCGATTTCCCCTTTTATGGCTGTTAGTATTTGCCTTATGTATTGAGGTGCTCCTATGTTGGGTGCATAAATATTTACAATTGTTATTATCTTCTTGGATTGATCCATTGATCATTATGTAGTGTCCTTCTTTGTCTCTTGTAATAGTCTTTATTTTAAAGTCTATTTTGTCTGATATGAGAATTGCTACTCCAGCTTTCTTTTGATTTCCATTTGCATGGAATATCTTTTCCCATCCCCTCACTTTCAGTCTGTATGTGTCCCTAGGTCTGAAGTGGGTCTCTTGTAGACAGCATATACACGGGTCTTGTTTTTGTATCCGTTCAGCCAGTCTTTTGGTTGGAGCATTTAATCCATTTACATTTAAGGAAATTATTGATATGTATGTTTCTATTCCCATTTTCTTAATTGTTTTGGGTTTGGTATTATAGGTCTTTTCCTTCTCTTGTGTTTCTTGCCTAGAGAAGTTCCTTTAGCATTTGTTGTAAAGCTGGTTTGGTGGTGCTGAACTCTCTCAGCTTTTGCCTGTCTGTAAAGGTTTTAATTTCTCCATCAAATCTGAATGAGATCCTTGCTGGGTAGAGTAATCTTGGTTGAAGGTTTTTCTCCTTCATCACTTTAAATATGTCCTGCGACTCCCTTCTGGCTTGCAGAGTTTCTACTGAAAGATCAGCTGTTAACCTTATGGGGATTCCCTTGTATGTTATTTGTTGTTTTTCCCTTGCTGCTTTTAATATTTTTTCTTTGTATTTAATTTTTGACAGTTTGATTAATATGTGTCTTGGCGTGTTTCTCCTTGGATTTATCCTGTGTGGAACTCTCTGTGCTTCCTGGACTTGTTTGCTCTTTCCTTTCTCATATTAGGGTAGTTTTCAACTATAATCTCTTCAAATATTTTCTCAGTCCCTTTCTTTTCCTCTTCATCTTCTGGGACCCCTATAAGTTGAATGTTGATGCATTTAATGTTGTCCCAGAGGTCTCTGAGACTGTCCTCAATTCTTTTCATTCTTTTTTCTTTATTCTTCTCTCCAATAGTTATTTCCACTATTTTTATCTTCCAGGTCAGTTTTCTATTCTTCTGCCTCAGTTATTCTGCTGTTGATCCTTTCTAGAGAATTTCCAATTTCATTTATTGTGTTGTTTATCGCTCTTTGTTTGCTCTTTAGTTCTTCTAGGTCCTTGTTAAATGTTTCTTGTATTTTCTCCATTCTATTTCCAAGAATTTTTTTCTTTTTTTGCTGTACGCGGGCCCCTCACTGTTGTGGCCTCTCCCGTTGCGGAGCACAGGCTCTGGACGCGCAGGCTCAGCGGCCATGGCTCGCGGGCCCAGCCGCTCCACGGCATGTGGGATCTTCCCGGACTGAGGCACAAACCCGCGTCCCCTGCATTGGCAGGCGGACTCTCAACCACTGTGCCACCACGGAAGCCCTATTTCCAAGATTTTGGATCATGTTTAATATCATTATTCTGAATTCTTTTTCAGTAGACTGTCTATTTCCTCTTCATTTGTTTGGTCTGGTGGGTTTTCACCTTGCTCCTTCATCTGCTGTGTGTTTCCCTGTCTTCTCATTTTGCTTAACTTACTGTGTTTGGGTCTCCTTTTCGCAGGCTTCAGGTTCATAGTTCCGGTTTTTTTTGGTGTCTGTCCCAGTGGCTAAGGTTGGATCAGTAGGTTGTGTACGCTTCCTGGTGAAGGGGACTAGTGCTTGTGTTCTGGTGGATGAGGCTGGATATTGTCTTTCTGGTGGGCAGGTCCATGTCTGGTGTTTTGTTTTGGGGTGTCTGTGGCCTTATTATGATTTTAGGCAGCCTCTCTGCTAATGGGTGGGGTTGTGTTCCTGTCTTGGTAGTTGTTTGGCATAGGGTGTCCAGCACTGTAGCTTGCTGGTCGTTGAGTGAAGCTGGGTGTTGGTGTTGAGATGGAGATCTCTGGGAGATTTTTGCCGTTCAATATTACGTGGAGCTGGGAGGTCTCTTGTGGACCAATGTCCTGAACTTGGCTCTCCCATCTCAGAGGCATAGCCCTGACACCAGGCTGGAGCACCAAGAGCCTGTCATCCACATGGCTCAAAATAAAAGGGAGAAAAAGAAAGAAAGAAAGAAGATAAAATAAAATAAAAAAGTTATTAAAATAAAAATAATTATTAAAAAAAATTTAAAAAGTAA
>NW_020837964.1:26174935-26238590 GCF_003676395.1 Aethalodelphis obliquidens | reverse complement strand
AAAAAAAAAAAAAAAAAAAAGGATAGACCGAACCCTAGGACACATGGTAAAAGCAAAGCTATACAGACAAAATCTCACACAGAAGCATACACATACACACTCACAAAAAGAGAAAAAGGGGAAAAAAATAATAAATCTTGCTCTCAAAGTCCACCTCCTCAGTTTGGGATGATTTGTTGTCTATTCAGGTATTCCACAGATGCAGGGCACATCAAGTTGATTGTGGAGGTTTAATCCGCTGCTTCTGAGGCTGCTGGGAGAGATTTCCCTTCCTCTTCTTTGTTCGCACAGCTCCCGGGGTTCAGCTTTGGATTTGGCCCCGCCTCTGCGTGTAGGTCGCCTGAGGGCGTCTGTTCTTCCCTCAGACAGGTCAGGGTTAAAGGAGCAGGTGATTCGGGGGCCCTGGCTCACTCAGGCCGGGGGGAGGGAGGGATACGGAGTGCGGGGCGAGCCTGCGGCGGCAGAGGCCGGCATGACGTTGCACCAGCCTGAAGTGCGCCATGCGTTCTCCCGGGGAAGTTGTCCCGGGATCCCGGGACCCTGGCAGTGGTGGGCTGCACAGGCTCCCGGGACGGGAGGTGTGGATAGTGACCTGTGCTCGCATACAGGCTTCTTGGTGGCGGCAGCAGCAGCCTTAGCGTCTCATGCCCATCTCTGGGGTCGTGTGGGTACATTTTGTTTAAAGCAAATTATACCTCAATAAAGTTGATTTAAAAATACTGTTCTTAAACATGATTCAGTCCATTCTACATTATAGGACAATCTACTCAGAACACCGGCCACTAATGCCAACTGAAAAGGTCTGTCTCATAGCTCTTGGCTGATTTCCATTGCCCATAGCCATTCATCTACTGCAGCTTTGTTGAATTCAGACAGACTTCTGCTCACATTGCTCCATACCTGCACATATGGATTCACGAAAAATTCTGAAAGACTACAGCCTCTTGTACACATTACTTTTAAAGGTTCTTTCTGAGTTATACCTTCCTTAACATTTCTATTTGTGTCTTTTACACCATCTTAAATGTATTGTATCATCGTCAGTCCTCCCTCTTTTTAGCCTTGTTGCTTTTCTTAGGTTTAAAATCCTCCAATATATTTTGAGTGGGAGGCACTTGGAAGGGACTAAGGCATAAACAGAGGAAAGCGAGTCTCCCAGGATAGGGACAGCTGCCTCATTTTATAACTGAGCACGGTTCCCGAGTCACTGAATCAGAGATAAATAATAAATGGAGATTCCAAACCTCTTCCAGTTATCTTCCGGGTGGTGTGTTTGCTGTGAGATCATTTGTAGGGTGTCTCATTTCAGCTCTCTTGGCTTGTTATTGTTGGGATTTCTTACAGATTCTGGTAATGGCTTGGTTGTCTGTCTCATTTCCCAGGCTTCCTCTGAGCTCTGATGTCTTACTGAGTCTTTGTAAGTATTACAATGGCATATTTTGAGATATTAATATGTGGGCTGCTAACTAGATGCCATTTTACACTGGCAAATCCACTTCCACTTCCTTTTGAGGATTCTCTTTAGGGAGGGTTGCATTCTTCAGCAAGATTTATTCTAACCTAAATGTATGCTGTTTGGTTCTGATTTTGTCAGCTTGGAAATCTCTACTTGCACTTGCCAGCTCTCTCACTGTCATTTCTAATCAACCTGATACTTCTTTCAATGCCTGTATCTGTGTAATTACATTAATAAGATGATGTCCTATGGGATTTCATCTATATTCTATCTTGAAAGTGAAAAATCTTGTAAGCCCCTATTTCTCTTGAAACCACTTTCAAAGGATTGATCATATGCATATCTTCCTAGACTTTATCAGCTTATAAAACACCTGCTACAATGAAACTGACACTACCTTCACTTTGCAGAGCAATAATTGGCTTTCTTTGAAAAATCTAACCCAATTCTTTCCAACTTATTTTAGATAAAAGGAAAGTGTATTTAGAAAAGTGTATGTACAGGCGAAATGTAGAAAGATGTAGGTAAAGTTGAGTTTGTACATATGGAAAAGTGGGCTTTTCACCTAATCCTTTAACCACTAGAGAAATGTTCTCCGATTTCAAGATTTCACGTTTGACCCCAGACCTCCAGGATTAGAACATCTATGGGTGGGAACTTGTAATCTGAATTGTTCATGACCGCCCTAGCCCATAAGTTTCTGATGCACATGTGTTTAGTCCACAGTTTGAAATTTTTCCCATAGTTAGATGATCCAACCGGAGTGAGTTCTATCATATGCAAAATAGAAGTGGAGTACTTCTATTCATGATCCAGTCAATGTTGCCAAAACTCTACATTTTTTTTAATGTAATAAAATGATAACATATTTTCCCAGTAAGCAGACTTAGCAAAGAGTTCCAAGAATTTGGAGTAGTAAGAGATGACTCTATTCCATTAGGGGCAATATGTCACAAAGTCCATGAATTTTTAACTGGGAGAAAAATGCAGCCATGAGCATTTTTGTTTTTAATTAATAAACTTTGGTATTTAACAGGAGTATTTATCTGTTTTCCCTTAGATATTTTTTTTCTAGCTGAAAGTGGAATGTAATATAGAACAGTGTGGGCTGGTGAAAGGTAAGGCAGGAAATGAAACTAGAGCTAATAACCAGAGAACTGAGAAGTGATCCATTGTGAAGCATCATAAACAATAGAAACACTACATTCAAGACATTTGGAGCTACCATCGTTTAGGGTGAACAGCACTATCTAAGTTCCTGAAAAAATAACTCCATAATATCATAGACAAAAACAGATTCTGGTAATGGCTTGGTTGTCTGTCTCATTTTCCAGGCTTCCTTTGAGTTCTGATGTCTTAACTGAGTCTTTGTAGGTATTACAATGGCATATTTTGAGATATTAATATGTGGACTGCTAACTAGATGCCATTTTACACTGGCAAATCCACTTCCACTTCCTTTTGAGGATTCTCTTTAGGGAGGGATGGGACCATCCTTGCAAAGGATGGTCCAGAATAATATAAAAAGTTGAAATTATGTTCAGGGTCATCTAGTAACGATGTTTTCACTTGCCTTATTACACTTTTGGAAAAAGAAAAATCTTCCTAAATAGATTCTGTTAAGGCTAGATCTAAAGAAAGAGAAGAAAAAAATGCTAAAAGAGAAGAGAAGAAAAAAATACATTTATGCAAAAGCAATGGCAGTTTTGATGCTTTTCTTTATACAACAGTAAAGGGTGTCATATGCCAGTGACCTACTCTGGGAAATCAAGTGAAACAGATTCGGATGTAGATGTGTTTTGGAGGCCTACAGTGGGACATTCAGTTGAATTTCTGCCAGTTTTTGATATCAAATTTTACAAACCGAGTTTCTGCAGAAACTTAGGGAAGAAATGCCCCAGTGACTATGAATGATAGTTTTTTTGACAATCACAAAACATGATTGAGATTTTGCTGACAGAATTCTTAATCTCCATCTATGATACAAGGAAGTAATAGAAATATAGTGATAATGAGTATTAGATATGAACTTGATGCCAGCCACTGGAATAAGTGCTTTAGTATACATTCTCATATTTAATCATCACATTAGTCCAATTATGTATGTATGTATTATTATTCCAGCTTTACAGGTGAGGAACTGAGATTTAAAGAGATCAGTAAACTTACCTGAGATATAATGGCTTAGTTAAGTGATAGCATCAAGACTGGAACATGTGTTCTTGAACTTCAAATCCTAACTTTTAATTGCTCCATTAGACTCTTACCTTGTATGTGTATGTATATCAACATTTTGTGTATATATTTGATATCTACATTTGTGTTTGCATTTATAGTTATAAATAAGCATTATGTCTCTTTCTGTGATCTTGAACTATCTGTGCTGGCCAAGTGGCAGAAAGCATAGCTTTTTTTTTTTTTTTTCCCAGAAAAATAGATATTCACAGTTACTTGGGAGAGACTATGGAAAACCAAAAGGAAACTCTTGAAAAATTTAGCATGATATGGAATGTAAAGTTTGTGAGGGCAGGGACTTGATTCTTTTCTTTTTTTCTTTCTCTGTTCCCTCACTACTGCAGTATATAGAACAGTGCCTGATACAAAACAGATACTTTATGTCTATATTTGAGTGAATGAGAAAATTCAATAACCAAATAACCCTCAATTTTTCTCTCTCAGAGATCAGTCTTTTTAAGAGTGGTGCATGGAACTGATTCTGACTTTGAAGCTTCTAAGACCATGGGATTTTCTGAAGTCAAAGGACGACTGATTTGGAGGTGACTATTTATTCCTATTCTCTCTTGCTTCTTTAAGACCAAGACTTTGGTGAGGATTTATTAGTTTTCCAAGTAAGACATCCAAATATACTGTGACCTGGTATTTACAACAGGTGCTGATGAGGGATAGGACAGGTTAAAGAACTCTTGGAAACTGAATATTTGAGTTGGAGTATTGGTGATACTATCATTTTTCCTAATTGCTTTAACTCATTTTGAGTTGAAACTAATTTTGTAAAATACTTTATTATCTTTCGTAAACTAAGTCAATGTCATAGTGATGTGTGTGTGTGTGTGAGTGTGTGTGTTTTTAATAAATGCCTCTAGATCTCCATAGGAAGAGAGACAAACAAACAATTGCCTTGTAGGTTACTGAAAACCAGTTCTCATCATTCAGAATAGCTTGTGGCTGCTGACATCGTACATGCCATGGGCACAGACTAAAGAGGAAAAGAAGAATAGTGGAGAGATTATTAATGTAGGGACATACCTTCTGATAATGCCTCAAGAACGAGGGAAGCCTTTGCTTCAATGTTCTATAAACCTCTTTATCAATGGGAAGTTTGGTGCTAATAAAAACCAAGCTTTCAGATTTCCTGAGTCTCATTCACACAGTTTGGAGACATCAGACTCTTTCCAAAAATACTCTCTACTCCGTGGCTGTGGGTTTACCTACATTAGAGAAGGCTGGCTCAGACTGTGAAAATAGAGTTCGAGGGTTTGGACCTCCCTGGTGGCACAGTGGTTAAGAATCCGCCTGCCAATGCAGGGGTCACGGGTTCGATGCCTGGTCTGGGAAGATCCCACATGCCACGGAGCAACTAAGCCTGTGCACCACAAACACTAAGCTTGTTCTCTAGAGCCCAAGAGCCACAACTACTGAGCCCGTGCGCCTAGAGCCCATGCTCTGCAACAAGAGAAGCCACCTCAATGAGAAGCCTGTGCACCGCACCGAAGACCCAACACAGCCAAAAGTAAAGAAATAAATAAAAATTAAAAAAAAAAAGGATATGAGGATTTGTTTATTTAATAAATATTTTTAAAATAAACACCTTGTTACTGACAAGGAAACATGTGGATTAGTAGTAAGACCTGGCATGATTTTGCTTATAAGTTTTTTTCTGAAAATGTCCTCATTGAATGTGTTTTCCATTAAAAAAATTACTAAGACCATCAACGTGCCAAGAAATTTGTCAGTTTCTAATAAGAAATGAAAAAGTCAAAAAACAGATGTCATTGCATCATTGTTGTGCAAAGCGTGGTCCTCTCTCAGAATCACCTGGGGTACTCTCTCCAAATTCTAGACTCCCTGCTCTCACATCCCACAAATCCCAGAGAATCCTGTGGGCTCTACTTTCAAAATATATTCATAACGTAGCCACCCCTCATCACCTCTACCCCCACCACCCTGGCCCAAGCCACGTCATCTCACACACTTGTTCTCCTACGGACTGTTCTGATCGCTGTGCTGAGGACTTAGGTCAAGTCATGTCACTCTTTTGTCCAAAACCCTAAAGCCTCCCATCCCAGAGTGAAAGCCAAAGCCCGGATGCTAGTTAAAGTTACAGTCAGCAATCAAGTATGGTAGTTTCTTGTGTCACTCTGGTGGGTTTTCCTCAGTGACTGCCAGCAACAGATCCACAGAAAAGGAAACCCCGATAATTTTGGCTACAGTGGATGTTTTATGATTAGCTCTTTTCAAACTACATCTTGTCATGTTTAAACAACATATTCAATCACATAATACAATCCCTAAAATTTCCTCTTAAGAATAATTTCCTCTGCCCACATCTCTTCATCACTCTAGCCAAATATATACGACTCTACTGCCAGTAACTACCGCCTGCACCTGCTGTTACCACCGCCCACAACTACACCATCACCATCACCACCACCTCCAATTACAACTACCTTCCCCACTGACACCACCATGACTAACACAGCGGCTGCCCCCGCAAAAGTCACCATTATCTTCCCCAACTGCCACCCTCACTACCACCACCACCCACAATGACCACCTGTAACATCACTAGTACCCATAACTGTCACCACTAACCCCACTCCCCCAGCAATTAACGCTGCCTCCATAGCTAACATCCCCTCCAAGCTGACAGCACTTTTGCTTAGGAAAAAGTGAGTGATTGATAGAAACTTTTGTGAAAACGTTGGGAAAAATATTCCAGAAAAGTAATGATTTCTATCAATTCCGAATATCACTGGTCTACTTATGATCTTTTTTTTAAATTTGAATTTTATTTATTTATTTATTTTTTATATGGCAGGTTCTTATTAGTTATCTGTTTTATACATATTAGTGTATATAGGTCAATCCCAAGCTCCCAGTTCCTCCCACCCCCCACTCCCCTAGCTTTCCCCCCTTCGTTTGTTCTCTATGTCAGTGTCTCTATTTC
This sequence comes from Aethalodelphis obliquidens, assembly GCF_003676395.1. NCBI lineage: Eukaryota > Metazoa > Chordata > Mammalia > Artiodactyla > Delphinidae > Aethalodelphis > Aethalodelphis obliquidens. The sequence continues at coordinate 26,231,946 of NW_020837964.1, read as the reverse complement.
TGCCTTGCAAACTGGTTCATCTGTACCATTTTTCTAGGTTCCACATATATGCGTTAATATACGATATTTGTTTTCCTCTTTCTGACTTACTTCACTCTGTAGGACAGTCTCTAGGTCCATCCACGTCTCTACAGATGACCCAATTTCGTTTCTTTTTATGGCTGAGTAATATTCCATTGTATACATGCGCCACATCTTCTTTATCCATTCATCTGTTGATGGACATTTAGGTTGCTTCCATGACCTGGCTATTGTAAATAGTGCTACAGTGAACATTGGGGTGCATGTGTCTTTTTGAATTACAGTTTTCTCTGGGTATTTGCCCAGTAGTGGGATTGCTAGGTCATATGGTTTTTAGTTTTTTTAGTTTTTTTATTTAATTAATTAATTAATTTTTGGCTGTGTTGGGTCTTCGTTTCTGTGCGAGGGCTTTCCCTAGTTGCAGCGAGCGGGGGCCACTCTTCATTGCGGTGTGCGGGCCTCTCACTGTCGCGGCCTCTCTCGTTGCGGAGCACAAGCTCCAGACGTGCAGGCTCAGGAGTTGTGGCACACGGGCCCAGTTGCTCCGCGGCATGTGGGATCCTCCCAGACCAGGGCTCGAACCCGTGTCCCCTGCACTGGCAGGCGGACTCCCAACCACTGCACCACCAGGGAAGCCCCTGTTTTTAGTTTTTTAAGGAACCTCCCCTCCATACTGTTCTCCACAGTGGCTGTACCAGTTTACATTCCCACCAACAGTGCAAGAGGGTTCCCTTTTCTCCACACCCTCTCCAGCATTTGTCGTTTGTAGATTTTCTGATGATGTGATCTACTTATAATCTTATTGCTGATAAATCGATGAGTAACAAAACACATCTTATAAAATTACAAAAGGGATGCCGTACTTTTGTTACATAAATTTTGGCATTCCCAAGTGCAAAATGATAACTCTGTTGTTACTCTTAAAAGTTTCTGACTCTTCTCCCATGTTAGTCGTACACCATAAATAGGCTCCTAACGTATGCTGAGTTCATTCAGACTTGCCCAGGGAGAAGTAGAGTTACATCCCAATACATTTTAATAATAGAAAATGAATTTCCATGAAAAATATAACGTTCGTTTGAAACTTTTGGCACATCTGAAAATTTTATCTCCTTTGAAAGAACATGGGAACATATTTCTTTCTTTCTTTTTTTAATTGAAGTGTAGTTATTTTACAATGTTGTGTTAAGTTCTGTCAGCAAAGTGATTCAGTTATACATATACATATGTATATACATACATTCTTTTTTTTAAATTCCTTTCCACTGTGGTTTATCATAGGATATTGGATATAAGCAGATTTTCTAAAAAAAGTACTCTGAGAGCTTCCTAGAAAATGCGTTGCATAGTGAAGGCTTTGTTTCCAATTGGTGCTTGTTCTGACTCAATTTTTGGATCCAGATTATGTTTTCATTAGGTTGATCAAGTGTGTGTTTTCTTACTTTTCCTTAGAAGAAGGCATTGATTACAGTCGGCTTTTACGTAATTATGAAGTTGAAAGCTTCAGCATTTACAATTAAAGAAAAGCCTGCTACGTAATAGTTTTACTGACAGAGACTCTGGATTATTAACTGCCCACTCCGCAGCTTTATTGACGTAGAATTGATAAGTAAATACTGTACATAGGTAAGGTGTATAGTGTGATGATTTGACATTAGCTTTGATGGAATGCCTGAGCTGGAGAGAGGGATAAAAGAGGCGGCCTCTATCGTGAGGACAGATTGACATGGTGACCTTCTAATAAGGGAAAAAAGCCAGGGGAAATCAGGCAGAGGGCCTTGTTAAGCATAGAGGGTTTCCCTGGCACCTTTTGAGCATGTGGGGGATTCCGCGGCCCGCTACCCTATTTATATATTCCTGCTGTGTCGTTAGTGCCAAAGGAAAAGACTTGCCTAATTTCCCACCCATTAAATAATTCTTCATTGCAAAATTGAATCAGGAGAAGGGAGATTTTATATCTGTTTTTGTTGCCTTCAAACAGTTTTATGCACATAAATACTTTGGAGATTGGATACCCCTCTTAGGAAAGAGAACGTTTATTTTGTAGTTGTATATAAAGCACTCACAAAGGACATCATGCATGCAGTTCTCGGAAGTTTTTGCAAACACCAAAGAATGTGACAGCTACTGCTCAACATCTTTCAGCTGTGATTATACCAGGTTACCTCCCAAACACCCTTTTTTTGTTTTACTTTTTGGCTGCGTTGGGTCCTCATTGCTGCACGCGGGCTTTCTCTAGTTGTGGCGAGCGGGGGCTACTCTTTGTTGTGGTGCGCGGGCTTCTTGTTGTGGTGGCTTCTCTTGTTGTGGAGCACGGGCTCTAGGCACGCGGGCTTCAGTAGTTGCAGCACGTGGGCTCTAGACTACAGGCTTAGTAGTTGTGGCGCACGGGCTTAGTTGCTCCATGGCATGTGGGATCTTCCCGGACCAGTGTCCCCTGCATTGGCAGGTGGATTTTTAACCGCTGTGCCACCAGGGAAGTCCCCCAAACACCCATTTTTACATGTACAAGTCAAATGATTTTCCCAAGCTAAGCTGTCTGCTGATTTTTCCAGGGATTGATGAACTTCTTTAAACGTCTATAATGAGTACTAGTGACCTATAATTTCAGGGAACTTGAAACTACCTGAGTATAATTGCTTTAAAAATGCCTGCTACTGTCCAGTTTGAACAACCAGCCTGTCACAAACAAACCACTGTCAATCCATTATAAAAGGAAAACCCCTCTCCTAATCGAGAATCCAGGAACAGTGTCAAGGAGTGGAGTTTTGATTGTATAGAGAGCTATTGATGGCTCTGATTTGGGTGTGTGATAGGTGAATCACTTCACTTCCCCATCCTCTGTTACCTAATCTCCCGAGGAGGGGCGTGGATGACATTATCTCTAAAGCATTTTTTACTTCTAACTTATTGTTAGTTAAGTAAGTCTGATCTGAAGGGCACTCAGAATGGATCATGTAGAAGGCACGTGCTTCTACCTTTTGGCTATTATGAATAATGCTGCTGTGAATACGGATGGACACCCATCTCTTGAGACTCTGTTTTTAATTGTTTTGGGTATGTACCCAGAAGTGGAATTGCTGGCTCAGATGGTAATTCTATTTTTAGTATTTTCTGAGGAACCTCCAGATTGTTCTCCATAGTGGCTGCTCCGTTTTACATTCCCACCAGTAGTGCACAAAGGTTCCAATTTCCCCAAATCCTGGCCAGAACTTGTTATTTTCTCTTTTTTTTGGTAGTAGTCATACTAATGGGTGTGAGGTGATATCCCATTGTGGTTTTGATTTGCATCTCCCTAGTGATTAATGATGTTGAGCATCTTTTCATGTGCTTATTGGCTGTGTCTTCCTTGGAAAAATGTCTACTTAAGTCCTTTGCCTGTTTTTTATTTGGGTTATTTTTTGTTGAGTTGTGGGATTTCTTTGTATAGTCTGGATGTTAACTCCTTTTCAGATACATGGTTTCTTCCATTCCATTGGATGCATTTTCACTCTGTGGTTTGTGTCCTTTGTTGCACAGAAGTTTATAATTTTGAGGTAGTCCAGTTTAACTATTTTTACTTTGTTTCCTGTGCTTTTGGCATCATGTCCAAGAAATCATTGTCAAACTCCATGTCAAGAAGCTTTCCCCCTGTTTCATTCTAAGAGTGTTAAAGTTTTAACTCTTAAGTTTAAATCTTTGATCTATTTTGAGTTAATTTTTTAAAATTAACTAATTTATTTTTGGCTGCGTTGGGTCTTTGTTGCCACGCATGGGCTTTCTCCAGTTGTGCTGAGTGGGGGCTACTCTTCGTTGTGGTGCGCAGGCTTCTCATTGTGCTGGCTTCTCCTGTTGCAGAGCACGGGCTCTAGGTGTGGGCTTCAGTAGTTGTGGCACGCGGGCTCAGTAGTTGTGGCTTACGAGCTCTAGAGTGCTGGCTCAGTAGTTGTGGTGCACGGGCTTAGTTGCTCTGCAGCATGTGGGATCTTCCCGGACCAGAGCTCGAACCCATGTCCCCTGCATTGGCAGGTGGATTCTTAACCACTGTGCCACCAGGGAAGTCCCTTGAGTTAATTTTGTATATGGTGTAAGGTAAGGGTCAAATTCATTCTTTTGCATATGGTATCTAGTTTTCCCAACACCATTTGTTGAAAAGACTGTCCTTTACACATTGGATGGTCTCGGCATCCTTGTCAAAAATCATTTGGTCATATATGCAAGGGCTTAATCTGCGTTTATCAGATCTTTTGATGTTTCAGAATAAAGCAGAAATTCAGAATTTCATGTGTAATAATATTTTAAGAATAAGAATGTAAATGGAAAAAAAAATTAAATTAAAGTACTGCAGAGTAAAGGAAACACATATGTGGGCCATTTTCCAGCCCATTGGGTACTAGCTTGTTGCTTTTGTTTTGAAGAGAATAGAAATGGATGGACACATGGAGACACACACATTTTAGCAAGTTTGTGCTCTGAAAAAAATGTTCTTTTTGCTGGGTTTATAATTAAGCAAATTTTTGTGGAGAAGTATTAGCATGGAAAATGGGGCATTTGGGTTCTTTAAAAGAGGGTCAGGATATAAAAGGGATTCTGAAGTCATTTCTCCTTTGCAAGAGTGGAGAACTTTTCTCATGGAACATTTCCATGTTCTCTCCATGGGAGTTGTTTCTCTGAGGCCACAAAGATGGAAAAGGGAGAAGAAGAAGGAAGCTAGCAAGTGTATGTGTATGCCAAGTGCTTTACAAATCTATTTTATTGTCTTACAAAAGTTCCCTTACAGATTGGCTTTTCTTTTTCCAGGTTGGCTTTTATTATTTCCATTAAAAAAAAAAAGAAAACCCTTAAAGTTAAGAGAAAGTGGGAAGCTTATTTTAGGACACAAATAAATGAATGGCCAAACCAGAATTTAGACACAGGTCAGCCATCCTCCACAATTTCACGATTAAGATAAGTTAGCTCCAAATGAGTCTTCCAGTGGCTGAGATGGGCAGCCAGGAGGCTGAGCAAAGGAGAAAAGATTGTGCTATCAAAAAAATTAACTATATTAAAAGTAAATAAAAAATAGGTGCAAATCAAGAGAAAACCTTCCTGGCTTTATAATGCATTGCTACCTTAATATATGCCTGAAACCCATCAATTTATGCAGATATCCTCACCCTGTAATTACATTTTTTTTCCCCTTTTAACTAAGTTCCTAAAATGTGGGCACTTAGTAAGTGATGACAATTATTATTCTGTATAATAATAAAGAAAAGTCTGAATAACCATAATTAGTAAAAGCAGCAGTTTTTCAAATACCACCTTTTGAGAATCCAAAGTGAATTTCGTAATGCTTATATACAAAGTTTTTAAACCTGCAAATCTGTTCTTATGTCAATAAGCCACATGTGCTTCTTTGAGGATTCCAAAAGCAGTGGGTAGCACCCAGAATCACACAGCCCAAGCCGGAAAGGATCCTAGAAAGTCCCAATTCTCTGGTTTTACGTATGGTGAAACTAAGGTGAAATGTGTTTTTCAGAGCCAAGACTAGAAATGAGGTCTCGTCAATCTTAGTGCAACGCTTTCTCTGATACATCTTTCTTTTTATTAGATTTAGAGCTAATACTAGAGGCCCCAGAATTCATTAATGACACAGAAAAGTGTCTACAGACTGAATGACTCTTCTACATGTCTGTTTCTTCTTCCCAAAATATACGTAGATGTTACTGTGACTCTATAATGTTCCTCGAACCATTCAGCAACTTACTGAGCACTTATTTGAACAAAGACCATATGACAAAGCCCAAGCCCTCATGAAGTTTATATTATGATGGAGTGAGAATGACAATAAATTGTTTAATAAGTAAAGTTTTAGCATGATAGTTGGTGAAACATTCTGCAGAGAAAAATAAAACAGAGTGAGGACAGGAAGTGATGGCAAGTGGGGTTTGCTCTTTTGTACTGAAAGGTACAGGGGTAGGGCTCACTCCTCTGAGAGGGTAACTTTTGAGCAGAGACCTGCAGGAAGGGAGGGAATCAGCCATGGGGCAATTGGGGAGAGACCTCACAAGGCTGTCACTGTGCCTGGAATGAAGTGAAAAGGGTGGGGGAGTTACAGAAGATGACATCAGAAAAGTAAATTGAGGCCAGATCACGCAGAGTCATGAAGCTCACTTTAATGTTTGACTTTTACTCTGAGTAGGGTAGAAAACCATTGGAAGGTTTTGAATAGAAGAGTAACATGAGCTGACTTGTATTCTGCTCCGATCTCTTTGGCTTCTGTGTGGAAATTCTGGGTGGAGTGTGGAAGCAGGGAGAATATTTCCGGAGTTACTGCGGAAATCCCTGAAGAGAGAAAGATACTTGTGGTGGAGGAGCTAGTCATACGGGGACAGTTTCTGGTTATATTTTGAAGGTAGAAATGCAGAATGTGAACACAAAAGCAGATTAAGTATTACTTCAACTACTGAACGACAGGGAGGATGGAGGTCCCATTTTCTAAGAAGGGGAAGACTAGGGGAGAATGTTTGGGGAGGGAAGAACGTCAGTAAGAGGAGGAGCTTGGTTTTGAGCATGTTGAGTTTGAGGTTAATGAGATGTTCAAGCTGAGTGTTGGGTGGGCAATTGAAAATATGAGTCTGGATATCAGGGAAGCAGTGTAGGCTGGAAATATAAATTGATATCAGTTTAAAGTGTTATTGAACTCATTGCAAATAGGTTGCAGGCAAGATACCCCTTTAATAAGTCAGTATGTATTTTCTAAGCACAAGGACATTTTCTTATATAACCACAGTACGACGATAAATCTTATTTTCTAATTTATACTATTAACTAATTTACAAATCTTATTCAAAACTTCACCAGTAGTCTCAATAATGCCCTTTATAGTGTGTACACACACACAGTCCAGGATCATCTTATCAGTATCAAGCATTGCACACACACACACACTGCATTGCATTATATATTGCAATATATAATTTATATATATATATATATATATATATATATATATATATATATATATAAAATATACCTTTTCACAGTTCCACTTGGGGATTTTATATTAACCACTGGTGAATCTTGGTGAAAGTACACAGAACTTCTTTTTACTATACTTACATCTTTTCCATACATTTGAAATTACCTCAAAATAAAAAGTTATAAAAATGTGTTACTGGATACATCTTTTTAATTGTTTTTTAAATTAATTCTGCATTTCCCTGACTGTCTTAGTCAGCTTGAGCTGCTATAACAAATACCATATACCATAATGGTATACTACCAAAATATCATAGTACTGGGTGGCTTAAACAACAAAGGTTTCAGGTTGGAAAGTCCAAGATCAGGATGCCAGCAGATTTGATTCTTGGCGAGGGCTGTCTTCCAGGTTTGCAGATGGCTGCCTTCTTGCTATGTCCTCACATGGTGGAGACAGAGGAAAGGAGATCTTTGTCCCTTTTTCTCCTCTTATAAGGACATTAATCCCATAATGGGAGCCCCATCCTCATGACTTCATCTAAACCTAATTACCTCCCAAAGGTCCCACCTTCAAATACCATCACATTAGGAGTTAGGGCTTCAAAAGATGAATTTTGGTGGGGGACACAAATAAATATTCAGTCCATAATATTGACAAAAAGTTATCAAAGCGCTCTCTCTCTCTCTCTCTCTCTGTATAAATATATATATATAATATATATATATATATACACACACAGTATATATGTAATATATATGTACACATTATGTACACATACATATGTAGAGAGAACTATATATGTGTATATATATTACACACTATATTTAAATGGTCTATATTATATAGAGAGGATATATTCCAGTATATTATAATTGATATGGAAATATTAATTCTATAGAAAAAAAACCTCTTGCTCATTGTTGAAAATCTTGGTCTATTTTCAGCTTCCACCCCCAACCCTATCACCAAACAAGGGATTTTATCTTCCTTTTATAATATAGGCTTCATAATATCAGGGGTCTTGTCTATTTTGTTCCTTGTTTTATTCCTTTTACCTACAACAGTGTTCAGGTGTACAGTGTACAGTGTTCAGTAACTGGTAACATCTCAAAAATATGTTGAATGACTAACACAAAATGCAGATCCCTCATACATACATTTATTGCGTATGCTTTTTCCCCTAAATGTATCCATACACTTTAAAATACTGAAAAGCACTGTTCTAATGGGAAGAGATGGCTTATAGAATCACAAGACTCAGGGACATTTTAACAGGTGTTTCCTAGAGTTTTTGTGAGATGCGTATGTGGTAATAACATAAGCTGAACACCAAGAATAGGGATGGTAGATAGAAGGTGCCCAGCAGTGATCCCCAGTAGCTATATTTCTCCTGTCCACTACCTCTTTCTCCTTACAGAGTCTGCTTTTGGAATGTGTCTCTAAGATTAGAAAGTAAATGTTGAGCAGACAAATTTGGGAAATTGTTCAGTCTTTTAAAATCCCAACCACTTCCATGATCTATTGAAAACACAGTTGTATAAAATTGGTTACAGTCACCTTATTCTAGGGCCCTGGCATGGACTCAGGCCCTGTCCTTCACTTTGTCAAAATATGTCAGAAATCCTGTGGAGACTTTCCCTCCACAGGTCTTTCAATAACCAACAGTTGAAAGATGAGTCAAATAATTAAGACAGCTCTATTTGACATAACCAAGAAACATTGCTCTGGGAGCTAGGGAAAAGATAGTATAGCTGGCCTCTTATATAGCAAATCTACTGAATTATAAATGAATGAAAGAATGGTGCATGGAGAATTCAGAACTTAATACTAATGTCTACTCTATGCTAGACACTGTATGTCTAGAGGCTGTGTGCTGTGAGACATGCAGTCATGAAACGGGATGTTACAATCAAGCGGACAGAAAAGACAATGACTAAAAGTGACAGTATGTGTAGGGGTAGAATGAATGATAGGAGGTTGAGAATGGATGGGAACAGCTGAGAGAAGGGGGAGGTTTCAGCAAGGAGCTGGCATATTAAGTGTGTCTAAAAGAATGAAGAGAATTTTGCAAGGAGAATTCCAGAAAAGGACAGCAATGAAGTCTGTGGGTAAAGCGTTAAGGCTGTAGAGTCAGCAACCCTTAGTTCTAAATGGACTCTATCACTTTCTTAGCTCTCTGACCTGCAAGTCTCAGTTTCCATGTCTGTACAATGCAGAAGGGGGTGGTTGAGACCAGGCTTGTTGTAAAGTTTAAATGAGGTGACACACATAAGGGACTTCGCACCGGCTCAGACCCAGTGAGTGCTCCATAAGTATTAGCCACTGTTGCTATTGTAGTTATTATGATTATTTTCCCACTTTAACTAGATGTCAAGTTTTTCGTAATGGCACAAGTCCAGAGAATCCAGGCAGAACTTGCCATGGAGTGACAAGGAGCCCGGTGTGGATTTCAGTGTGAAGAGGTTCAATTCTACCTGTAGGGAAGTTACGGAGAAGGGAATGCCTTCTTATTGGGCACTCACTGTTCTAGATGCTGGGAGTTTTGGAGGGCACAGATGCAGTCCTGCCTTCTAGGCATTTGGCTTGATGAGGGTTAGGCAAAACCCACATCATTCGGAATGCAAGAAAGACTGTGATTAGAGTCTATAAAAGGACTGCAAATATGTCACAGAGAACAGAAGTAGGAATGATCAGTTTCACTTCAAAATACTAAAAGAAGGTGACATTAATATGCATCTTTAAAAAAGAGTGATTAAAAAAGTGAATCTAAAGCTGTTTCTGATTCTAGATTCTAGACGTGCTGTCACTTTCCTTGTTCGAACATCAGGGTGAATTGCTTAACCTCTGTAAGCCTTAGCCTTCTTATCTATTAAATAGAGATAATGTGGTACCTATTGCTTAGAACAATTGTGGGGTTTATGGAAGATAATCCATGTAAAGGAGCTTACCTGGCATAATGCCAAAGAACTGATTCAATGAATCACTTGTATGTGTTCTTACTATTTCAAGACTATTTTATAGGATACAGAGCACTTTGTTATAGATGATCTCATTTCATCCTCGTAACCTCCTTGTAACATTGGCAAGATAAACAACTATCGTTCCCTTTTGATTGATGAAGAAACTGAAGATTGAAGAGATGGATATATCAAATCATACGCAACTGGTATGGGTCAGACTCAGGACTTAATCCCAGATCTAATGCCCTGAGTACCTTTCCTTTTATTTCTGTCTTGAAATGAAAGGAAATCACCCTCAAGAAGATGTAATTGTTATATTGGCTTTAAAATTGTTGTTTCTTGGGCTTCCCTGGTGGCTCAGTGGTTGAGAGTTCGCCTACCGATGCAGAGGACACGGGTTCGTGCCCCAGTCTGGGAAGATCCCACATGCCGCAGAGCGGCTAGGCCCATGAGCCATGGCCGCTGAGCCTGCGCGTCCGGAGCCTGTGCTCCGCAACGGGAGAGGCCACAGCAGTGAGAGGCCCGCATACCGCAAAAACCAAAACCAAAACCAAAAAACAAAAAATTGTTGTTTCTTGATAATTTCAGAGCTTCTTCTATTCAAATGAAATCTCATAAAACCCCTAACGTACACAACAGTAAACAGAGATGCTCTTTAAAAACTCAAGACTGTATGATTCTCTCCTTTCCTCTTCACTCAATGGCTCCGTGCAGCCCAACTTGGGAAAAAAATAAACAGGTCTGAAGGAAAGATCTGTATTTGGAGAACAGCTTAAGCAAGGTTGGTGGTCTGAGAGTCCACAGCCTTTCACAAGCTCTTGAGGAGTTTGATGCTTTACCTGCGGCTGGACCAGCTTTGGTGTCAGTGCCTGTGAAGTTCACTAACTGTGGGACCCGGGGCATGTTTCTTAAATTCCCTTTGCCTCAATTCCCTGATCCACAACATGCAGGTAATAATATCTACCTTATGGGTTATTGTGAGAGGTAAATTTGATAACAAGAAAAACATTAAAAATGTTCTTGACATATAGTAAGTGCTCAAAAATCATTTACTGCAAATGATTTCATCTTTCTGGGCTTCACTTTTCTCTTCTGCAGAATAAGAACAATAATTTACCAAGGGAGTTTTTGTCAGACTTACATGGTGTAATGTAAATAATGCAGATAAAATGCCTGGCACGTAACAGTAACTGGGGACTTCCCTGGCGGTCCAGTGGTTAAGACTCTGAGCTTCCACTGCAGGGGGTGCGGGTGTGATCCCTGGTCAGGGAACTAAGATCCCATATGCCAAAGCGTGGCCAAAACAAAACAAAACAAAAAACAACCCCCCCCCCCAAATAACAGTAACTAAATAGAAGTAATAATAAAATTCTCCTTGTGATTTCACTCTCTTTTCTGAATCCTAACATTCTGTGTAAAAGCAAGTCCTCTTTTGTGTTTCCAGTTTCTTCTTCTTTCTCCCGCCCTTGCTCACATATGAAGGACCTTGCCTGTTTCTGATGTCAGTCCCTGGACCCTTTTCATAGGAAAGACTCATGTCCTCCAATTAGACCAATACCGATTGACCTGGGCCCTTCGGCAATCCTGATGCCTTCCACATTAATTTGACATCTGCACTTCACCTTGAAAATATGCTAATTGCAACAGGGATCTGAAGACTGCACGAAACACGGGTTTGCAAAAGTCTGTGGTGTGCTAGGAATAATTGCAAATTTAATTCCCTTTGAGAAGATGTACAAAAACCTGACCACTCCCATTAGCCCAGAGGAAATTAGAATCTCTGAAATCAAGTGAAATGAACCAAATTAAAGGACAAAATATTTCATTTTGAAGGAAAAAAAGCTCTACACTTCATTATTTAAAATCTCCCAGAAAAAACTTTGGTTCAGAAACAGTGTTTTTCAGCATTTCCATTAGGCAATTACTTTTCTTAGAATTAACGTTCTGAAAAAATCTTGCTCAATTTTATTTTTCAGAGACAAGTTTAACTTTAAAAATATGTAAAAAAAATGTAGGTAATAATTGTTTTTTATTATCAAAGGAGCACTAATTTAAGCTAAACATGCAGTGCTATTGCATCAAATATAATCTTAAATTTTAAAAACAACTTTATTGGGGCATATTTTATGTATCATAAAATTCACCCACTTCAAGAGTGCAATTCAGTGATTTTTCAGTAACTTGCCATTGCTATCACCTTAAATCAGTTTTAGAACATTTTTACTCCCCCAACAAGATTCTTCATACCCATTTATTATTCAATAAATTTTTAAATTTTATTTATTTGTTTTTGGCTGCATTGGGTCTTCATTGCTGTGCTCGGGCTTTCTCTAGTTGCGGCGAGAGGGGCTGCTCTGTCGCAGTTTGCGGGCTTCTCATTGCGGTGGCTTCCCTTGTTGCGGAGCATGGGCTCTATGCACGTGGGCTTCAGTAGTTGTGGCACGAGGGCTCAGTAGTTGTGGCTCATGGGCTCTAGAGCGCAGGCTCAGTAGCTCCGCGGCCTGTGGGATCTTCCTGGACCAGGGATTGAACCCACGTCCCCTGCATTGGCAGGCGGATTCTTAACCACTGCGCCACCAGGGAAGCCCCTTCATACCCATTTATAATTAATCCCCATTCATACTTCCAGCCCCTGACAACCACTAATTTACTTTCTGTCTCTGTAAATTTGCCATTTCTGGAGATTTTATATAAATGGAATTACTCTGTGTTTGGTCTCCAGTGTATGGCTTCTTTGACTTTGCATAACTTTTTTTTTTTTTTTTTTTGTGGTACCGGGCCTCTCACTGTTGTGGCCTCTCCCGTTGCGGAGCACAGGCTCCGGACGCGCAGGCTCAGCGGCCATGGCTCACGGGCCTAGCCGCTGCGCGGCATGTGGGATCTTCCCGGATCGGGGCACGAACCCGTGTCCCCCTGCATCGGCAGGCGGACTCTCAACCACTGCGCCAGCAGGGAAGCCCTCGCATAACGTTTTTGAGGTTCATTCATGCTGAAGCATATGTCGGTAGTTCGTTCCTTTTTATTACTGAGTATTATTCCACTGTATAAACAGACCACGTTTTGCCTATCATATGCCAGGTGGTGGACATTTAGGTGGCTTTCAGTTTTTGCCTTTTGTGATGTAATCTTATTTTTTTTCTCTTTTTCCCATTGGATAAAACTGACATATAACATTGTGCAAATTTAAGGTATACAGTGTGTTACTTTGATACATTTGTATATTGTAATACACAATATTTTGCTGTTGGAAAAGTATTTATCACATTACATACTTATAGCACAATATTATTGTCTATATTAAATATACTGTATGTTAGATCTCTATAGATATCATTTATTCCTATGAGAGAAATGTGTTAACAATTAGGTGCTCTGTTGGTCTTCTCTCCTGAGCTCAAACAACATGGGGAGTTTTGGAATGGAGCAGAAAGGCATTGCCCATTACTACCAATGGCTCCTGAGGCTTCTATCATCCTCTTTGTTCAGTTCTGTTTAATATTCTGTCTCAGAAGATGAGCAACACTTTCTGCATTTTTGGAGCCTAGTTTAGGTCCATTACTCAAGAACCACTGTTTATTTTAATGGGCAATGAAGAAGGGGGACTGCTAAATGTTCCATGATGTACATTGGAGAATTAAGCTTTCAGGGCAAATTCTCCACTCACACTTTGCTAAATTCTTTCTGTCAAAATTTCCTTCTCAGCCCAGTTGAAGCAATATATCAAAAGTAAGCGGGTGGGGGATTCCCTGATGGCGCAGTGGTTAAGAATCCGCCTGCCAGTGCAGGGGACACAGGTTTGAGCCCTGGTCTGGGAAGATCCCACATGCCACGGAGCAACTAAGCCCGTGCGCCACAACTACTGAGCCTGCACTCTAGAGCCCATGTGCCACAACTGCTGAAGCGCGGGCGCCTGGATCCCGTGCTCCGCAAGAGGAGAAGCCACCGTAATGAGAAGGCTGTGCACGGCAACAAAGAGTAGCCCCCACTCGCCGCAACTAGAGAAAGCCCGCGCGCAGCAGCGAAGACCCAATGCAACCAAAAATAAATAAATAGAATAAAAAATTAAAAAAAGTAAGCGGTCGAGTGACTTCCAGCTTAAAATTATACATTTTGTCCATTCTCACCCACATTTTTAATGTAAATGTGAAGCCATCATGAAAAGTGTTAAGAGCTCAGCTGGTTGTGTTTTCATGGTTTATGCTTTGCTGAGACAGCATTATCCATCTTGCCCAGGATGGCTTCAGGATAGCATTTAGAACCTCCGATGGCTTCAGAGAATTCAGGCAACAAAGTTAGAGAGAGAGACACAGAGATAGAGCTAGAGAGAGAGACAGAGAGAGAGAGACGGGGGAGACAGAGACATTAGTGTCAAAGAAAATGGAAAATAGAAATGGACTCATCTCCAGATATTTTCAATTCACAGTCTGTATTTAGTAGAATCCATTCATTTCTGAGCAGCCAGCATTTACTAAGCACCTATTACATGCAGAATCTTGAATTATTAGCTGGAGATGCAAAGATAAAAATGTTCATCCTTTGATCACTAACAATATTTACTAACAATTTTGTGCAATGTACTGTAGGTTCTAGGCATTCAAAAGTGAAAGCCACCTCGGTGCCTGCTTTTGTGGAGCTAGCAGCCAAGTGGGAATAAAGATAAAAAAAGCAAAGACATACAAAAAATAATTGCATATAATGATAAGTACTGTGAAGAAATAAAGAAATCAGGGTATTAAGAGGGAGTATAATGAGAGGGTATTTTAGACTTCTGAGGAGGTGGCATTTAAGCTGAGACCTAAAGGAAAGGAGGAGATAGATCAGAGGAATGAGGGAAGGAGCGTTCCAGGCAGAGGCAAGAGCAAGGGCTCAGGGAGGGAAGGGAAAGAGCTTGGAAGACAGGCACGGCACTATGTCTAAACTATCTGTTTCTGGAAGCACTGTGAATAAAGTATACACAGGTACTATGTGGGCAAGAAGAAGCAGCTCAGAATGGTCCTTTGCATAGAGAAGTAGAAAAATGAGAGTTTAATGGCTGAATGGATGAATGAATAAATGACAGAATGGACAGATGAACAGATGCCTGTCTGACTGACAGACTGACAGAATGCATGAATGTGTAAATGGAAAGTAGCCCTTTTTGATAGGTGGGTAGAGGAGACGTTATTATACGAAATTTATAATCTAAGGACTGTGAGAGAAAGTGGGCATATAAGCAAATGGGAAGGAAGGGAGACAGGAGGCTGAGAGTACTTTCCAACCTATCGGTTTTTCCCCCTTAGGGGCTAGCTCTGAGGGACTTCTTGCATTCTAATTTGAAGAACCCTTCCCTACACTATTTTAGGCATAAAACGAGACAGCTCCACCTCTGTGACAGCTGCGTGGTGAGCAAAGGAAAATTAATTAACTGGCACGGATGGCCTACAGCTCAGATTTTCCACATAAATGGCACATAAAACAGTTGTATCTTTTAAGATTGGGTTCATCTTGAGAAAGCAGGGGAGGCAGGATATGTGAGCCCAGAGTAATTTAATGAAAACTATCTTTATCAACTAAATCATTTAAACCTGAATAGACATACACACACACACAAACACACACAGAAATTTATTTGTTAACTTCGAGAGACAGTAGACGCTTATCTCCAGTGCTGTCAGATTGCATAGCTCTGGGTTGCAGCATCCTCCTGTGTTACACCATATGGCATTCCTGACAACTGTGTGCATTATGTGATAACGGTCGGGGGCCAAGACCGCTTAAACTATCAGTATTTAAATCACCTGTACCTCTCACAGCTGGCCAATTTCCAACTGGATAGATTCTCTGTACATCTAGGGAATAAACAAGGGTGGTCCTGGAAGCCTGAACTTCTTGGTTTCCCTCCAGAGTTATTTACTTTTGTTCCAGGAGGAAATGAATACATTCCATCAATGCAGGAAGCCCAGGGTGCAAATGTAATTTCCCACAGCAGTAGCAGTACCTCCAGAAAAAGACACTTAAGCTCCCCACTCATGGCCAGTGAAATCTTTTTTTCCTGATAGCATTAATAAAAATGACACATGGAACATTTGCTCAAGTGGCAAAGTGGGACTTTCCTGGCTCTAACTTTTGTTTAAGTCATTCTCCTATTATATTATATTCTTTCAGGTCAAAAGGAAATCAACCCACCTGGAGGCCACAGGGAGGCAGTTGCCATAACAGGCCACAGCCCCAAATGGCTTCAGTAAGTTCTCTGTAAGCAGAGAGCAATTGCTCATCACCAGGTACAGGCTTATGGGTGGACTGTGCTGATGCCCGGTCCTGACTGCGGACAAGCAATAGGGGTGGGAAGTAGGGTCAGAACGTGGAAATCAGCTTCTACTTCTTTGCATGTCTACTGACATCTAAACTTTTTTAGCTCCTGTCTTTCTCCCCAGTTTTATTGCCTCA
The DNA here is from genome assembly GCF_003676395.1 of Aethalodelphis obliquidens. Taxonomy (NCBI): domain Eukaryota; kingdom Metazoa; phylum Chordata; class Mammalia; order Artiodactyla; family Delphinidae; genus Aethalodelphis; species Aethalodelphis obliquidens. The sequence goes on along the minus strand of NW_020837964.1, from coordinate 26,215,599 downwards.
CCTCAGTGACTTCTGTTGGGTTTTCAAAACGCAGTAAGGCATCTCTTCCTGTGCAAAGCCATCTTGGGTCCTCTCTTCTCTGTCCTCAGAGCTGGGGTCCCTCTTCCTCCCATTTGGAGCACCTTGCATGTACCACAATCATGTCGTGTAAAAACTTCTATCAGTTGAAATTATTTTGTTAGTCTCCCACCTAGGCTCCGTGATGCACAAAAATGGGGTCTGGTTTTGCTGGTTATTTCCCCCCTTTATACCTATCCACATTGTAGGAACTCAGCGAATTAATGAACGTATAGAGACACCCAGAAATTCCTCCTCATCCTAGGAATTTTCACTACACGTAAACCGTTTTTCTCCACCCTCATTTCTAACTACTCCACACTGACTTTTTTTTTTTTTTTTTTTGGCTGTGTTGGGTCTTCATTGCTGTGCATGGGCTTTCTCTAGTTGCAGCGAGTGGGGTCTACTCTTCGTTGCGGTGCGTGGGCTACTCATTGCGGTGGCTTCTCTTGTTGAGGAGCACAGGCTCTAGGCACTTGGGCTTCAGTAGTTGTGGCGCGTGGGCTCAATAGTTGTGGCTCGCGGGCTCTAGAGCGTAGGCTCAGTAGTTGTGACACTTGGGCTTAGTTGCTCCGCGGCATGTGGGATCTTCCCAGACCAGGGATCGAACCCGTGTCCCCTGCATTGGCAGGCGGATTCTCAACCACTGCACTACCAGGGAAGTCCTACTCTACACTAATTGTAACTATGCATTTGGTATTTCTTCAACTGGGAAAATTTTTATTGTTTTTGCTATCAAGACTCCATGCTCCTTGCCTGGATTCCTGTAGCAGCCAGTGTGGTCTCTCAGGGATGTATGTTGTTGTTTCTCAGTCTGTCCTCTGAAAGCCTGCAGATTGATATCCCTAAAAGCCAATTTTTCCCTTGCTGTAAACAAAATCAAATCCAGACAAATAAAACTTTAGGTTTCTTTCTATTGTCTTAAAGAGACAATGGGTATTAGGTCAAGAATTTCAGTGCTACTCTAACTAGTTCCATAGCCTATTAAGCTTTGTGAGCCTTGGATGAGCAATTTAATTTGTCTGAGTCTGAGTTTGCCCATGTTAAAAAATGGGATAATAATAGTAGCAGTTTTTCAGATCAAATGTGATAATGCATGAAATGGGTTAAGTAGAGTGCTTGGCTTTTAATAACAACTAATGTGTATCTCCGCATTTCATTGTTTAATTCTTTCCTTCCTTTCCCTCTCCTTCTCATCTTACTCCTTTCCTACTTTTCCTTCTACTTTAGATTCATTCATTCATTTATTCTTTCTTTCAACAACAGCAGGTTAGAGGATCGGCGTATCAGAAAATTTTCTGTAATTTTCCAAAATTTAAAAACTTTTCCCCTTAGAAAATCAAACCTCAGGCAGGATCTAGTTTTGTGCTCTTAACTATTTTGGTACCTGTACTTATAAACACTGGTAGGATTACAGAATCAAAAAGGACAGCAGATCGTCCTCAGACATCAGAAACAGGACTCCTGGAAAGAAATCTATGGTCATGATCATCAGAGAAGATGCTCTGCTTTCAAAGGACCAAAGCCTTGGCATGATGAGTTAGGAATATCAGCCTTGCCATTTCTGTCTTCATATTGTGAGTTCATTACCAAACTCAGTATGTGCCATTCCATGCAAATGATCTTGCTGCCAGGTTTTGGGGCTGCATAAGTTTCCATTGTTTTATGTAAAACTGTACATTTTACTCATTCCTTCTGTCATTTACTCATCAGACATATACCATGTACCTACTGAGTGCCTGGCACTAGGGGTTAAAGGCAAATGAGACACATTTGTCTCAAGGGGGACAAATGAGAGGGATGGGTGTAGTGTGGTGCGGAAGGTCGATGCTTTATACTTTTTCTTTGAGAGTGATATTTATGCACTTGTTCCTAGAAGTAGCTGTCTCCATACCAGCTGATTCCCTTGGCAAAAATAACACATTCAAATGCCAATGCAATGACCTATTCACAACTTAAAAATTAATAGGTATTAATTATCCTTTTGGTCTAACATGAATGAAGAGGTATTAAGGATTTTCTTTTCCTGATGTTCATGGCAATGTCCACTGACCTCACCCTGATTCTCTCTGTGTATGAACACGTTGCCAATTATGGTACTAACAGACCAGTTAGATAAATGGAGATGGAGCTCAGTCTCAAGGGGCAGAGAGATCTGAGTTCAAAACCAGCCCCAAACTGTGTGCAGTTGGACAAGCTGCCCAATCTATTATATAGAATATGTAGAATGGGTCCATATGAGGGAACTTTCAAGGCTGTGAAGAGTAAATGAGATAACGTAGCTAGGACACTCAGTCCAGGGTTACTGCATGGTCATTACTCATTCATTGGACTCCCTCCTACTCTTCCTTTCTTACAACAAACTGCCCTGACAGCCATGGCAGGAGATTCACTTTAAATTGTTGTGACTTTTATCCTGGGGTACTGCTTCTGTCGCTATTGGGGAAATAATTGAATGCTTTCACCTCTTACTAGGCCTTACTTCATCTTAGGGGTCTGAGCCCTGTAGACTCAGAAAAGTTATAAAGATAGAGCCAAGGCAAGACACAAGATAGCTTTCTCACTGTTACTGTCACACCAGCTCCACATGCGGAGGCCCTGCCTTTGAAGAGCTCAATGGAGGCTGCTTCATCAGACTGTTTCTATTTTCATCCCTGAGTGTACAGTGAATTAGATGTGTTGAACATCTCCTGGGGCACCTTTAGCCTGGTTGTGCAAAAACTGTTGAATCTTGAAAGCCTGGACCTTCTTGATGATTTTTGAATTAAAACTATTTCCTCTTTCTATCTCTCTCTGTTGTTTTTCATCATTAAAAATGAAGCTCTGCATCTCTTGAAAAAAATGCAGTCTATTAAATTTGGAGTGTATTTCTGTGTGTGTGTGTGTGTGTGTGTGTGTGTTTGTATGATGCATATTTTGGATGAATGTTTGGGGTGTGGGGCTGATAGGTACAGTTGGCCTGACTTATCTGGTCTGGCACATGTGGCCATGTTTTGGATGTGTGAGTATAGGAGAGGGGTATGCAAGCGGCACGTGCGTTTGGTATGAATGTGTGGAGGGTGTGTGTGTATGAATGTAATATTGCGAGTGTCAGTATTCCTGAGGTATGCATTGTGTGCATTGGGTGGGTAAGTCTGCCATATGTATTTAGTTGTGATAGCCATGTGGGGCTATGTGTGTGAATATATATGTGTGCCTGCACCCATCTTTTTATCTGTTAGTTTTGTATCTTTCAGCTGCTTGCTCAAAAGCTATAGAGTTATGGCTCAGAACAGTTCTCATAAATAAAAGCATTTGGCCTCCGTGGTTTAGCCATATAGAAATTGGCAACACCCTCCCTGTCAGGGTATCTATTGCCAGAGGCGAGGCTTTGGGGAGATACCCTACAACTACTTGGAGGCAAGTTAGGTGACTCACCTTCTTGGATTGAAACGTCTCCGAGATCTTATTGTTCCATGCAAATCACAGCCCTACCTCTGCCTTTTGAATTGATATTTTCACACCCTAAGAATAGAACCACCAGGATCCCACTTTAGCCTTTGTACTGACTCATAAACCCCAACTTTCATAATTCTCAAGGAGAATTAGAGAGTTGGCAGCAATCAGAGATCTTTTTTTAAAGTCCAACCCAGTGTAAATATTTTATCAGGAATCATATGTCCTGTTCATTTGATCATCTGTTCTGCTCACACTACTTACCCATTTGTACTTGGCCCACACTGAATGCTTCATGCCTTAGGAGGGAATCAATGTGGGATGTTCCTATAAATCTCTCTAAGGAGGCCTTTCCCCACAGCATCACCACTGTGCCCTTCAGTGACTGCAGTGTGTACCCCTAGAGATCCCTTTCCATAAACCTTCCCTGACCATCCCAGTGATGGGGGAGGAATCCCTTCTCTGTGAGTTCTGTGTTCTTTTACCCTAATCTTTGCATGTGGGGCACATAAACCCAAACTCATAATGGGCACAAGGTCTTCCTCACCAGACTGGGGTGCGTCCATCTTGCTTCCTAAACACTGTGCAGTCTCTGACTTAGAAGAGGAAATAATGGACTCAGAAAAGGAGGAAGAAAAGAAGGAAGGGAGGGAGGAAGAGAGGGAGGGAGGAAGGAAGGAAGGAAAGAAGGAAGGAAGGAAAGATTAAAAAAAAATAGCCATCAAAAATATGTTTTTTCAGTGCCAGTCACTCTTTTAAGTGCTTCATGTTATTACCTCACGTAATTCATTTATCAACCCTATTTAAGTAGGTTCTGTCATTTCACTTCAAGTTATAGATGAGGAAACAGTGACAAGCAAGGTCAAATGACTTGCCCAGCATCACTCACCTTACTAATGAGCTGGGCTACAAACCAGGCAGTCTGGCTCTAGATGCCAACCTTTAATCAGCCCACATGTTGCCTATTTGGGTTTTGTGCTCTGCCCAACAGTGTGTGTGTGTTGTTGCCTCTGTGACACCGGGAAGGGGCAGCTTCAGACTCAATCCATGTCTTTTGTCCAGATAGCCTTTTTCCCTTTTTATCTCCTTACGTTAGTAAAGATATTTTTTTAGAAGGCAATTGCCATACATCAAATTCTATCTTGCTTAAGCTAAAAGGGAACTTGTTGGCTCATAAACAGCGATGTTCAAGTCTAGGATGGCTTTCATTCATGACAGAAGTAAGCAGAACTGCATAACGTCATCAGCAATCTGTTTTTTTTTTTTTTTTCCATCATTAAATTCTGCTTTCTTCTGTGGTAATTCATTTTCAGGTGGGCTCTGGGCACAGTAGAGCAAAGATAGTCAGTAGCAGCTCAGCTCTATGGATACATGATTGGAGTTTAGAAATTCCAGTGTAAAGTAGGAAGACTTTTTTCCCTTGATGAATTTGACAAAAGTCCTACACGTGGTTCACAGTGGTTAGGTTTGGTGCGTGCCCACCCTGAACCTATCACTGGTGGGGTTGATGCCGTGCTATGTTTGGCAGGGCCAACCTCATCTGTCCTCCACTGGATTGACAGGTAGGGGGAGCGCCTCGTAGACCACAGGGCATGAGGATGGGAAAGGGTGGTTCCCACAGACACACGGGGCAAGCGTGAGTAGAAACAGATCCGTCACCGTGTCTCTTCTGACCTCTTTCCCTCTCTCATCTCTTTCCCTTAATCGGTAGAAGTGGGCATGAATCTGCAGTTATTCTGAAATAAGTAGGTCTGCAGTATTTCTAATAGTCTGGGGTCTGGGACACCATAGAGGAAAAAACCATGCTCTTCAGACCCAGAGTCCTCATCTAACTAGTCAATGGCTTTCTCATAATTAGAGTGGATCGTGCTGGTCCAAAGACCAACAGATTCAGTGACTTCTTTGCACTAGAAAAATGGCCTATTTGAATTTCAAATGAGGATCAACATTGTAACCCTGGATATAGTCAGAGGGACAAAAAAGTCTTTAGGACCATAGGAAAGGAGACTGCATTCATAATACAAGAGGATATGGTTTAGATTGTTTAAAAAAGGAATACGTTTTTGGTAACAGAAGCATGAAGGAGCATTTATATACCATCCTGTATTTCCAAGCAACTGGAGATCAGACAAAACTACATGAAATTATCATGTGGAAGCACCATTCTTTCCACTCAGACATTCTATACACGTACCTGAGGGACGGTTAGAGTTACTCAGATTTAACCATGCCGTTCTCTTGCTCAATGATCCCCCATTCCCTGCAAGATAAAGTTCAAAGTCTTAGACAAAAGAGCGAGGCTAAAACCTTTAGAGACTGTAAGTACTGAAAATATTATAGCATATATTTCATATGTAACAAAAGATGAAAACAATATTATGATTTTTCCCATGATCATTACTTGTGGATTTTGTTTGCGTTTGTAATAACAATTTTTCTTTCTCTCTTTCCTCTCCTGAGTGCTAAAGCATTTGCCAAGTCTCTCAGATTGTCATGTCTGTGCTTCTCACATTATAATGTGCATGTTAATTACATGAAATCTTGTTAAAATGCATATTATGATTCAGTAAATCTGGGGTGGGGCCTGGGATTTTTTTAATCTCCTTTACCTCCAGTCCCACAGCCTGGAAGATGCCTTTTTGATTTTAGATCTCCTGGTGGTTACTCCATAACTTTAAGTTACACACTTATAACTCCTTTCCTTTATTTATCAACTTAAGGCATTATCTTTTTACTCCCTTTTATGAAATATGAAAATTTTGTTCATCAATACCACCTCTTTACCCCACCCTTTTTTCCTTCCAGTGTTTGATAGTTTGATATTATTTTTAGTTTTACTATCATCAATATTTCCCTGTTTAATATTCCATCATCTCTAGTCAGTATTCGGCTCTCCTTTGTGTGTGATAAGAGTAACGGCACCCATTCCATTCCCTTTGTCTTTGCGTCTGCATTCCACCTTTCACCTTCTACCTTCTGTCACTTCTAATTTTACTCTTACTTTTTATTTCTAACATTTCCCAGATGATCGTGATGCTGCTCTTGCAGCAAAGAAATTGACCTTCTTATCTTTCCAACTTCTTTTCTCATCATCCTCTACTACATGTCTACTCAATTTCTGGTTATCTTGAACAGATCAGACTCTTTCCTAGATTTTGCTCAGTTTCCTCCTCTGGCACCCACTTCCCACCTCGCCTGTCTAACTCTTGCTTTTACTGCAAAACTAAATCTCAACGTTTCCTGTAAACCTTTTAAAATTTTCCCTTGGCTCCCTGTTTTTGTTTCTCTATAATCTTAACTCTATCAGGCTCGTGGAATAGAAAAATCAGGGGTAGTATAACATGATAGCTGTCCTACAGGATTAAAAGGCTATCATATGGGTGGGAATTTTATAGACATGTAGATTTTTTAGGTGGGGAGGGGCAAAAGGAACAAACCTAAAGCCTTGAAATAACAGGTTTAGGTCCTAGCTCATTGTGAAGAAGGGCTCTTAAATATTCAGAGATATTCAATAATGGAAAGGGCTGCTTATCCTGAGTAGTAATGAGCTTCCCATCTCTGGAGGTATTCAAGCAGAATCTGGTCAACTGATTATTGGGGGCACCTCCAAAGAGATTAGTCCACAGAAATACTGGTAAGGTTCTCAAATGTAGCACTGAAGTATATGACACTACCAGGCATGTCTACTAAAGCATCAATTTAACTTCACTGTTTTTGGAGAGTGAGAAAGGGAAGGGAGTCAAGAAACCTAAATGGTAAATAATCTGAAACATTTTTATAATATCCAAACAAACAGATTTATTATGAAACAAAATATAGAATTTTAATATATTTTTAAGATGAAACATGAGAATTCCTTGGCGATCCAGTGGTTAGGATTTGGCACATTCACTGCCAGTAGCCCAGGTTCAACCCCTGGTCGGGGAACTATGATCCCGCAAACTGTGCGGTGTGCCACCCCCCCCAAAAAAAAACAATGAAAGAGAAAACTTCGACCAAATTTCAAATTTGAAATAAGCCTATTTCAAATTTGAAATAATTCCAATTATGACCCTATAAATCTTAGATAATGCTTTCCTTCTGCAAAACTGTAGGCATGCTTTAGTTTACTAAAGCAACTGGGGAGAAATGGGAGGAACTGGATCAGTGGTTCCCAAACCTGGCTAATCATGAGGAAGACTTTCCCTAAAAGTCTTGGACCTTACACGTGATCATCTCTAAGGGCTTAGGAATCTGTATTTTATAAAACATTTTCAGGTGAGTTTGGTGATTCACCAAACATGGGTATCAATGAATGACAGACTTCATTTGTTTTTCTAATGGCGTCTTAGTCAGGATAGTCAATAACCAGCTGCTGCGACACATAACCCCACAATCAAGGAGTTTAATAACACTCTAAGGGTTTATTTCTTACTCTCAATCCAGTGTGCGTCAGCAAGATCAGGAGAGACAAGAATCTCTGCTCCATTCAGTCAGGGACTCAAGCTCCCTCTAGTGGTTCTGTTAACTGAATCCTAGGCATTTGGCTAGGGAGCAAGGAAATGAGAGTCTGGATATCACATGGCAGATTTTAGCAGTGGTGTGCTGGAGTTGGCTTATACTGGGTTGTGAGAAGCAATTGCTAAAGTTGTAGGAATTTAGTGAGTTGTCTTTAAAATATGACCCTTATGAACAATTAAATTATATACACTTCAATTAACTAAATTATATTAAAAATAAAACACCATTTCCTAATTAAACTACCACATTTGTAAAATTCTCTTGAGGTTATTTACATCTACTGTATCTGTATGGTAGAAATACAACATAATACATTTTTTCCCCCAACTTCACATTATGTTAGTACCTTGAAACTAGACATGGTGGGAGTATTTATACCATGGAAATTGGCAAATGCTGCAAACCAAGACTCCCCTCTCACCCTCCTCAGTAGCTGGTTGTTAAATCTTTACTAGGACATACTTATTTTAGGGGTCTATGCCTGGAAGTGGCATATATCACTTTAACACGTATTCCATTCACCAGAACTCAGGCATATGGCTTCACCTAGACGTATGGGTCTAGTTTAGTTGACCCATCAAAGACCACAGATATTGGTAGGTATTTAGAGCCTTATCATGAAAGATAATTTAGCCATTGAAATGACTACTTTCTAGGACATTTCCATGAATAAATTATATAATATGTATATGTAATGTGTTTATGTATATAGTCACTTACAAAAATTCATGAATCCCCAGTTCAAAACTAGAATTGGGGGTATCTTGTGAAGAAAGGCCTATTTTGGTAATGCTAATAAGCTTTAACATGTGAATATTGTATTTCAGTTTATCATGTACGTTGCCACTCTAAAATTCTCCCATATCTCGAGACCTGCAATTTTATATTGACCTTGTAATTGTGAATCAGGGTATAGTATGTCAGTGAGAACACCTGCCTCAGATAAACATATTTAAACATCAGCCTTTTACTCTGATTGGTTTTGAAAGTTCAACTGATTAGATATAGATATTTAAAGCCATAATTCCTAAAAAAGAAGATATCAAAAATGAGTATACAGTTAATTCTCAAATAACGCATGCATCAAAATGCTAGGAATTCCCACGTTACACTAGAACTTCTGACCTGGGTCTCAGATAAATAGATATTTAATATTAAATATGGGATGCTTATGTTGTATTAATAATTTCCATTTTGAATTTGTATGTTATTATTATTTTTCCTAAGGAAGCTATACATTTATTAAAAATTTTGTGTGCAGATTCTTGAATACATTGTCTTTTTTTTTTTTAAACAAGATGTTGGGGGTAGGAGTTTATTAATTTATTAATTTATTTTTGCTGTGTTGGGTCTTTGTTTCTGTGCGAGGGCCTTCCCTAGTTGTGGCAAGTGGGGGCCACTCTTCATCGCGGTGCGCGGGCCTCTCACTATCGCGGCCTCTCTTGTTGCGGAGCACAGGTTCCAGACGTGCAGGCTCAGAAGTTGTGGCTCACAGGCCTAGTTGCTCCGCGGCATGTGGGATCCTCCCAGACCAGGGCTCGAAACCGTGTCCCCTGCATTAGCAGGCAGATTCTCAACCACTGTGCCACCAGGGAAGCCCCACATTGTCTTTTAAGGAAGCCAATTAAGTCATAGTGGGGTTCTTATTCTCTATAATTTCTTTATTTTGTTAATTTCTGCTCTTATTTTCCTCTATTCATTTCTCCTATGTTTATTCTGCTGTTTTTTTAAAATTCACATCTTTATTCAAATGCTTAGTTTATTAATTTTTCATCTTTTTTTTCTATTATGTCCATTTAAGGCTTTAATCTCCCTATAATTATTTACCCTAGAAATAACTCTTCACTCTTATTAATTAGTTAATTTTTAATAAAAATTATATATAGTTAAAGTGTACAATGTGGTGTTTTGATATATATACATTGTGAAACAGAGCTGTCACCTCACATAGTTAGTTAGTTATTTTGAGACGAGAGTACTTAAAATCTACCCTCAGCAAATTTCAAGTATATTATGCAGTATTATTAACTATAGTGACCATACTCTACATTCATCTCTAGACTTATTCATCCTATATAACTGGTATTTTATACTCTTTGACCAACCTTTCCCCATTACCCTGATCCCTTAGCCTCTAGCAACCACCATTCTACTCTCTGCTTTGTATGAATTTGATTTTTTTAGATTTCACATATAAGTGAAATCATGCAGTAGTTTTCTTTCTATCTTTGGCTTATTTCACTTAGCATAATATCTTCCAGGTTCATCCATGTTGCTGAAAATGGCAGAATCTTCTTCTTTTTAAAAGCTGAATAATATTACATTGTATATATATACATATACATGTTTACATATACATGGGTAAAGTTAAATATATAGTCAAATACAGATAATGTAATACTGTAATGGTAGTATGTAAATTACTTTTAACTTTAATATAAAAGTTAAAAGGCAAAAATATTAAGAATAATTATAATCACAAAAGTTTTTAATGGATATAGAACATAAAAAAAGTAAACTCTGACTAAAAAGGCCCACAGTGTAAAGGGGAAGTGGTTAAAGTGCAGAGTTTTTGAATGCAATTAAAGTCAAGTTGTTATCAAATCGATGATTATACCTATAAGATATTTTGTGTAAGACTTGCGGTGACCACAAAGAAAAAACCTACCAGAGATACTCAAAAGATAAAAAGAAAGGAATCAAAGAAATCATTACAAAAAATCATCAAATAACAAAGGAAGACAGCAAGAGAGGAAGAGGGGAACAAAACAACAGCAAAACAGACAGAAAACTGTTAACGAAATGGCAATAGTAAGTCATCATCTATCTACAATTTCTTTGAATGTGAATGCATTAAGGTCCCCAAGCCAACGGCTTAGAGTGTCTGAATGGATTTTAAAATCCATAATTTCCAATGACCTACCTTAGAGTTCTCTCTTTGTTTTGGTTAAGTCTGCTTTGAAGCTCTCTGCTTGTTTTTTCATTTCAGACATGTGTTTCTTAGCTCCACAATTTCTGTTTAATACTTTTTTATGATACCTATCTCTTTGTTGAACTTGTTTTGTTCAAGTATTATTTCCTGATGTCATTGAGTTGCTTACCTGTGTTTTCTTGTAGCTCACTGATCTTTGAAAAAATTATGTTGACTTCTTTGGCAATGTGCAGATCTCTATTTCTTTGGGGTTGGTTATGACGAGTTATTGTGTTTCTTTGGTGGTGTCATGTTTCCTTGGATTTTCACGTTCCTTGTAGTCTTGCGCTGTTGTCTTCACATGTGAAGAAGTAGTCATCTCTTCTAAACATTAAGGACTAGCCCAGGCAGGGAAAGACCTCCTCTCATTGGTGGGTGCAAGGATGTCAGCTGGGTGCGGTGAGTGATGACTCCATGTCTGGATCCACGTTGGGGGATGCACGAGCATGCCAGTTCTGGGGGTATGCAATGGTGCAGTCTCAGGGGAGCATGCGGGTTGGGGCTGGTGGGTGTGTGGATGCACACACAGCTGCAGCAGGCACTTGGTCCCATGGGTGCACCTTTGCAGCTGGGATAGGTGCCTGGTCCATCAGGCATATGGGTGCATGTGTGGTGGCACTAGTGGGTGCGAGGACCAGTGCATGGGCACATGCTTCATGGTGGGTGTCAGTTCCCAGGCATGAGGGCTGTGGCCTCATTGAGACTGGAATGGGGGGTGTAGCACTTCTGACTCCAAGTGGGGAAGGATGGCTCTTGGCAGCTCCAGTTCCAGGGGGCACAGTGCCTCTGGCTCCAGGCAGGTCCAGCAGCTAGGGTCTGTGTGAAGACTGGGAGTGCTCTGTGGTAGTAGCTAGGGCTGCTGTGATCAACAGTGGCAAAGGCTACTGAGATACCCTGCTGTTCTTCCCCATGGGAGGAGCTGGTGGCCGACAGGATTCCTCATGGTGACATGCCAGCAAAGGTGATGGGCAACGCAGGCAGAATGTTTCTTGCTCCCTTATATACTGCCATTCCCAGTCCTATGCTCCTCTGGGTCACTGCAGCTCCCTAATGACACTCCAGAGTTCTCCCAGAGCTGTCCTCATCCATAGATAGTTGACTTTATCACTGTTTTTGTGTGGGGATGAGGGCTGGGATCTCTTAGTCTGCTATCTTGCTGATGTCACTCTTAGTATATTATTTAGAAATGAAACTTTGGGTAATATTAAGTTGTATTTTGGTTGTACTAAATTGGAATTACATTATAAGACCCAAGAATCTCTCTCATTTTTTTTTTTGTTGAGATTCCTGCAGAAGAAGTGAACATAATGAGTAATATAAAATGGAAACAAAGTGCACTGTTAGTTGGGCCAGAGTTCAGTACTCCTCAGAGCAGCATTTGGGAAAGCAGGTTTGGAGCATATGTCTTTAGGCTTAAGGTTTAAATGAGACTGCCAGTTTCCCTGAATCCCAAATCTAGACTACAGGACCTTATTACTCTGTGGATTGCTGCGATAATAAATTAATGATGAGGGAACCCTCAGGTTTCAGGCACTTAGTCAATTTACCAACCCAGCCACACTGAGCAAGGAAATGAAAAATGAGAGTTGGCCTCACCCATACGAGTTAATACTTAAAAAAAAAGTTATTTATGTTGGCTGCACTGGGTCTTAGACGCGGCATGTGGGGTTCTCTAGTCACGGCTCATGGGCTTCTCTCTAGTTGTGGTGCGTGGGCTCTAGAGCTCATGGGCTCAGTTGTGGAGCATGGGCTTAGTTGCTCCGTGGCATGTGGGATCTTATTTCCCTGACCAGGGATCAAACCCGCATCCCTTGCATTGGAAGGCAGATTCTTAACCACTGGACCACCAGGGAAGTCCCCCCATGTGAGTTAATATTTAATGCAATAGTTATTCTGCCTATTGATAAACACAGACCAATTTGTGTCCCAGATGTTGACAAAATACTTTAGCAGCCCTTTGTCCTTATGAAGCTGGGGGAGAGATGGGGAGAGTTTCACTAAACTACCAAACCATTATTTCAAAGAACAGGTCTCATCAAATACAGTAGCTGAAAATATGGAGCAAATGAAGATATCCCCTTCCCTCCACTGTATTTATTAACTACTATGGAATTGTTTTCCACGTTAGTCATCATATCAATAAAAAAAATATAAAGGATATATATGCCATATATAAATATTTTTCAATTGGAAACATGTATTTCATCCCTTGTGAGAGCCATGAGATTGTCTTGCAAATTCCTAAGTGTAATTGACTTTTGAAATTCATAGCAGTTTTTGTGTTCAGAGGATGTTTCCCACCAGCTGCTCCCAGCTAATGAATGAGTGTGGCAGGGATAGTAAGATGGGCTCATTCCAAGGAGACATGGGACTCTTCTAATGGTGACTTTGGCTTGAAGACTCCCTATTGGTCTTGTGAAAACTTCCTATGACTGCATCACAGTCCAGGATGGCTTGACCCAACCTCCGCTGCCTCACTCTTTTATTTGAGATCAGATTGCTTCCTGGTCTGATGGTTTTCCCAGCCTTTACAGCTCTCACATAGGTGTCTTTCCTGAGAGCATCCTTGAATGTTTACTCTTAGATTAACACAGCTGTCTAAAATGATGATCTATATGCAGAGTACCTTTAACCTAAGAGTTCAAGAAGGACTTGCAAAAAAGTGATTTTAATAACTTTATTAAAAAATACAGAATTTATGATGCCTTTAAGAAAGACTAATGAAAAATATCTAAATTTTCCTCATGCTTTTGCCCACATGCAGCAATGAAGACCCAACACAGCCAAAAATAAATAAATAAAATAAAAAATAATAAAAAGCCAATTCTTTTAAAAAATAAGTTCTATCAGGTATGATTGGTCTGTTGATTGATAGATCAATATCTATCTATCATCAATCATTAGTTTATTATTTTAAAGTTTTGGCTGATACAGTCTGGCAAATATGGTATCTTCAGTTGATTATCTTAATTTGTGATAAGATTTTCAAGACCAATGCAATAGAAAATCTGAATTACTCCAAGCAAGATGTCTGTAGGATAATGGGGCTGTGCCTTGCTGTGGTAAACACACAGAGCGTGGTTCACGGTGAATGAGTGCTTGGCTAGGTATATCTTTTTTACAGGTGGTCTCCATAAGCAGCTTGCCCAAGTTCTAATGAAGCTTGAGATTAACATGGCTCTGTTGGTTTAATTCCTGGTTTCTGCTGGAGTTCTAGTAACACTGGCTTATCAGTCTTAAACAGGGGACCAGTACATTTTTGGCAGCATTGCTTGTTGCTGGGAGTTCTGTCAGGAGAAAAATCAACAGCCATATAGTTATGCTTGTATTTTTCTTCTGCCTGGTATATTTATAGTGTTTAAGTAAAATTGATGTGTGTGTGTGTGTCTGTGTGTGTGTGTGCATACAGTGGTTCTTAGAGCAGATATTAAGTTCATGATCATAATGATAAATAGTCCCTGAATAGTATGTAAGAGCTCACAAATCATGTCCACATATACTGTGTATTTAAATCCTAATTGTAACTCTGAGAGGGAGATGTAATTATCCCTGTTTTACAAATGAAGGAACTGAGGATCAAAGAGGTTAAGAAACTCCTACAGTTAATAAGAGAACATAAACCAGGAGGTGTGACTATGTTTCCATACTCTTATCAATACACATTACTTCTCTTTTTTGATATAGCTTTGATTCTACTTGCAAAATATATTAAACTAGACATTCTGTGGTTTTGGATGGCTGATAATTTTCATAAAGTTTGAAACTGGATTATTCTTTTTCTCTTGAGAGGAAAGAAGAAAAATATTTTTGAATGTTTATAATGTGCTAGGCGATGTTTAGTTATTTTTACATATATAATCTCACTTGATCTTCAAAATAAGTTTATTTTTTTAAATTAATGTTTATTGGAGGATAGTTGCTTTACAATGTTATGTTAGTTTCTGCTGTATGGCAAAGTGAATCAGCTATACGTACACATTTATGCACATTTTTTGATTTCCTTCCCATTTAAGTCACCACAGAACATCAAGTAGAGTTCCCTGTGCTATACAGTAGGTTCTCATTAGTTTTCTATTTTATACATAGTAGTGTATGTATGTCAATCCCAATCTCCCAATTCATCCTACCCCCTCTTCCCCCCTTGGTATCCATACACTTGTTCTCTATGTCTGTGTCTCTATTTCTGCTTTGCAAAAAAGTTCATCTGTATCATTTTTTCTAGATTCTACATATAAGTGATATTATACAATATTTGTTTTTCTCTTTCTGACTTACTTCACTCTGTATGACAGTCTCTGGGTCCATCCACATCTCTGTGAATGGCACAATTTCATTCCTTTTTATGGCTGAGTAATATTCCATTGTATATATGTACCACAACTTCTTTATCCATTCCTCTGTCGATGGGCATTTAGGTTGCTTCCATGTCTTGGCTATTGTCAGTAGTGCTGCATTGAACATTGGAGTGCATGTATCTTTTTGAATTATGGTTTCCTCTGGGTACGTGCCCAGGAGTGGGATTGCTGGGTCATATGGTATGACCTTTAGTTTTTTAAGGAACCTACATACTGTTCTCCATAGTGGCTGTATCAATTTACATTCCCACCAACAATGTAAGAGGGTTCCCTTTTCTCCACATCCCCTCCAGCATTTATTATTTGTAGATTTTTTGATGATGGCCATTCTGACTGGTGTGAGGTGGTACGTCATTGTAGTTTTGATTTGCATTTCTCTAATAATTAGTGATGTTGAGCATCTGTTCATGTGTTTGTTGGCCATCTGTATGTCTTCTTTGGAGAAAGGTCTATTTAGGTCTCTTGCCCATTTTTGGATTGGGTTGTTTGTTTTTTTGATATTGAGCTGCATGAGCTGTTTGTATAGTTTGGAGGGTAATCCCTTGTCAGTTGCTTCGTTTGCAAATATTCTCTCCCATTCTGTGGGTTGTCGTTTCATATTGTTTATGGTTTCCTTTGCTGTGCAAAAGCTTTTAAGTTTAATTAGGTCATATATGACAAATCTACAGCAAACATCATTCTCAATGGTGAAAAACTGAAAGCATTTCCTCTAAGATCAGGAACAAGACAAGGATGTCCACTCTCACCACTACTATTCAACATAGTTTTGGAAGTCCTAGCCATGGCTATCAGAGAAGAAAAAGAAATAAAAGGAATACAAATTGGAAAAGAAGGAGTAAACCTGTCACTGTTTGCAGATGACATGATACTATGCATAGAAAATCCTAAAGATGCCACCAGAAAACTATTAGAGCTAATCAATGAATTTGGTAAACTTGCAGGATGAAAAATTAATACACAGAAATCTCTTGCATACTATACACTAACAATGAAAGATCAGAAAGAGAAATTAAGGAAACAATCCCATTTACCATTGCAACAAAAAGAATAAAATACCTAAGAATAAACCTACCTAAGGAGGCAAAAGACCTGTACACAGAAAACTATAAGATATACCATGATATATACCAGAGATATACCATGGAGATGGAGAGACATACCATGTTCTTGGATTGGAAGAATCAATATTGTGAAAATGACTATACTACCCAAAGCAATCTACAGATTCAATGCAATCCTTATCAAATTACCAATGGAATTTTTCACAGAATTAGACAGAATTTTTTACAATTTGTGTGGAAACACAAAAGACCCCGAATAGCCAAAGCATTCTTGATAAAGCAAAATGGAGCTGGAGGAATCAGGCTCCCTGACTTCAGACTATATTACAAAGCTACAGTAATCAAGACAATATGGTACTGGCACAAAAACAGAAATATAGATCAATGGAACAGGATAGAAAACCCAGAGATAAACCCACGCACTTATGGTGACCTAATCTATAACAAAGGAGGCAAGAATATACAATGGTGGAAAGACAGTCTCTTCAATAAGTGGTGCTGAGAAAACTGGACAGCTACATGTAAAAGCATGAAATTAGAACACTCCCTAACACCATACACAAAAATAAACTCTAAATGGATTAAAGACCAAAATGTAAGGCTGGATACTATAAAACTCATAGAGGAAAACATAGGCAGAACCCTCTTTGACATAAATTGCAACAAGATCTTTTTTAACCCACTTCCTAGAGTAATGAAAATAAAAAAAAAAAATAAACCAATGGGACCTAATTAAACACAATATAGTTTAAGAACAAATTATTTCCACTTTTACAAAAACTAGGAGATTTTCTGGAATGGACTTCTCAATGTTTTCAGAGAATATTACAAGGAAAGAATAGACTATTGTGGAAACCACCTGTAAATTCTAATATAGACATTATTTCAATTATGTAATTTTATCCCCTCAGTCCCATGAGGTAGGCAGCACAGGTCATAATATTCCCAACATATTTTTATTCATTTATTTTTTAATGTTTATATTTATTTTATTCTTTTTAAATTGAGGTATAGTTGATTTACAATATTATATTAGTTTCAGGTGTACAATATAGTGATTCAATATTTTCATAGATTATGTTTCATTTAAAATTATTACAAAATAATGGCTATATTTCCCTGTGCTATGCGATATATCCTTGTTCTTATCTATTTATACATAGTAGTTTGTACCTCTTAATCCCATACCCCTAGCTTGCCGCTCCCCTCTACCTTCTCCATGCTGGTATCCACTAGTTTGTTTTCTATATTTGTGAGTCTTTTTCTGCTTTTTTATATACATTTGTTTGTATTATTTTTTAGATTCCACATATAAGTGATAATATACAGTATTTGTCTTTCTCTGTCTGACTCATTTCACTAAGCATAATACTCTCTAGTTACATCCATGTCATTGCAAATGGCAAAATTTTGTTCTTTTTATGGCTAATATTTCATTTTATAAACACACACACACACACACACACACCACATCTTCTTTATCCATTCATATGTTGATGGACAGTTGGGTTGCTTCCATATCTTGGCTATTGTAAATTATACTGCTATGAACACTGGGGTGCATGTATCTTTTCAAATTAGTGTTTTCCTTTTCTTTGGATATATACCCAGTGGTGGAATTACTGGATCATATGGTAGTTCTATTTTAGTTTTTTGAGCAATCTTCATACTGTTTTCCATAGTGGCTGTACCAATTTACAATATGACCAACAGTGTACCAGGTTTCCCTTTTCTCCACATCCTTGCCAACATTTGTTATTTGTAGACTTTTTGATGATAACCACTATGACAGGTGTGAGGTGATAACTCATTGTGGTTTTGATTTGCATATCTCTGATGATTAGCAGTGTTGAACATCTTTTCATATGCCTGTTGGCCATCTGTATGTTGTCTTCAGAAAAATGTCTATTCAGGTCTTCTGCCCATTTTAAAATTGGGTCTTTCTTTCTTTCTATTTCTCTCTTTCTTTCCTCCTTCCTTCCTTCCTTCCTTCCTTCCTTCCTTCCTTCCTTCCTTCCTTCCTTCCTTTCTTTCTCTCTCTCTTTCTTTCTTTCTTTCTTTCTTTCTTTCTTTCTTTCTTCTTTCTTTCTTTCTTTCATTGTTTCTGATACTGAGTTATATGAGCTGTTCATATATTTTGGATACTAACCACTTATAGGTCATATAGTTTGCAAGTAAATATTTTCTACTTAAATATTTAGGTATGTGGTCTTTTCTTTTTTTTTCTTTTAAGGAAACTACAGACTTTATTTGGATTTCAGCAGTTTTTCCACTAAAGTTCTTTCTTTGTTCTAAGATCCAATCCATAATCCCACATTGCATTCAGTTTTCCTGTCTCCTTAGTCTTCCCAAACTTGTGACAGTTACTCATTCTTTTTTGTTTTTCATGTCTCTTTTTAAAATATCTTATTTTATTTTATTTTTTAACATCTTTATTGGAGTATAATTGCTTTACAATGTGTGTTAGTTGCTGCTGTATAACAAAGTGAATCAGCTATATGTATACATATATCCCCATATCTCCTGTCTTGTGTCTCCCTCCCACCCTTCCTATCCCACCCCTTTAGGTGGACAAAAAGCACTGAGCTGATCTCCCTGTGTTATGTGGCTGCTTCCCACTAGCTATCTATTTTACATTTGGTAGTGTATAC
The DNA here is from genome assembly GCF_003676395.1 of Aethalodelphis obliquidens. Taxonomy (NCBI): domain Eukaryota; kingdom Metazoa; phylum Chordata; class Mammalia; order Artiodactyla; family Delphinidae; genus Aethalodelphis; species Aethalodelphis obliquidens. The sequence continues at coordinate 26,196,569 of NW_020837964.1, read as the reverse complement.
ATGTCCATGCCACTCTCTCACTTTGTCCCAGCTTACCTTACCTGCTCTCTGTGTCCTCAAGTCCATTCTCTACATCTGCGTCTTTATTCCTGTCCTGCCCCTAGTTTCTTCAGAACCATTTATTTTAGGTTCCATATATATGTGTTAGCATACAATACCTGTTTTTCTCTTTCTGACTTACTTCACTCTGTATGACAGACTCTACGTCCATCCACCTCACTGCAAATAACTCAGTTTTGTTTGTTTTTATGGCTGAGTAATATTCCATTGTATATATGTACCACATCTTTATCCATTCATCTGTCGATGGACACTTAGGTTGCTTCCATGTCCTGGCTATTGTAAATGGAGCTGCAGTGAACATTGTGGTACATGACTCTTTTTGAATTATGGTTTTCTCAGGGTATATGCCCAGTAGTGAGATTGCTGGGTCGTATGGTAGTTCTATTTTTAGCTTTTAACGGAACCTCCATACGGTTCGCCATAGTGGCTGTGTCAATTTACATTCCCACCAGCAGTGCAAGAGGGTTCCCTTTTCTCCACACCCTCTCCAGCATTTATTGTTTGTAGATTTTTTGATGATGACCATTCTGACCGATGTGAGGTGATACCTCATTGTAGTTTTGACTTGCATTTCTCTAATGATTAGTGATGTTGAGCATCCTTTCATGTGTTTGTTGGCAATCTATATATCTTCTTTGGAGAAATGTTTATTTAGGTCTTCTGCCCAGTTTTGGATTGGGTTGTTTGTTTTTTTGATATTGAGCTGCATGAGCTGCTTGTATATTTTGGAGATTCATCCTTTGTCAGTTGCTTCATTTGCAAATATTTTCTCCCATCCTGAGGGTTGTCTTTTCGTTTTGTTGATGGTTTTCTTTGCTGTGCAAAAGCTTTTAAGTTTCATTAGGTCCCATTTGCTTATTTTTGCTTTTGTTTCTTTCGCCTTGGGAGACAGATCCAAAAAAATATTGTCATGATTTAAGTCAAAGCCTGTCCCACCTATGTTCTCCTCTAGGAGTCTTATGGTTGCAGGTCTTACATTTAGGTCTTTAATCCATTTTGAGTCTATTTTTGTATATGGTGTGAGGGGATATCCCCAATTTTAGAGATGGGTAATTGGAATATTAAAGACGTAATATGCTGCTCAGAGTTCTTGGTTGCAGGTGATGGAAAACAACTCTAACTTATGAAAAAGTGATAACTTATTGGAAGGATATTGGGAAGCCCTGAATTCCACTTGAAAAAAGAGGGGCTTCTCCAAAATATGAAGGGGGTTCAGTTCTCAAATTAGGAAATATTCACAATAGTCATAACTTGCCCGGGTCTCCCATTTAGAAATGTAATTGATACTCAACTCTTCCTTTTATTTAATTTTTTTAAAACTCCAAATTCACATTTATCCATTTTCAAACTGGAAAGTTTTGTACCTTCCTTTCTCTTTTTAGGAGAACTCAAAATGTTAAGGTACTCATCGTCAATTGCCTATGAATACTTACAATATGTGAAAGTAGCTTTAAGTTTTGTGGTGAGTACAAAGAAATAAAGCGTACCTTTGCTGAGCCTCCTTCAAGCTTCCCCTGAGGACTGCTGTGCTGGGCTGGGAGGGGCAGCACTTGGACTGGTCTAAGCCTCTGAGTTGGTGGGAGCAGGTCTTAAGTGTCCATATGGTCTTGGCAGCCAGTTATGCACTAGATGGGGGGGTGATTAAATGCAGAGATGGGGTTAAACTGTTAAATCCCAAGTGATATGAATGTCTACAAATGAATGAACCAGAAAACTCCCTCCCCCACCCCATACTCTGTATTTAGGAGACAGATCATATAGACTTTGAATAGCAGCCCAAGGATGAATAGATTTATATTGTAAACCATGCTTGTTTGGTTAAAAAAATTTCTGCAACAATTTACTCTCTTACACCACAAAATCCTTCTTCATTAATAATAGACTTCATTATTTAAATTTACTGCTGTAGATTTCAAATATCAGGCCGCTGGTAAATTATTAGCCAGTCTCTAAGTAATAAGAACTAATATTTATTAATGAGAGTTTAAAATATGTAAACCGTATAATTTCTTAATCTAATCCCAATGCAATGAAATAATTAATACACATGAGTCCACAGCACTGTGATCATATTCGCACATTCCGCTTCCTTGGTTCCCTCTTTATTATTACAAAATAATTGATGTTTGTCACATGGCATATAATGAAATTGATGGTGACCCTGCCTGCCAGTGAAAAACATATATTTCACTTTTTTTAACCTGTTATCCTTCCCCCCCGCATATCTTCCAACATTGATTAATGAAATGCCATGTAGAATGGCATTATAGATTTGTCATTTAGCCAAATATTATGTAAGATAATAAGTACAACACTGTTGCTCATTCTTTCTTTTTTCTTTACCCTTTATTCAACTATGGTTTAAAGTGTAAAATGGGCTTACTGCACATGGAACCTAAAGTTGGGATATAAAAACTTCTGATAGAATTATGATTCATTTTTTTATATGGGGAAATATTTTAAATGTGTAAAAATAAATATATGCTCTTTGATTTCAACATTGAGCTGTATCTGCTTATAGCATAAGATTCGTGTGTACATTCCACTGCTTTGGCTTGTGTAACTCTATGAAAGAATTTTGCTTTCATGTAACAGGGACATCTATCCATGTACTGGGTGAATTATAAACTACTTCAAACACCCTTGGAGGGAGGGGGCGTGGGCTATATTATGCTCACATTCCTGCCAGTGATATAAATGTTCTCTTTTTTGATGGAGGCTGGCCATGAGAAAATTTGTTTCACACGACAACATTACATACCATATTTAGATTTGTAGCCATAGTCTTGTCGAGAGTTGATTATCACATGATTGGAGCAGTAAAAAAAATGAATTGGGGTTTAAACTTTTATGAGAAAGCACTTACATTGTGGAATAAGACTTCTTAATGGAGTGCAGGCATTAAACAGACCTTGTATTAGGCTCTGAAATTAATGGATCACTGTATAACTTTCTAGTTTTCATAGCCTGATAAGATTAATGCTTGCTTATATAGCAAATTCAATGGCTCATTTAATTTCATATGAATGTTTAAAGTTAAATTGCTTTTGGATTAAGTCTTAATTCATTATTCATTTTAACATCTGAAAGAACTTTCATTTTTCTTTCATTTTATTTAATCAGGTGCATCATCATTAAGTAAGGCCTAAGGACGTAGATAGCTAAAAATAATATGAAAAGGAAATTTATTAATTTACATTGAAAAGAGACTTAATTGTTATAAAATTTATTCAGTACTATACCATGCTTACATATGGTACTATTTCAGAGACGAGATATTTATAGGCTTTTTGTCATATTTTAAAACACCAAATTGAAAAGCTGCCTATTTGGCCACCTAAATGTTCCATGTGTACTCCTTGAGCAAAGATTACAGTTGACCTTTATTTATACATTTTTCATTTATTCTCATAGTCAACAAACATTTATTCAGAACCTACACTCTATAGGCACTGACCAAGCACTGTGGAGTATTCACTGTTGAAAACCACTCCATGACTGACCTGTAAGAATCAACAAGTCTTATAGAAGGGAACTTCACTTCAGAGGGCTATGGTGTTCTCATCTGTACCGTGAGGGCGTTCTATTCAAGATCTCTAAGGTCCTCCTCCTCAGTTCTTGTATTCTGTGATCCCATGGCTATATCATCCTTTGGGGTATGGGCAGAAAAGGAAAAATGAAATTAATGAATCTTCAAATTTATACTATTGGTCATTAATATAATATCAATCATAACCATAACTACAACTATAATTATTAGTTTGAATATTCCTTTGAAATATATCCATTCTATCATTTCATGTTGGCCAGGTAACCCTTATTATCTCCGGTTTGGAAAACAGTTGTGATAAGCATTTATTGAACATGTACTGTATTTCTAGGACTTTGCCAAGTCCTATGAGGCATGGATGTGTTGGGCTGTCTTGGTCACTGCTCTGTCTATGTGGCCTGTAACAGCGCTTGGCATGTGGTAGCTGATCAATAAATATTGTGCATTCCTCCTCAGGCACTGCCAGGTAATTCTTAAGAACAGGCCAGGGCTTCCCTGGTGGTGCAGTGGTTAAGAATCTGCCTGCCAATGCGGGGAACACGGGTTCGAGCCCTGGTCCGGGAAGATCCCACATGCTGCGGAGCAGCTAAGCCCGTGCACCACAACTACTGAGCCTGCGCTCTAGAGCCCGCGAGCCAAAACTACTTAAGCCCGCGTGCTGTAGAGCCCGTGCTCAGCAACAAGAGAAGCCACCGCAATGAGAAGCCCGTGAACCACAACGAAGAGTAGCCCCCCTCCTCACCGCAACTAGAGAAAGCCCGCGTGCAGCAACGAATACCCAGCACAGCCAAAAATAAGTAAATAAAATAAATAGGGCTTCCCTGGTGGCGCAGTGTTGAGAGTCCGCCTGCCGATGCAGAGGACACGGGTTCGTGCCCCGGTCCAGGAAGATCCCACACGCCACGGAGCGGCTGGGCCCGTGAGCCATGGCTGCTGAGCCTGTGCGTCCGGAGCCTATGCTCCGCAGCGGGAGAGGCCACAACAGTGAGAGGCCCGCGTTCCGCAAAATAAATAAATAAATTTATTAAAAAAAAAAAACAAACAGGCCAGTGTGGGAAACATTAATGTAACTCGGAAGTTCTTAAAAACGTGATCCCCTGTAGCATGAGCATCACTTGGGAACTCGCTTTAAAATGTATATTTTCTGATCCTCTCCAGATCTGCTAAATCAGAAACCCTTCGGTGGGGCCCTGTAATCTGTATTTCAACAAGGTCTCCAGGTGTGCATTAACATTTGAGAATCACTGATAAAAGGAGTCAGCTTAGTGTTGGGTCCTAAGGAGATGGGAGCATGTCCCATGCCCACCTGGTCTGAGATCTGAAGGGTCTAAAGGAAAGCAAACCAGCTTCTAGTCTTGACAGTGGGAAGTGAGGGTGTGGGTGGGAACAAAGAGGCTGAACCAGAAAAAGAGCTGTGAGCCTGCCTGGACTCTCCTCCCGACTGGGCAGGGGAAGTATCTGCGGCACCATCCACAGGCGCTGCAAAGCAAATGTGTTCACATCTGTGGTGAAATTGAGTGTAGAGAGAGGATGCTGATTTAGCAATGGGTTTAACCAATGGAAAGGATTATTTAGAAGCTGGGTAGAGCCAAGGTATGGATGTGCAAATCAGCTAGGAAGTCGGTAATGGAGTAGCAAGGCTCGCATTTTCCTGATACCATTTTATTTTATTATTATTTTTTTTTGCGGTACGCGGGCCTCTCACTGTTGTGGCCTCTCCCGTTGCAGAGCACAGGCTCTAGACGCGCAGGCTCAGCGGCCATGGCTCACGGGCCCAGCCACTCTGCGGCATGTGGGATCCTCCCGGACCGGGGCACGAACCCGTGTCCCCTGCATCGGCAGGCGGACTGTCAACCACTGCGCCATCAGGGAAGCCCCCTTTTTTTTTTAACATAAAAAAAAGGGTTTTGTGATGTTTCCTATGAGAATTTAAGAATTCTAAAGCCCTTGCTTTTTCCACATAAGGAGTGCCACATGTGAGATTTTTTCACCCTCAGGTATGTTAGCTTAGAGTAACATATTAGATAATGAATTATTCAGGGTGTTTCCTAGCTTGGAGGAGAGACACACCTGTCTGAGATGCTTACAGACTTGATTAGATAACATTTGTCAGCTGCATCAGCCGGTGGTAACTCCTGATGCAAATTGTATTTCCCTGTAGGTAGTGGAACCAAGCAATGTTCCAGATTTCATGGGCTTGCTGAAGAGGCTTGCAGGAGTGTCATGCCTAAGAGGCTGCATTGCATTTGTCAAGATAATCAGACTATTTGCAATCACTATTTTCTGCCCTCTTTTTTCAGAGTTCCTAGATGGGAATATAAAACAACCGAGAAGAGGTGACACATTTATGTGCTATAAATAGATCGTTTCCAGTCAAAATGGAATAGATCCATATTTTTCTTGATAAATTCCTATCAGTGATTTCTTTTCTGTTTTTTTAAATTCCTGTCTGTCGTTGAGTGAAATAAATTAACTTGTGAATACATAATGAGCCGTGTTTATGCTGCCAAAATTTTGTGTTTATACACCAAACTACTTATCCTATACACAGGAGATTTTCTATTTTGCTGAAAATACCTTTTCTTTTCTTTCTTTTTTAAAAAAAATTTTATTTATTTATTTTTATTTTTGGCTGGTTGGGTCTTCCTTGCTGCACGCGAGCTTTCTCTAGTTGGAGTGAGTGGGGGCTACTCTTCGTTGCGGTGCGTGGGCTTCTCATTGCGGTGGCTTCTCTTGTTGCAGAGCACGGGCTCTAGGCATGCGGGCTTCAGTAGTTGTGGCACACAGGCTCAGTAGTTGTGGCTCACGGGCTCTAGAGTGCAGGCTCGGTAGTTGTGGTGCACGGGCTTAGTTGCTCCGTGGCATGTGGGATCTTCCCGGACCAGGGCTTGAACCAGTGTCCCCTGCGTTGGCAGGCGGATTCTTAACCACTGCGCCACCAGGGAAGTCCCAAAATACCTTTTCTTTTAGCTTCTGGAAAGCTCTCTTTGGGCTTGTTTTTAAAATATATCTCCCAGAAAAGCACAATATTATTTCTCATGTTGGAGTAGGCATATCTGTGGTTCTGCTCTCAGCACAGTCAAGAGAAGGTTGAGCTTAAATCACCGTGTGTGAGGAAGTATTTGAGAAACAGTGTGATTGCATTCAGATCCAGCTCCCTCACCAGCCAGTTCTGGGAGACTTTAGGGACGGTACATGGCCTTCCTCAGATGGTGCTGGTGGCTGCCTAAAACAGATGTTTAGTATTAAATAGAATAATGTATGCAGTGTTTTTGCTCAGTGTTAATAAGCTCTCTATAAATGTTAGTTTAAATTTTTGATCAAAGATAGCAAGACAGAGTGAAAAGAGCACGACAGGAAACTGGGTCTAAAATTCATGTACAGGCAGACCTCGGAGAGACTGTGGGTTTGGTTCCAGACCACTGCAATAAAGCAAACATCACAGTAAAATGAGTCCCACGAATTTTTTGGTTTCCCAGTGCATATAAAAGCTGTGTTTACACTATACTGTAGTCCACGAAGTGTGCAATAGCATTATATCTTAAAAAGCACAATGTACATACCTTAGTTAAAAAATACTTTATGGTTAAAAAATGCTAACCATCATCTGAGCCTTCAGTGAACAGTGATATCTTTTTGTAATAGCGACATCAAAGATCACTGATCACAGATCACTGTAACAAATACGATAATAATGAAAGTTTGAAGTATTGTGAGAATTACCAAAATGTGACACAGAGACATGAAGTGAGCAAATGATGTTGGAAAAATGGCGCCAATAGAATTGCTAGAAGCAGGGTTGCCACAAACCTTCAATTTGTAAAAAACATAATCTCTGCAAAGCACGATAAAACAAGGTATGCCTGTAATTTCTTGTTAGTCCACAGTTTTCTTATCAATGCCAAGAAGAGTTTGAATTCAGTGGTTTCTAAGAGCTGTTGCAATCATGGAACCTTAGGAGTCTATTAAAAGGACCTCAGATCTATTTTGAGAAGAGAGAGATGTGGAACTAGCTAGCTACCCTTCTCTCCCTTACCTTCATTTTTTTTTTACCCCCACTCCCCCTCTTTATCCTCATGTTAAATGTCTCTGCTTGTCTCCTTAACATATCACCCCAGCATTTGCCGTGTTAGAGAGAAGGGTCAATTGAGAAAATGGACTTTCTTCCTAAGAGAACTTATTCAGCAGCCCTTTGTTACCAAGGCACATATCTCCATATTGTGCCTGGAACCCCTTCACTGACAGCCTTTAGGAAGGCGGCAGCCACATGGTTCTGTGAAGTCAGGTCAGGACATCCGGGTTTGCATGAGGGCTGAATGATAAGGGAATGGTTGATTCGGTTTGGAACTTCAAGTGGGGTTCCAAGTCAGTTTTGGCTGCCTTGCAAAGGATAAACATTAGATCTCCACCATCATGAGAACATGGACAAAACTTCTCTGTCGTTCAGTCGTATCTCAATATTAAGCTATTGACTGGAGTATCATGTCTGAGTGAGTGATTTGTAAACAAAATACATGAACAACCACAGATGGTTCGCTAAATCAACTACCAGATTTGTGAAACTATTAAAAAATAGGCAGTAGAAAGAAAATTAACTGGCTTTGAAAGATGGTTATGTTGTATCACTTGATGGTAGCAAGTTAAATAGCGTGTACCACTTTGTCAATAAGAATGCGTCTGAATGTGGGACTGCAAAGCCGAAAAGGCATTAGGTGTTTTCTCTAACTGTTGAGACTTTGAACAGATTCGTTGCTATTCTTTTAGTATATAAGCTTCTAACTTTAAAAAGATGTTAACAGTTTTGACAAAGACAAAATCAGAGGCTGTTAGTTTGCAACCTTGGGAGTTATTTGGGTGTCCCTAGACGAAGAGCAGGGAGAGACCAAAGAAAGAGGCAGGCCACTCCAGGTTGGTAGGTGGCAGGTCTATTAAGAAAGGGAACCTACATACGGCTTGTCTTAGGCAGCTGCAGACAAGCAGATCTTTGCACCTGCCTGCTAAAATGTTAAAGTTTACATAGAGGCCTTAATGGGGATCCGTTACATATACCATACAGGGGGTCTCAATCCCACCTTACTATCTCAAGGCTGTGTCCTTGGGCAGCTTCCAGTGTGGGGAAGGCAAGCAGAGTTCTCAATCCAAGGACAGGGGAGGGGGTAAGAGCCTCTGATTGCCTGGGTCCAGCTTGTGGGTCAGCTGGCAGTCACGTCCTCTCAATGACCCCCTCCAACACTTTACCCCTCATTATGGGCTCTTATAATCTCATGTGTCCCCCTCGTCTGCAGTGTGCCCTGACCAGCAAGAGGTTTCGTTAGCGTGGAGGTGGCTTGTTTGGCAGCTGTCTGGCTGCATTGGAGGCAGATGCAGCAACAATATAGGCACATGTAAGAGAAAACACTGATGAAGACAAGGATTCCCAAAGTCAGTGACGATTTTTTTTTTAATCAAGAGCCCCATAATCCAAGTCACTGATTTATTAAGTCCCCTAGGCTGGGCGTTAGGTCACTCAGGGCATTTATTTGTGTTTTTATGTGACTTAATAAAGGTGGTATATACATTAGCAGACTCATCAGGTATGAGCACACAATATTCTGTTTGGATAATTGCATAGGTGCCCCTTTGTGAGGCAGTAATAATGTCTAAGGCCATCCTCTTTTGGAGGACAGCATTTCTCGTTAGAGACATTTCAGTGTTCAGTAAGGACAGGCTTTGTTGGCTATCGTTGAACGCTTCCTGAGTGAATTTAGTAAGGGCTTCTGTGTGTGCTATAACATCCTCCAGGTCAATGGAGGGAATAAAGAGGGAAGCCAAATGATCATACCAGTGAAAAACAAAATGTGCCCCTCTGGCCTTGAGGAGAGGGAAGTTGGCAGTTTTTGCTGTGGGTAGATTTTCTCCTGTGCCCGGGGAAAACCCTGGGTGCAGCAGCCCAACCACCCAGGTGGAAGCCACGGCCAAAGATGTGTGCTGCGTGACATTGAGTCCCATTCAGGGTTACCTGGTATACCTGGGAGGTGTGACCAGTCACTGTCAGTCATTATACTTTAATATGACGGAATGACTACACAGCTCCAGTGATACCCATCTCATATTCTTGGTACAACTGAGTTGGTTCTCTTTAGAGTCATTTCTCTGTTTCTAACATAGGGCTGCCTGGGTGTTCAAATGTCCATATCCTGTGGTAAACCCATACATCCATTCCAAATCGGAGCATAGCCACCCATAGCTCTAATAGTGGTATTTCTGGGACCTTTCTGGTCAGTAGTCTGATGGACTGCCTGTTGTAGTTTGATTGGCAGAAAAAGAATACCATGCCCCATGTTACTGATGATGTGTGCCACAGGCCAGGTTTTTGAATCAGTTGAATTAAGCGTCCTAGTTGTAGCTTGTTCTTCCTTAACATACTGCTTTAGGGCTTTCCAGTCCCCTTCCTGGAGCGGTGATCCCTACCATGGCAATCCTGATGAGCTAGAGAGGGGAGGCTGCCCACATACCCAACAACTGGATTGATTTCTTTGCTGGGCATTCTTTGCAGGCCCACCGTAGAAAGGAAAGGTCCATCCTGTGACCGGACACCATAGGAAAAGCAGAAGTCTAAGGTCAAAAAAGACATTATTTAGTAGGAACTTGTATGGGGAGGTCTTCCCTTCTGTAAGAATCACACTTGTGGCCTAATCCTTAGACGTTAATGTGGCTGCAGCTTTAGGAACCTGACCTGGTTGTGCAAACCATACATGTTGGCCGGCCTGGGAGGGAGGGGGGAGGCAGCACTGTCAGGTATGAAGAGGTGGAGTGGGGGCAGGGTATTCCAGGCCAGGTCCTTTACTTTCTCTCCTCTTTAAATGGCATACATTCCATTCCAGGTAGAGTGTATTTCAGCAGGCTTATCTTGGAGCAGGACAATGGGATCCCACTGGGTGTGAAGTAACTCATTGGTTTTGTGGGATGTCCCATGGCAAATTCCAGTAGGTAACTCCTTTCCCAGATGTCAAAGGGCTTGGTGTTCTCAGCAGCATAGCTCATTGATCCATGGTGAAAGTTGGGGCAATGGCTGTTTCCTGTGATTTCTGTAATTTTATGATATTGGGCGCCTTGGTAGGGGTCCCCAGTCTGGCCTATGGGGCACTAGGCCCTACTGGTTGGTCATTCAAATGTATTAAAGCCTGGGACAGTACTTTAGCTCACCCGGCCAAGGTGGTTTTGCCTGTTAGTAATTTAATGTGGTTTTAATATTCCATTTTTCCTTTCTACCAAGCTTGCTGCTTGTGGGTTAGAGGGGCGATGGAACCTACATTCAATATTGTGTTCTTTGCCCAGTCTTGGACCTTTGAAATGTGACCCCAATCACTGTCTATTCAATGAGGGTGTCCATACATGGTACTCAGTTTCCCTCATTCCCTAATGGTGGCAGCCTGGTTTGCATGGGGAAAGGTTGGGTTAGGCCAGAGGCAGTGACCACATAAACCAAGGCATATTTAGAACACTCACTTGCAGGGAGGGGGCCAATATAATCAATTTGCCCATCCCTCACCTGTTGGGAACTCCAGTGGATGGCCCCAGATTCCTTTGGCAATTATTGAGAATGCACAGAACATGCTGTTACTGCATTAATCAAGTCACTGTATTCAAGGGCAAGCTGGCATCCTTGGTAATACATCATTCCATCGAGGCACTGTGGTGGCCTCCTTTCTATGCACTTCTTCTGCTGTATGTACTGAAGGGTCAGTTGCTAGGGCTTATATCTGGGCTAAGGCATCAGCTTCCTGATTTCCAGGAGGTGTCAGTGCCTTATGAGCTGGGATGTGGAAGACAGTGAGGACTACCTCAGGCTCTTGCAGGTGAGCCCAAATGTCTTTCCATGAATCCTAACCCATAAGGGCTTATTCATGACCATCCAACCCCCAACCTCCCACTGTCCAAGCCACAGGGTTCATCCTTTAGAACAGCCCAACTGTCAGTGCAAAGGATTGACAGCCAGGGCTTGTATGTGGTCATCAGCCAAACCACTATGAGCTCAGCACATTGGCTGCTGCTCTTTGCTGCTCTTTCCATCTAGATGGTGTCATTATTGGGCCGAATAGTGACTGAAGTCCATGTGGACAGAGGCCTCGGCTAGATCCATCTATATACCAGGCATCAATAGGAATTCCCCCCATCTTCTCTTTGCAGGCTGCAGGGGCTGTCATAGGAGCAGAAGTGGAAACATCTGGAGGATGATGTATTCTACACGCCTAACAGCACCAGCATTTTTAGAGGCAGTAGGCTGGTGGACAGGGTGCTCCTCTGCTGCAGATAGCACGTCACTTAATCACAGTGGGGTTTTGAGCCATGGCAGAGGTGGGTCGATGGATAGGAAGGGAGTTCTTACCGTGACATGCTGCTCCTTCATGAGAGGCTCTCCCTGGAGGAGTGCTGTGTACCCTGTAGGAGCTGTTGTTCTATGGGGGTGTATCAGGTTCCTGCCCCCTTCCAGAGCTGGGACCAAAACCCTAGGGGCACTCTCTCCTTTTTATTTTCTCTGCCATAGTGCCCAGTGCATACCTTCCAGAGTCACAGACACATCTAACTCAGAGATGTCCACAACTTTAATCTGCTTTACTAGTATTTTTGCCTCTCAAGGTGGCTTGCTGCTCTGATCTCCAGGCCGTTATGTGCTCTTTCTTTACCAGGTAGTATAAGGGATGGAGGCACTGTGCCAGGTGGGGAATAAAAGTCCTCCAAGACCTCAAAATCCCTACAAAGACTTGTATATCTTTCATGTTCCTAGGGATTGGGTAGGCTTTCATCTTATCAGTCACAGGTTCTGGGACAACACATGTCTTAATCTGACCAAACGATTCCCCAAAACTTCACTGCGGTGCTTGGGCCTTGAATTTTCTGTGGGTTCACTGCCCATCCTCTCCCTCACAGTTGTTCCAGAAAAGCCTGCAGTGTCCTACAGTAGAGGCAAGTGTTCATGTTTTAACATTGTATCATCAGTGTAACGTGTTCATTTTATTGAGTTAAGGAAGGAGAACAGGAGCACTTCTCAAGGTACAATCCCATGACATAAAAGGGGGCTGTGCAGGTAACCTTGGGGAAGAACTCGAAAGGTCCGTTCTTGTACTTCTCACATGAAGACAAATTGGTCTGTGACTCAGCAGCCAGGGGTTTGCTGAAAAAATCATTTGCTAAGCCCAGCACAGCATGGTACACTCCTAGGACCAAGGCCACGCTGTCTAAGATGGTGACAGTGATGGGCACAGCCACATGGATGGGGGACAGTACCTTGTTGAACTCTCAGTGGCCCACTCTCATGATGAGCTGAGCCATCTGGCTTTTTTATTGGCCATACTGGGCCAATAGTTAACTTGGGATTTCCCCCACATATGCCTTTGTCCCAAAGCCCGTTTCTTCAGTTTTCTGGCCAGCTTGCCAATTACTAGTTTGCAGACTTAGGAGCTTCCCGGCTGTAATCTGAAACTGGCCCCCATACTTGGAGGGCAGGGAGAGATGGAAGAAAGAGGCAAACCACTTTCGATTGGTGGCAGGTTTAATAAGCAAGGGAGCTTACATACTAGGCTTGTTCTGGGCGGTGCAAGGTAAGTAGATCTCTGTACCTGCCCGACAGAATCTTAAACTTTATAAAGAGGCCTTAACGGGGCTCAGTCATGTATACAGTCCAGCTGGTCTCAACAATACATTACTATCTCAAGCTGTGTCCTAGGGCAGCTTCCAGCACGTGGAAGGCACGTGGAGGACACATTCCAAGGGCAAGGGAGGGGTGAGGAGCCCAGGTCCAGCTTGCGGGTCCACTTGCCGTCACATCCTCTCAATAACCTCTGCTAACAGAGGCCCTGAACCTATACTAGTCAAGGAAATGATTCTGTGGACAAATCTGCACCAGGTAAAAGGATGGAGAGGGTGGTTGTGTTTTTCAGCCAGAAGTTGCCCTGTGATTGAGCTGACTCTCTTTCCCAGTTCCTTTACCCTGTGCGCCTTGCTCAGCCGCCTGACCCCACTTTTATTCCACGTGGTTGTAACTGAGTTACCGAGTGGTCGACTCGGCTTTAAACTTTGAAAGTGAGTCAAGGAGAGAATTAAGTAGCAATTCTAAGAGATAAAAACATTAAGAAATATTGCCTCAGACTAAAAAACTGCCCCCAGATTTTTCTCAAGTGCAGCGGAAATGAAAGCAGAAAATTGCTCTGTGCCATTTCTGGGGCCTACTGCTATTAGAGACAGATGATAAACCTCACCAAATTGGCCCACCACGCAACGCGCTGGAGCAGATAGATGTAGCTTGCCCTTTTTAAACAGAGCTAACATGGCAACAAGCTGATTGCAGCTAAATCAAACCCTGTCACCGAGCTCTCTTTCTGGAGGCCACCAGTTGAAAGGAGTAAATATAAATATGTATGTGCATGCTGCTCATGAATGCCGCCTTTACTTAGATCCCTGCAAAAAGGGGCAAAAAAGAACTAAGCAGCTTAAACTTCCTCCCTCCTGCTTCATCGATTGGCATGTGGTCTCAAATTAACCCTGATTTTTAGGCAGATTTGGGGTTTCAGAATCTCCCTGTAAGGTCCATTGTGCCCTCGGAATCAAACCGGAGTTTTAACCTTAGCTCCAGTGTTTATTAGCTGAGTAATCTGTTACCTTTCCCTGCTTCTTAGCTTGAGGGATAAGATTTATTATATATTTTTTGTGTTACTTCCCCTCCCATTCCTGCAAACGGAATGAGCTTTTTGCTTGTTTTATTTTGGTTTTGGCAGTTGGATCGCCATTGCTAAATGTGAGAAATAGACTGAGAGAGGGAGAAAGAAGACTTGAGAGAGAAAATGGGAGAGCATAATAAAAAGCCTAAGTAAAGTGGAATAATAAAGAGATGAAAGAAAAGGAGAAAGAGGAGAATTACAGGGACTGGTGAGTTTGGGAAAGTGCCATGAAGAGGGGCTGGAGTGGGCACAAAATCCCCGCGAATAGAAGATTGGTGGTGGGAATTTTGAGAGGTGACTGTAAATTAGGAATTTGATCCCTTTAAATATATTATTTAGGAGATGCATGTAAAGAATGGATTCCCTTTGTAATTCCCGAGTTTAGTTTTATGGCTAGATGGCCCAGACGCTGGACCACAGAGACCATAGTTTATATTCAGCTTATACAAACACTAATTTATTTTGATTTCATAGTGTTAAAAAATAGGTGTAGGTATTTCAATTTTATATTTGATAACTCTGAGGATTATATATAAATTATTAGATGAGATTATTAGGTAAGGGAATCAGGTTTCAAATCCAGGTCTGTCTAAATACCAGTCCCTACTCTTTTCCATATCATGCTTCCAAGCCACCTGAATTCCAAATGAAGGTATATGGCAGAAATAAATGACTGTTTTTGTCTTTTTTTTGGTATGTGGGCCTCTCACTGTTGTGGCCTCTCCCGTTGCGGAGCACAAGCTCCGGACGCGCAGGCTCAGCGGCCATGGCTCACGGGCCTAGCCGCTCCGCAGCATGTGGGATCTTCCCGGACCGGGGCACGAACCCGCATCCCCTGCATCGGCAGGCGGACTCTCAACCACTGCGCCACCAGGGAAGCCCCATAAATGACTGTTTTAAGTAACAGGAATTGTTTCATGAGGAAGCTTTTTGCCTTGTTAAATAGTGGAGGGCAAATGTTCAGCTGTTGGCCATAACTGGGTCAGCTATTGATCACTACACACGTTCGTTCAATCAGCAAATATTTGTTGTATGTGACACACACTGTAAGGAGCTGGGAAACAAATATAAATAAAAAAGAGATGTGATCTCTGTTCTCATGGAGCTTACGGCTCTAGTGGGGAGACAGGCATTCATCTACTAATAAATTCATAAGTACATATAGACCAAGTTATTTGAAAGAAAGGAATATGGTTTTCTGAGAGCCTGTACTGAAGTAACCTGAGATTGGGGGTCAGAGAAAGACATGAGGATGTGCATGCAAACTTTTTCAATCTGTAATGCTGCTGTGTCTCTTTTGTTCAAAATACCTATTGACTCTCTACTTTGTTTACTGTATTCAGTGCCTAGAATAATGCCTGGTAAAGTCTCTGCGTTGTATAACTCGCATTCTGATAGAGGAGATGGACAATAAACAGAGAAAACCAATATATGATGTATTTTCAGCTGGTGATAAGGGAGATGAAGGAATATAAGGCGGAGTGAGGAGGAAGAGTAACCAACGGTGTTATTTTCAGTAGGATGTGGGATAACACATCTGAAGGAGAGACATGAATGAAGGCTGGGACTGAACCATGCAACACAGGGGAGAACAACATTTCACATCAAAGGAACATAAAGGAAAGCACCCAAGACAGGTATATTCTTAGTGTGCACAAGTAACAAAGGAAGCAAGGAAGAAGGGGCAGTTTGAAAGAAAGCTATAGAAAACACAGCAGGAGAGATGATCAAGGGCCCTTTTGCAGTCCTTGGTAAAGGTTTTGGATCTTAATATGATGGGAAATATTTGGTTGCTTTTGAGCAAGGGAGTTACTTGGTCTAATACACATACATATATGTGTATGTGTCTATATATGTCTATACACACACATCTGTATGCGTGTCTATATATATCAGTACATGCACATATCTTAGATGTATCTCCTAGGAATAACGGTGACTGTTTCCATCACTGGGCACACTCCATCAATAGGCATAAATCAAAATGTCTTAGATCAAATTAGTACCCCTATGGCATAATGTAAATGATAAAGAGAAGGGATCTCATTTTGTCACTTTCCTTTCAAATATCAAGTTGTGTATCAAATTGTGTTAAAAAAAAACATTTTTGTCAATCACAGGTGCAGATGGGAAGAGTGAGTGACTATATACCAATAAATATGTGAAAAAGATACCCAACATTACCAATCAGGGAAATGCAAATCAAAACCACAACGAGGCATCACCTCACACCTGTCAGGATGACCACCATAAAAAGACCATAAATAACAAGTGTTGGTGAGGATATGGAGAAATTAGAACCCTGTGCACTGTTGGTGGGAATGCAAAATGGTGCAGCCACCATGTAAAACAGTATAGAGACCGCCCCCCAAAAATGAGTTTTTTAAGGAACCTCCACACTGTTCTCCACAGTGGCTGCATCAATCCACATTCCCACCAACAGTGTAAGAGTGTTCCCCCTCCTCCACACCCTTTCCATCATTTATTGTTTCTAGATTTTTTGATGATGGCCATTCTGATTATGGCGTGAGATGACATCTCATCGTAGCCCTGATCTACATTTCCCTAACGATCAATGATCCTGAGAATTCCTTCATGTGTTTGTTGGCAATCTGTATATCTTCTTTGGAGAAATGTCTGTTTAGGTCATCTGCCCATTTTTGGATTGGGTTGTTTGTTTTTTTGTTATTGAGCTTCATGAGCTGCTTGTAAATTTTGGAGATTAATCCTTTGTCAGTTGCTTCATTTGCAAATATTTTCTCCCATTCTGAGGGTTGTCTTTTGGTCTTGTTTATGGTTTCCTTTGCTGTGCAAAAGCTTTTAAGTTTCATTAGGTCCCATTTGTTTATTTTTGTTTTTATTTCCATTTCTCTAGGAGGCGGGTCAAAAAGGATCTTGCTGTGATTTATGTCATAGAGCGTTCTGCCTATGTTTTTCTCTAAGAGTTTGATAGTGTCTGGCCTTACATTTAGGTCTTTAATCCATTTTGAGTTTATTTTTGTGTATGGTGTTAGGGAGTGTTCTAATTTCATACTTTTATAGGTACCTGTCCATTTTTCCCAGCACCACTTATTGAAGAGGCTGTCTTTTCTCCACTGTATATTCTTGCCTCCTTTATCAAAGATAAGGTGACCATATGTGCTTGGGTTTATCTCTGGGTTTTCTGTCCTGTTCCATTGATCTCTATTTCTGTTTTTGTGCCAGTACCATACTGTCTTGATTACTGTAGCTTTGTAGTATAGTCTGAAGTCAGGGAGCCTGATTCCTTCAGCTCCATTTTTCGTTCTCAAGATTGCTTTGAATATTACCCAGCCGTAAAAAGAAACGAAACTGAGTTATTTGTAGTGAGGTGGATGGACCTAGAGTCTGTCATACAGAGTGAAGTAAGTCAGAAAGAGAAAGACAAATACCATATGCTAACACATATATATGGAATCTAAGGGAAAAAAATGTCACGAAGAACCTAGGGGTAAGACAGCAATAAAGACACAGACATACTAGAGAATGGACTTGAGGATATGGGGAGGGGGAAGGGTAAGCTGTGACAGAGTGAGAGAGTAGCATGGATATATATACACTACCAAACATAAAATAGATAGCTAGTGGGAAGCAGCCGCATAGCACAGGGAGATCAACTCGGTACTTTGTGACCACCTAGAGGGGTGGGATAGGGAGGGTGGGAGGGAGGGAGACGCAAGAGGGAAGACATATGGGAACATATGTATATGTATAACTGATTCACTTTGTTATAAAGCAGAAACTAACACACCATTGTAAAGCAATTATACTCCAATAAAGATGTTAAAAAAAAAAAAAAAGTCTCTTGCCTTTTCGGCAGGTCCAGACTTTTTCCCGGACTCCCTCCCGGCTAACCGTGGTGCACTAACCCCTTCAGGCTGTGTTCACGCTGCCAACCCCAGTCCTCTCCCTGGGATCCGACCGAAGCCCAAGCCCAAGCCTCAGCTCCCAGCCCCCGCCCGCCCAGCGGGTGAGCAGACAAGCCTCTCGGGCTGGTGAGTGCCGGTTGGCACCGATCCTCTGTGCGGGAATCTCTCCGCTTTGCCCTCTGCACCCCTGTTGCTGCGCTCTCCTCCATGGCTCCGAGGCTTCCCCACTCCGCCACCCGCAGTCTCCACCTGCGAAGGGGCTTCCTAGTGTGTGGAAACCTTTCCTCCTTCACAGCTCCCTCCCACTGGTGCAGGTCCCGTCCCTATCCTTTTGTCTGTTTTTTCTTTTTCTTTTGCCCTACCCAGCTACGTGGGGAATTTCTTGCCTTTTGGGAGGTCTGAGGTCTTCTGCCAGCGTTCAGTGGGTGTTCTGTAGGAGCTGTTCCACATGTAGATGTATTTCTGATGTATCTGTGGGGAGGAAGGTGATCTCCGCGTCTTACTCTTCCACCATCTTCCTCAACTCTGAGCAGGTTGTATTAAGTTATCCTTCAAGACTCCTTCCACAGATTCTCTAGTTATCCCTATAGCTGTTCATCGTCTAGAATATACAATTGCCTAGAATCATAAAATCCTTATGGGCCAACCTACCTCTGGAAGTTCTCCAGCACCAATATTTCAGATGTCTCTCCTTTATTTCTAACAACATTTTCCAGACTTTTCTGGTTGCATCCAGACCTTGTTTGAATTATTCTGCAATGCCTTGTCCTCCCCTTCCTCCCTCAGCCATGTCCATTTACATAGCGATGGGCTCAGAATCCAGACTGCAGCTCAGAGAATTGGGCTGTACTTGCTTTGGCATCACTTTGCATCACCTCACCTTGGAATCTGCTCTTGTGCCTGCTCAGGGCATTTTGTGAAAATTGCCAATAATATGGCTTCTGCGTCTGCTGGTGTCACTTACCCTTTAACATGATGGAATAAAAATGTTGGAAGTACTGGAGATGCTTGTTACTCTACATTTGGAGCTGTCTGTGGATGTGGCCCTTGACCTGCAGCTTCTCCGTAGAGATGCTTTCTGCTTCTGCTAAAAGTACCGGCTTTCTAAAGCAGTCTCACATCATTGCTAACTCCCTCCTCTTTCTTCAGGGTCAGACTTCCTTTGTCCACTGACAATGGGGACAGGGAAAGGAACTCACAATTATTGGACACTGTTTTGGTGTTTTATATCGGTTATCAAGTTCTGAGCTCACACCCACTCTATCTGGGAATCTCTGTGATTCCCATTTTATAGAAGAGAAAGCTGAGTGTCCAAGGAGTTGAGTAAGTTGCCAAAGACACAGACATAGTCAACAGTGGAGATGGATGCATGAATTTTATGATTACACTTACAAGAGTCAGTTTTGCTTGCCACGAAGAACCCCGATACAGGAGTCAAGTCCTCTTTAAACCAAAGTTTATATCCAATCGTCAGCTCAAATTCATCAGCTCTCTTTGAGATGAACTGTAGTAGATGAGTTGGCCTGCTTAAAAAGATCTGAAGAGAGATACCCTTGTTCCCTAGGGCTCTGGTGAGTTGTCATTTGCAGGGGAGGTAAAAGTGTGTGTGTGTATGTGTGTGCGTGTGTGTGTATGATTTCAAATCCAGGTTTCATTCTTCATTCACTGTTTGAGGCTCGGGGAAGTTAAGCAGCATGACCCAGGTCAGTTTTCTCATGTGAATGATGGAGATAATATGCATCTCATCCAGATTATGAAATGAGCCATTTGTTTAAAGCACTTCTCACATAGTAGATGTTTAAAAATACGCATTAACATTCCTTTTTGTAACAGCCTTTAAGAACCTATGTTTTCCGGGAGTTCCCTGGAGGTCCAGTGGTTAGGACTTGGCACGTTCACTGCCGGCACCCAGGTCGGGGAGCTGAGATCCTGCAAGCCGCTTGGCACAGCCAAAAAAAGAAAAAAACAAAACAAAACACCTATGTTTTTCTGATGTAACATTACAAAGTCAACCCAACTAGGGAATCAAAGCCAACTGAAGTAGATACCTTTAGTTTCGTTGATCGGAAGTAGGTGGAAATCTTCAGCCAGTGGAAATCTGGCCACCCATTTGCAGAGTAGGGGCAGGACTGACAGAAAGTTAAATCCCTCAGGCATGTTGGAGAGAGAGTTAAGCCCTGGCGACAGTTATGTCCCAAATCAGTGATTTTCAAAGTGCTCTGGAGAGCCTTACTGTTCTCTGGAGAGCCTCAGGGGGTGTCAGTGAGAGGAGGCGACGGAGGTGCAAGCCTGACTCTTGCTCCATGTGAACTCTTCATTATCTTTTAAACTTTTGCTTGAGTCATGGCATCCAAACAACATGGTGGGAATTACGATCAATGGACTCACTGATCACAGTTGATTTCTCTTCCTCCTCATTTGTAGAAAACCAGGGCTTCTAGTTTCCTAGGTACTCATGTCTGTTGCGTGTCCCTTGCAAGGGACTGCGACTAGCCATTGGTGCCCCTCATGATGAGGCTCAGGCCTGTGTGGATTTACTAAATCATAGACAGACTGGCACCCTGTCCTTAGCTCTGGCCTTGGGTTCATTCACAAGGGCATCTGCTCCATTTCCCTGCTTTGATGTTGACTCCCCCTCTCCACAGACTTGGATGCTGGTGTCTCACTGGAGCTCAGCATGTGATTTTAAATTCAGATGGTCAGATAGCTAAGAGAGTGCTGATAGCTTATGCTGTGGTGAAATATGCTTTTTTTTTTGTTGTTTTCTGTACATAATTGCTTTTGTATTTTGCTCCCCTTATCCCCAGCTGACAATATTTTAATTAAAAGTTGAGGTGAGAGAACATGGGGAAGTTTGTGGAGAAACGTGCTTGCCTTTTGTTTAATCCTACCACTCCAAAAAATGCTTTAAGCCCTTTGGTAAGCAAATAGAGAATTGAAAAGTGAGAAAAAGCCAGACAATGTGTTTTTCAAAAATATCTTATTTTGTTTATTCTTGTCTTTTAAGAAAAGACTCAGAATTCAAATGCCTTTGCTCTCCCAACTCTATATTATTGCTTCAAGAAATGATCAAGATCACTGAATCCTTTCATTCCTAAAGCATATAAAAATAGACAAATCATATATCTATATATATATGTCTATTAATGATTTTTAAATGGCAAATTCAGCACAGGACCTAATCTAAATCAAATATGAATTCCAAACCTGAATGTAATTGATTAAATTAAAATCAAGAATTGTTTCTAGGGCTTCCCTGGTGGTGCAGTGGTTGAGTCCGCCTGCCGATGCAGGGGACACGGGTTTGTGCCCCGGTCCGGGAAGATCCCACATGCCGCGGAGTGGCTGGGCCCGTGAGCCATGGCCTCTGAGCCTGCGCGTCCGGAGCCTGTGCTCTGCAACGGGAGAGGCCACAACAGTGGGAGGCCCGCGTACCG
>NW_020837964.1:26046092-26174835 GCF_003676395.1 Aethalodelphis obliquidens | reverse complement strand
AAAAAAAAAAAAAAAAAAAAAAAAAAGAATTGTTTCTAAAAGGGATGCTCCTATATATTACTACTCATAAGGTTACAGTGGGAAGAGTGCATTATTTTATTTCTTCCATCACATGGTTTTCTCTCTTCACTTCTGCAGAAAAATAGAAGTTGCAGGTAACAAGAAAATAAATTTATTTCTGTTCTCACTGTTATAGCCTTACTCAATTTTAGCTGCTCCCTCCCAGTTACATGTAGTCTCTCTCTAGTGTGATCTTTTTCCTGACATTTTTCCTGAGCCTCGTTTCCAAGGGAAGAAGCAAACATGCTTGTAAGCTTCTCCTAGAAGCATAGTTGGTTGACTTTTGCCACCTTTTCTTTTTCATGATATAGTATCAGTAAAGCCGCCTTTAGCCTGGTTTATTTTCCCAGAGTTGGGCCAGTCCACAAATGATCTTTGTAAACAAGCTGATAAGAGGTGCCAGGAAAAAAAAAAAAAGCTATTTTAAGGATTTCTCCTTTCTTTAGATGCAGATATTGCTGAAGGCTTCACTGGGTTTTGCCGTCTTCTATTTTGGAGACCCTGTAATTTACACAGGAATAGTTCTTTTAGCATCAACCCTGCCAAAGACTGAATGTTTTTGTCTCCCCCAAATTCATATATTGAAACCTAATTCCCAGTGAAATGGAATTTGGAGGTGGGGCCTTTGGGAGGTGATTAGATCATGAGAGCAGAACCCTCATAAATGGGATTAGTGTCCTTATACATCTCAGAGAACTCCCTTGCCCCTTCTACCATGTGAGGACACAGTGAGATGACAGCTGTCTATGAACCAGGAAGCAGGTCCTCACCACACACCAAATCCGATGGTGCCTTGATCTTGAATTTCCCAGCCTCTAGAATCTGGGGTGGGGAGTGGGTAGGTGGGGGAAATAGGTGAAGGTGGTCAAAGGGTGCAAACTTCCAGCTATAAGAGGGTTAATTTCTAGGGATCTAATGTACAGCATGGTGACTATAGTTAACAATATTGTTTTATATACTTGAAAATTGCTAAGAGAGTAGATCTTAAATGTTCTTACCAAAAAAAAAAAAAAAGTAACTATGTAAGGTGATGGATGTGTTAACTAACTGTATTGTGTTAATCATTTCACAATGTATACATATATCAAATCATCACAGTGTACACCTTAAACTTACATAATGTTATATGTCAATTATATCTCAATAAGGCTGAAGAAGTTTTTTTAAAAAGGGACCAAAAATATACATTTGTAAAAAATTTTACAGTTATGATTTCTGGACTTAGATATAGGGGCTACATGTGACTTTTATAATAGTGCTTCTCATATTATATTGACATACTTGGTATAATAATAAATATTTGTTTTATTCACTTATCCATCCATCAATGCATTTGTCGCAGGTCTGCATCAAAACAGAGCCCAAGGCAAGGATTAATTCCGATGCAATCAGCCCGCATTCACTTGGTAGTTAAAAGGATAGGGAAAAAGAAAATGAGTCGGGGAGAGATGAGAGGCATTCAAAGAAAAGTGGCTACTGCTTTATAATAAGTCACAACAGACATAGCTGATTGCTCAGTAGATCCAATACTTAAGATCACAGGATGCTTTGGGACAGAGAAGCTGTTCCTTGGAATGGTACCTTGGAGGGATAAAGGATAAGAGAATTTGTCTTCTGGTTCCTTCTTCTCTTCCATCTTCTGTCTCTCATTGGTTAATGTTTGTCTTATTGGGAGTTAATGCCTCCAAACTTCTGGGTTGCTTTTTAAATCTCTGTTGGCAAGCATTATAGAAGCCATTTGATGTGGCACTTTGGGTCCAAACTGATATGATAGGCAGAAACTACTTTTACGATTAGCAATTTTGCATCCCATTTGCAATATTTTTACTTACTCCAAGGTCATGAAGATATTTTCTTCTTTTTTTTCTAGGAGCATACTGTTTTATTATTCACTTTTAGATCTACAGTTCATATAAAATTGATTTTTATGTATGGTGTGAGGTAGGAGGCCAATTTTTCAATTTGCATTTTCAATTGGCCCAGCATCAATTATTATAAAGGCTATCTTTTTCTCATTTTATTGCAATTTTACTTCTGGACATAAAAAAATTTATTTTTCATTGGTCTTTTAGTCTTTCCTTGTACCAATATCCAACAGTCTAAATTGTTATAATTTCATAATTAACTTTTAATGTCTAGTAGTGTAAGTGCACAGCTTTGATCTTCAAAACAAAGTTTAGACTATTCTTTGCATTCCTGTAAAATGTTAGTATTGACATCAGTTTGCACGCACAAACATCCTTGAAATTTTTATTGGAATTGCATAAGATCTACAGATCAATTTAGGGAAAATTGATAACTTTAAATCATTGAGTTTTGCATCTTTAAACATGACTTTTCTTTCCATCTTTTTATCCATTTTTTCTTCTGTTCCATCTTTTTGTTCTTAAAATTTTTTTTTCTCAATAATAGTTTCTAATTTTCAGTACAAAAGTCTTGAACATTGTTCTTAGATATATTTCTGGGTAATAGATTTTTTTGGATGATATTTTGATAAATTTTTTTTTGAAAATGATTTTGTTTTTGTTTCTGGTGTTTATTAATACAATTGGTTTTTGTATATCAACCTTGTCATTAGGAATTCTTGCTAAATGCACTTATTACATCTAATATATTGTCCATAGAGTATTGAATTTTCTATGTACACAACCATGTATTAAATAGTTTGTAAATAATCACTCTTTTAGTTTTTCTTTTCAAAATTTATATATATATATATTTTTAATCCTAAAGCCTTGACTAGGCACTTTTTCATTATTAAATGTTGAATTAAATTGGTAAGCAATGACATTGTTTTATCATTCCTGATCTTGGGGAAATCCTTTAATATTTCACCTTGAAGTTTTTTACATGAAAATGTATGAAGTACGATTTTTTTTTTTTTTTTTTTTTTTTTTGCGGTACACGGGCCTCTCACTGCCACAGCCTCTCCCGCCGCGGAGCACAGGCTCCGCACGCACAGGCCCAGCGGCCATGGCCCATGGAACCAGCCGCTCCGCGGCACGTGGGATCCTCCCGGACCGGGGCACGAACCCACATCCCCTGCATCGGCAGGCGGACCCCCAACCACTGTGCCACCAGGGAAGCCCGAAATATGATTTTTTAAAAGATGTGATTTATCAGATTAAGTTCCCTGCTATTTCTAATTTGCTGAGAGTTTCGTTTTGAAATCATGAAAGAGTTTGAAGTCTATTAAATGCCTTTCTTGCATCTGTAAATATGATGGTAGATTTTCCCAGTCATTTTATTTTCTTAATTGGTGCATTACATTGAATTTTCAATGCTAAACCAATCTTGTTTAGAAGAAGCACAGGGGGAGCACAGTAATCTGACTTGAAATTTTATTTGTGGGAAAATTTAATAATGGATTTAATTTCTTTAAATTTGAGTATAAAACTATTCAGAATCCTTATTTTTTCCTGTATTCCTTTTAGTTTAAGTTGTATTTATCTAGAAAAATGTTCATTTCATGTAATTTTTAAATTTATTAGCACAAAGATGTTGATAATCACATCTTATTATCTTGTTAACATCTGTAGAATCTGTAGAGATGTCCCTTTGTTCTTAACTGAAATTGATGGCTTATGCATTCTTTTTCTGTTTTTATGAATCATTTTGTTAGGAAGCTGTTAATTTTTTTATATTTTCAAAGAAACAGTTTTTGTATTTGTGGACTTATTATTTGATGTTTGTCTTCTATATTATTTTCTGCTCTTGTTTTTGTTACATCTTTCCCCCTGTTTTCCTGTGGTTTTATTTTCTATTCTTTATTTTTAAAGACTTTCTCTTTGAAATGGATTCTTATTCATTTTTCTTTTCTAACACATGTATTTAAGAGTAGCTTTAGCTGCATTCAAGTTTTGATAGGTACATTGCTCTGTTGTTGGATGTGCGTGTGTGTGCATGGGTGCATGTGCAGAGTTTCTAATCCATTTACGTTTACTTATATTAACTGGCTTAACAATTTGTACTCTATTTATCACACTGGTCATATTCTTTTTTCTCTCACATTTCTTGTCTTTTATTGATTAATCATTAAAATGTTATTATTCCATTTACATCACTTATTAAATTGTTATTTTACTATTCCTTTTGTGGTTCCTCTAAGTATTAAGACATTCATCCTTAATTTATTCCAGTGCAATATGATTTAGTACTTTTACTACTTCAATAAAAATTCCAGGGCTGGGCTTCCCTGGTGGCGCAGTGGTTGAGAGTCCACCTGCCGATGCAGGGGACACAGGTTCATGCCCTGGTCCGGAAGGATCCCACATGCCGCGGAGCGGCTGGGCCCGTGAGCCACGGCTGCTGAGCCTGCGCGTCTGGAGCCTGTGCTCCGCATCGGGAGAGGCCACAACAGTGAGAGGCCCACGTACCGCAAAAAAAAAAAAAAATTCCAGGGCTGTAGAACACTTTATTTTTATTGATTTACTTCATGCCTGTACTGTTATTATCCTACACTTTTCTACGTATATTAAATACCATAATGTATTACTATTGTTTTATGTAATAAATATTTATGTAGATTCATCCACTTTTTTTTTTAACACCTTTCTTTGCTCTTTATTTCATCTTTTATTCTCATGTTTCCATCTGGGATCATTTTCTTTTTGGCCAACCAACACACTTTAAAAGGATGCCTACTATATCTTTTGCTAGTATTTCTGATTGTTTTTAGCAGATTTTTTTAGGATAACTAACCAAGTTCCAGAAATATAGAAATCAGTTGGTTCTTTTCAGTGGACTCACTTTCTCTGCTGTAGAATTCTCAAATTAAACTGAATGAGCCCACAGATCTTTTTTTATTTTGTATCCTGATATTACTTTCAATAAAAATTTAGTAAAATTAATTATTTTGAACTAATACGCTCAATTAGACTTCATTTATTTTCTTTAGCTAGATTGGCATATGGTGTTAATGCTTAAATATGCAGGGAATTAATTTCTTTTAAAATTGTTGAAAACACATGGTTGATTGAAGCTTGCTAAAACAAATATTCTGTATATATCTGTAATACTATTTTTAAGTCTTTATCAAATATCACATCTACATTTTACTATAGTTATGTAGTCCTTTCCTCCTTATATCCTTATAACTGTTTTGGATTTTAACATACTGTGCTACTTCCTTTCATTATATTTACTTTTGTATTTGATTAATTTTGTCCCCTGAGACATCATATGCTTTTCTGTCTGGCAACTTGGTAATAATAGTAGTAGTTGTTGTTATTATCATTATTCTCTGTTCTTTGAGGGGACAAAGGAGAGCCTGGTACATATTGCCTGATAAAACCCTGTTTTGAGTCTATGATAACATCTACCTTGTTTTTTTCCTGAGATAATACACATAACGTCATGGTATCAGAAATATCCTTGATGTTAAACATCTCTATTAGCAAAAATCTCTTCCGCAACCATAATATACTAACTTGGAAAATTGTTATGATGTTTCTCCCCCTCAGGCTTTTGGGATGTGAAATTTATAAACATTACCTTTGTCTCAGATGTAAATGTTAGAAAACTAAATGTCTTCAAAGAATCTGACAGACACACACCAAAGCCAAATTTTATTTCCGTTACAAAGCAAGTATTGCCTCTTTGGATTTATTATATATATAATTAGGAGCTTACTAGAGTCTAATGAAGGCTATCTGTATATCACCACTATTGCAAAAGTGTACCTTTGACAATTGATATTTTGCGGGTAGAATAGAATTTAACTTTGTGTGCAACACATATTTTGATATTCAGGGATTGTCAGACTTTTGGTTTAAGGAAGTTTGATGGGGTTACTGTGGACTTCATTGTTCAAATGAAAAGTTCAGAAAAGA
Organism: Aethalodelphis obliquidens; assembly: GCF_003676395.1. Taxonomy (NCBI): domain Eukaryota; kingdom Metazoa; phylum Chordata; class Mammalia; order Artiodactyla; family Delphinidae; genus Aethalodelphis; species Aethalodelphis obliquidens. The sequence goes on along the minus strand of NW_020837964.1, from coordinate 26,168,944 downwards.
GAGTATAATGGAATTTGGAATCTATTCTATCTGCTTTTGAATACAGTCCAGCTATTATATTAATACCAAGATGGATAGAACAGAGCTGGCCCTATGTGCAATTTTTCTTACTTTGAAGCAGGCTACATGAAGAATTTTTATGTTTTGTTTTTGAAAAGTAGGTAGATTATATTCTTGGTTCATCTTTGTTTTGCAGAGGTAAAATTAGAGGCCTCAGCCTCCTGCTGGCAGAACAAGCTCTCAATTTCTCACTGTCGAAATTCAATCTGATTTCTATCTTTTCCACTAAAAAGCTGTCAACAGCAAATAAGCATTCCCCATCAAAGAGCCACATTCATTTCTGAGGTATACAAATTCCTCTCATGGGAGAGGATTCAAGTAATTTAAATTGTTTCTGACTTTTAATTTCTTTTCTGGGAAACAGGAAATGATATTAGCATGGACTTTTAACTGCAGTCCAGAATGAAAGAAGAAAAGACATGCACAGACACTCTTCAGGGTGACATTCCCAGTGCCTTTATGTCTCAGAGTACAGCATGTTTACAGCGCATAAAACAGTGTTTCCATCTGCATTCTTGTTTGCAGCTAGTCATCTAATCTGAGCTGTAGCTTCATGCTTTTAAAGATGCATTAATACAAACTCATTTGTTTTAGAAGCAGACTTGCTGTTGGAATGTATATTGCCAGCATAAAAATAGGAAATGCCTCTGAAATAAAAATATTTTTCTTTCTTAGAATTTAGTTTGGGAAGTGGCCTTTTCTTTAGAAAGAGATGAAATTCTAGGTATTATCTTGTCCCCTTATTTTTACTTTTTTTGGGCTTATTTTATTTATTGAAGATGAGGGTTTGATAGAGTACATTGGTTTGTAGCTAAACATTTATGCTGAGCATATGCATTACTTTCTTTGCAGAACTTCGTTAAAGAGACTTGTAAAAATGCGAGCTTTTGGTTTTAAACCGTAAATTTCATTATCTGTCATTCTCCCCGGCCAGTTCATGCAGACATTCACAATCTCAAAATCTTATGATTGGGATAAAAGTGGTAGGCATGGTATACACATACAAATAAGTAAGCTACCTATCACAGTTAAAAGCAAAACTCCCTTTATGTGCAAATGCATTTGACAGTATTTAGAAAAGAAGAGGAATTTAATAAGTAGATTTAGAGTGAGCTAGAAATCTACCACAAAGGTTATCAGATGACTTCCAGGACTTTAAAAGTCCTCCCACTTTTCGTAGGAGTATTTTGATTAGTGAAGGTCCCCTTAAAATGAAGACACCTAGAATCAAACTCAATTGCAAATGGTGTCTCATTGGCACAGGATGAAAATGTAATCTAACTATATTTTCTGATCTAGCATCCATACATATGTGTCTGTGTATCTATATCTATATCTTTATATCATCTATCTATCTAAATCCTGGGCTCATTCTTTTCTTTATTCAGTATAATTTTTTTTAATTTAATTTTATTTATTTTTTTATACAGCAGGTTCTTATTAGTTATTCAGTATAATTTTTGAAGATCTACCTTGGAGGTTCCCAACAGTGAGCTAAGAACTGTACAGTCTTGACGGAGGATGAATAAGGCTGAATCTTACAATATGGGGCTAGGGAAGATGCATGCTAATTACATTATTACATGTGTGACATATTTTAACGATGGAGAAGTAAAGGACATTAAAGCAGCACATAACAAGTATCCCTGGTCCCCAGCTGGGTTTAGAAGTTTGAACAGCCTGTTAATGTAGAGCACCCCCTGCCCCCAGATGGATAATTGTGAGAGCATTTGTTCAACACGTACTTGCAGGAGAGGCTGAATAGAGAAACAGTGGGGGCAGTGCTGAGACTCTCCTTTCGTGTCTTGAGTGATTCAGCACTGGCCCTAAGTTCAGCCTAATAGAAGCCCTGCTGCTAACCAAGCCCACCCTCTTACAAGGAACTTTAGCTACTGCGGGTTTTAGTTGATCAGCCCCTCTGGATTTCACCCTCACCAACAGTTCCACATTATGCACTAGAGAGGACTTCGGTAGATTCAGTTTGACTTCATCTCATTTCATTTCGAGTGATGTTTCTGCACCCTTTATAGATTAGGACTCTGAAATGTTGGGTCTCTTGAAGTCTCCCTGAGAAATAGTGTTTAAGGGGCCTCCAAGGAGGAGGAAAAGCTATGCATATGAAGAGGGACTGGGAGAAGGAGTCTGAGAAAGAAGGAGCAGTATGTGCAGAAGCTCTGAGGAGAAGAGAGCAGCTGCTGAGAAGGCCAGTAGGTCAGTGGAGGGGAGAGAGAGAGGGGCCAGTAGGTCAGGGGAGGGATACAGAAATAAGGGAGAGGTTGGCTTGAGACGAGGCAAGAAGGATGGGTAAACTTTACCCCTTTTATTCATTTGTAACCCCAATTCTATTCTTTTCCCTTTTCTGCTCTGTTCTGTGCTCTGCAAAGTTGACCCTTGCAGATTGCATCACCCAGACTCCCTGGCTTGCTAATTGTTGGATTTGACCAATGAGATGGCAATGGCAGTATACGGAAATGTGGAGGAGAGATAGGTCGAGGTATATCTCTTCCAACTTTCTTCCTGCTTTGGTTCCCTGTCTCAGGCAAGAACTGCATCCCTCCAGTTCCTCTGGAGACCTGTCCTCCATGGCTCCAGCTCTCATTGGATTCCTGGAGCATCCTAGCATTGGCCTTAGGGATATTAATGTCTTCACATTATTTCTTACTGCCCTATCATCTTTGCCCCATCATAATTCCCTAAATTATGCCTGTACTCCTGTAAACAGTCCCTAAGTTAAAATATCTTCATCTGAATGATGTAGGATCAATTCTGTTTCCTGCAGGGAGCCTGACTCATTTAGGTGGGTTCTAAGGCTGTGCAGCTGAGGAAATATCTTGTAAATCCAATAAAAATACCACTTTTCTTACCTCACCCAAGATGTTTGATTCCCACATCCTGGAGATAATAAAAAGATGGAGACTTGGTGAATCTTAGTAACTGCTATCATGCCCCTTTCTGGTATGAACCATATATGAGGCTGGTTGAAGTCATATCGGTAAGGTTGGAAGAGGTTTTCCATGCCTCCTGATTCCCTCTTCTCCCTGCCTATTTGAAAGGCCATTTCTGACCTCTCACCTGATTGGTATTGTGTGCTAAGCTGAGGAATTAAAAAAAAAATAGTCCTGAAAGCTACATGCATTTTCATACCCACAGCTAACACGTAGGCTGTATAGACCCATGATAAAATACATATGGTTTATGACGATTTAATAAGTTACTGCTTTCTCCAGGACAGGAATCCTGGTGATAACTTGGCCCAGAATATAGTGTCTCAATATCTACCTCGCTTGTGAGGTGGGTCATAAGTAATTTGTTACCATTCATAATTAAGTACTGAAGTTTGCAAATAATTACCTATGGATTCATAGTTACCCTACAATAACAGAGTACTTTCTTGCATTCTTCTGTACTTCCTTGAGAAAAGAAAAAACAATTAAGATACAGCTAACATGCAGGGAATTGTATAGAAAACCCCACCTCTTTGTCTATGTCATAGTCGTGAATGGAGTGGTGATGCTGGTACTTAACTAGCACCTTGGAATAAAAAGACCAAGAACCACTGCCTTCACGTTTAACTATGACTAGAGGTATAATTTCTCATTTTGTGACCTGTGTATAAGGAGATCTTATTTTCTTTTTGTGGGGAGAGTACATGGCAAGGAATAATAATCGTTCATAAGCCAAGAGTGTTTGCATATAGGATGTCAGCTTCAGGAGGGTGGAGCCTTTGTTTTTTCACTGCTTTGGCCCCAGTGAGTAGACTAATATCTTGCCTATAACAGATGCTCAACACATATTTGTGGAAAAAATGGAGAATTGGATAGTCTCCTTTCTGGACACAAACAGGTACTTCCTTCTCAACCTCTCTGCCTGAGAAGCATTATATGTGGGTGGTAAGAGAACAGGTTTTAGATGCCAGTTAAACTGCTTGCACTCAGAGCTGTCCTTTATTTGGTGTGCCATCTCGTGGGATTTAACTAATTTTGTGTTCTTCAATTTCTTCATCTATTCTTTTGTAAAGTAAGCTACCAGTATTTACTTCGCTGTAAGAGTTCGTAACATAAAGTGTGTGGAAATACAGGGTAAGAAACCTTAAATACATAATTTATCATCATTATTCTTTTCACCATATGATATTATTTATGAGCAAACTGTTTCTGTAATTTCTGTATCAGGAGAAACAGATAGATGTTCCCCAATGTTGATATAATCTTTGGGATGGAATATAACAAACTGTTGGGACTAACCACGATTTATGCCAAGACCAGGGCCTTACTCCACCTAAATTTTACTAAATGTGGGTTAAAGTTGGCTCTGATGAAAGGAAACAGTCATTTTGCTCAGTTTGGTTCAAATTACTCTTCATGTCAGGGGAAGAACAGACAACTGGTTTTTGTGAGAAGAAGCACAATAGGCTGGCTAGAGCCCACAAAACTAGGAAACTGAATCAGTTTTCTCATCTGTAAAATGGGCATGAAAATCCCTGCCTTTTCTGTATCACAGGGCTTCTGGGAGGAGCATATCAGAGAATGGACTGGAAATGTCCTATGTTAACTTTGGGACCTTTACATATCTTGGAGGTTACAATCCCCGCCTGAATTTTATCTGTTAAATTAGTGAATCAGAATGGCCAATCTTGGTAAAGACTAAGGCATGATGGCAGGTGAGAGTGTGAAAGCTTGGTAGACACGTGACATACTGCTTTTTTGTAGTATGGTCTTTTAGCTCATGGAGGGTGCTTCCTGTTGCAGACCTAAGAAACCAGGGAAACAAAGATCCCCAGTCCAAGGAAAAGAGGGACGCTGCTTTCTTCCAGGAAAAATACCTGAAGCTTCCCGGGCCCCCTAGACTGAAAGCACAAGAGTTAAATACTGTTGCTGAGAGAGAAATCAATACCGATTTCAAGAATAAGATAGCTCTGTTCCAACTGGAGTGGGATGTGTGAAGCATACGATAGCCTATTTCGGGTCTAGCCTGGCCAGCAATTTTTAAGGAAGGAACTTGATAACCTCAGCTGACTGTGACAATGAAACCCACTGGGGACTTGAAAATGAGAATGTCAGTGCATTGCTTCTATTTATCTATTTCTTAAAGACAGAAGTGGAAAAGGTTGAAAGCAAATATTGTCTTGAAATGATGGAATATATTGAAACTCTTTTGCTGTTAAACTAGCCCAAGATCTGCGTCTGCCTTATACACAGTGGCTTCAAACACTTTTTGACTATGGGATCATGTGTTGATCAGAGAAGCCCAGTAAGTGATACAGGTAAAAATGGACCTGTTCCAGTTGAAGGGAAATGGGGCCTCTGGATGGGTCTCTGACTACATTATTTGCCCAGTGATCGTCATCCCTAAGATGGAATTCTCCTGGCTCTGACCACTCTGCTCAGGTTATCCAGCCCATCTGTCAGGTCACTCAAATGATGCCCCTTCCTGCTGGGCCTCTCGGGTAGAGTCATCAGGGACCACATGGATGCTTCAGACTAGGACTATATCATCTCGTATCTCTACAGGGTATAGCATAGTACCTGGCACCTAGGGAGGTCAGTGTGTGCTTGCTAAGTTTACCTGGATTTTCCATTTTGTCCCCCTTTCTATTACCACCTGTACCTGGGTTCTTCCCGCTTCTTCCATTCATCTCTGCAATGTGTCTGTTCTCTGAATTCTTGGCTTCTTCAGGTCTGGGCTATTCTACTAGTATTGAGCCTTTCATTAAAACACTAAGATGTAATATTTGGGTGGAGACTTTGAATTCTTTGGAGATAGATGGGGGCCTTGAATGACAAGAGGAATGACTATGTATTAAGCAAGACCTCTTTCTACAACTTATCATTTACACATGAGTATATCTACTTAATGAACACTTAGTATGAGCACTTACTATGTGTCTGACACTGTTTCCGATGACAGAAATACAGCAAAGAATAACAAACAGAATCTCGGCCCTCAAGGAGCCTACTTTCTAGTGGAAGGAAACAAATATAAACAACATGAAAAAAGAAACAAAAAAATAATAGATACCACAATGATAATTGATATAGGGTGATGTAACCGGGTGGCTGGGTGCTTTTGAATGTGTAGTCAGGAAAAGCCTCCCTGAGAAGGTAACAGGTTGGGAACTAATCCTGCAGAGATTAGAGGTAGAACATTTCAATAAAAGGAGACAATTAATGCCAAGGCCTTGTGGATCCTTTCAGAAGCCGGGTGGGAACATGGCAATAGAGGAGATGGTAGAGAGCAGAAGAGGCCAGGTTGGATAGGGCTCTGTAAGCCAGGACAGGTAATACAATGTTATTATTATTATTTTTTTAACTTAACTTTAAAAAACTTTTAAAAACTTACCTTTGGCACTTCCCTGGTGGTCCAGTGGGTAAGACTCCATGCTCCCAATGCAGGGGGCCCGGGTTCGATCCCTGGTCGGGGAACTAGATCCCACGTGCATGCTGCAACTAAAGATCCTGCATGCTGCAATGAAGATCCCGCCTACCGCAACTAAGACCTGGCATAGCCAAAATAAATAAATATTAAAAAAAAAAATTAAAAGAAAAAACTTAAGACCTCTGTTAACATGCGTTTGCTGTTTGTTGACTTTCTTTGAAAAAATCAAGTTGTAAACTTTCATTGCAAATTAAAAATGAGGTTCTTAAAAATCTCAACTTGACCAGATGTGAAACAATTTAAAAACCTTTAAAGGTGTATCGAGAATAACCAAGATTTAAAAAAAAAAAACACATTTGTCATGAGCAAAAAGAGATACCTTTAGGTAAAAATTATAAAAACCCGGGCTTCCCTGGTGGCGCAATGGTTGGGAGTCCGCCTGCTGATGCAGGGGACACGGGTTCATGCCCCGGTCTGGGAGGATCCCACATGCCGCGGAGCGGCTGGGCCCGTGGGCCATGACCACTGGGCCTGCGCGTCCAGAGCCTGTACTCCGCAACGGGAGAGGCCACAACAGTGAGAGGCCTGCGTACTGCAAAAAAAAAAAAAATTATAAAAACCCCATGCAGCATAAACAATGCAGATAGTTCTAGTCATCTGGTCAACAGGCAAAAAGCAAGCAATTAAGGTCTTCAGCTCCAATCTTTTGTTCATTTCTTATTGCAGGAATTTCATGTTCATTTCTTCTTGTTGGATGGCTAAACCGATGACTGCAGAGATGGTAAGCCAGGCATTTACTTGGCACCACCCTGCTCAGTCGTGGGAGTGGATGAATTCTCAGCAGGTGGATGGACTGCATCTGTCTCTTTGCCACCTTGTGGTTGAGGGTTTTCTGGGTGTCTGCGTCAGTAGTTGAAGTTGCGGTGGTACCCATGTTGAGGTGGCTATTGACCTCCAGGTCTCCTCACCTAGATTTTCCTTATCTTCTTCGTTGCCTTCCTCTCTAGGCTGTCTGGCTAGGAGGGCCCCTGTGCAATCGTGGTCTCTAACCTGATACATATTCTGTCTCATGGGTCTGCCTTGCTCTGCACCCTGGTTGTCAGCACCCTCCATCCCCGCTCTGTGCACAGGAGGGTTGGAATACCGTGGTTCACTCCCGAAGGGTCTCCGCATGTGCTATGGTGGGCCCCGGTAGCGCTCTCCCATCCCACATTCTTCTCCTGCCCTCACTATTTTGGTAATTATGCTGCTAACGGCATGGAGGACCCTGCAATGTGGAGCGTATCTATCACACTTACAATCTGCAGCAATATTGACCATCACCAGGGCCTGTAACACATGCTGCCTCCGCCTTCTCTTTCCAACAATGTCAAACTCCACCCTTTCTCCCTCTCCTACACTGCAAAGGTACTTCCGGGGTTATTCTTATGGCAGTCTGGTGTACAAATACATATTCCTTGGTGTCATTCCTGTTGATGAAACCACATATGTTTCTTTCTTTCTTTTATTTTTTTAAATTTTTTGGCTGTGCCACACGGCATGTGGGATCTTAGTTCCCCGACCAGGGGTCGAACCCCTGCCCCCTGCAGTGCAACTGCGGAGTCTTAACCACTGGACTGCCAGGGAAGTCCCAACACATCTGTTTCTTACGTTGAATCAAGCCCTTGGGCGCAATGATCTTCTCATCCCTGAAGGCAGGCGGGGGCTGCTCACTGTTGCAGTGATGGTGACTGGGACCCACTGTGGCAGCTGAGGCTCCTCCCAAGGTGTGATGGTAACTGGGCCAGGATGGTGATGGGGCTGCTCAGGGCTCTCTGGGGTCAGGTCTCCATTCCCACTACTGATCTGCAATGTTATTCTTAATAGGATGGGAAAGCATCGAGTGGTTTTTTAAAAAATCGAACCTTTTACTTTGAGATAGTTGTAAATTCACATGCAGTGGTAAGAAATGGTGCCAGAGATCCTGAGTGCACTATACTCAGTTTCCCCCAAGGTTAACATCTTGCAACATTGTAATGCAATATCACAACCAGCATATTGACATTGATATAATCCACTGATTTTATTGAGATCGCCACAGTTTTATTTGTCCTCCTTCGTGTGTTTTATCATGCACTGCATAGTTCCATTCAGTTTTATCACTTGTGTAGAGTCATGTATCCATCTCCCCAGTCAAGATACAGAACAGTTCCATCACCACAAGGAGCCTCTGTGTTGCCCTTTTATGGTCACATCCATGTCACTTCTACCTCCATCCCCAGCCCTAATCCCTGGCACTCACTAATCTGTTCTCCATTTCTATAATTCTGTCATTTCAAAAATGTTATACGTATGAAATGTACAGTATATCACCTTTGGGGATTGACTTTTTTTCAACATCAATCTGTGTCAGTATGCATGTATCAGTAGGTTGTTTCTTCTCATTGCTGAGTAATATGACATGTTTTGGATATACCACAGTTTATCTAACTATCACCCACTGAGTTGGCTCTGGTTTTGGGCTGTTAGGAATAAAGCTGCTATGAGGACTTGCATACAGGTGTGAACATGAGTTCTCATTTCTCTTGGGTAAATGCCTAAGAGCGTGATTGCTGGGTCATATAGTAGTTGCATATTTAGTTCTTTAAGAAACTGCCAACATATATTCCAGAGCCACTGGGTCATTTTAAGTAGGGGATGATCTGATTTATTATTATTTTTTTGTTTTTGTTAAGACCATCCTAGATGCTATTTAGGACATAGATTTTTCAGGTTGCCAGACACCAGATCCAAGGTCAAGAGGACAAAGATGATGGCTTTGTCTAGGAAGGCACTGATGGAGAAGGAGAGCAGTGGATTTGACCTCAGGCAAAGGACAGAAATTAGGAGTTATCATTTTTGAGTTTGGCTTCTATTTTAATATGCATAGGTTCCTCACTGCCCTCCCTCCCTTCCTTCTTTCCTTCCCACTTTATGCTTCCTGAATTGTTCGGGATTTCCTTGTTTGTTTGTTTTCGGACTAAATTCTAAAAAACAGACCAAATCTATGCCTTCATTAACAGATGTGTGCCTTTATAAAGCTCTCCAGAGAATGAGACTAGACACAGGATTTCTTTTTTTCCATCTTACTGTGCTTCCAACTGCCTGAGATACTGTCTCTGCTGCAGAAACCTACCCTCACCCCATTTAAAAAACATGCTGATGAAAGGATTCTGGGTTGTATGGAGAACTAAACAATAACTGCAGTGGGTTGGAAATAGTGATCTGGTTAGTCACACTGCAGTGCAACTCAAGTGAATGAAAAACTGAACCTGGAACTTGGTATGTGAGCTGATAGCCTCAAGGGCACAATCAGTGAGAACTTGTCCACTTCCCTCTCATCTCTGGATTTCTAGGAGATAATCAGGAATGTAGGAAGAAGTGTATAGAGTGCATACAATGTGCTACACTCTTAACATATTTCATTTTATTTAATTCTCTATGTCACTCCACATGGTAGTTAGCTGTCTCTCCATTTTACCTATGCAAAGACAAGGCTCGGAAAGATCAAGTAATTTGCTTAACACTAGTTAGAACACTAGTAGTAGAGTCAAGATTTAAATGAATTCTGTGTGTAACTTTTGTCCTTTCTTTTTCCATGCACAGGCTGAAAGACATGCAGTGGCAGAGCTGACGTATTTGAACTTCTTTCCTGCTTTCTGTAATCATGTTAATCAGGATTCTTTTAGTCTCAGTGATAGAAACCCAGCTCTAAACTGGCTTTGAATAAAAAGGGAAATTTGTAGGCTGACAATTTTAAATATAGCTTCAGGTATAGCTAGATCCAGGTGCTCAAACAATATCATTAGGAGTGAGTTCTCTACATCTCTAGATTCTGCAGTTCCACTTTGTTTTCCATTTTCAGGCAGGCTCTCAAGTCAGGATGGTTCCAAGACAGTGCTCACTCACTTTTTCACTTTCCAAGTCTGTGGAGAAAGCCCCTTGTCCAGTTGCTTTGGAAAAGTCCTGAAATTGACTTTGGATTGATGTGGGCCTATTTCAATTCTGAAATAATCACTGTGTCCAAAAAATGGAACTAAATGAACTGGTGAGAACTGTGATATGGTTCCACCTCTAGACCTAGGGGATGTGTCAAGCCACATAAACACAAAGTGGAAAAAAGATAGCTCCTTGAGATAAATATTGGGCTGCTATTATAAAAAAAAATGGCAGAAAGACATTAGGTAAGACTAAATAATGAAAGGCCACTGTGATCCTCTATTAATACCATCTTACCAAAGCTTTTCCTTTTTCCCTCCCTCCCTCTCTTTCTCCCTTCCTCCTTCTTTCCTTCCCCTTTCCTTTATTTCTATAATGCTTATTAAGTACATTTATATGCATTATTTTCTTAGATACTTTGGACATTACAAGATACGTAATAAGGATCTATTATTATTATTCTCATTTTATTGAGTAGAACATTGAGACCCAGAGGTTGAAATGACCCTCTTTTCTCTATAAGAATTTGTCCGTGAAGGAAAAATAGTCCAAGCTGGCAAGGTTCAGTGATATTTATATGTCTAAACATGAGAGGGATAATCATCTGTGCCCATGAAGAATCAAACCTGGGACCTTGACCTCATTAGCTGAGCTACTAGCTACTAGCTCTTTGGAAATATAAGGCAGTGAATGGTATGAGAGAATTAATGCACATCACAAATGTCTAATGTGTTACTAGCCTGAGAAGGCCCAGGGGCAAATACAGCTCATTCTATGACTACAATATGAGCTATATGTCATTAGGAGCCCTTGGAGAGGATTTATAAAGAAACACGTTTTATGTACTTAGAAGCAAACCCACTTTTTTATTCATTGTTGACTGTTTTCTCAACATTGAGGGAACTGATGCTTAGTCTAGAGAAGCTGTAAATGTGTTCAAGGCGCAGTAGAAGGGGATCTGTGGTTCTTCTGGAAGGGTGATAAATCATAGGCACCATTAGCCTGTCTCTCCTTGATTAAAAGGTGTGTCAAGGTGAGCTTAGGAAATGAACCACCATTGCCTACTGTGATTATGAATCTGAGGTTTAACAGGCTTTCCTGAATCATCTGCAGCTTTAAGAGATATCTCTGTCTGAGGCCTGTGCTATCAAAAAATGTCAAAAAGTGAATTGCATAAAAATATCAGGAATATTAACTAATCTTTCTCCACTTTCTACTGGAGTTAATCTAGCAAAAGGAGGCAGCACACTCCTGTGAACAATTATTCATTTAAGACATATTTCATAAATATTTATTGTGTACCTTGTGTCAGTCAAGCACTTGGGTTAAATGGACACATGTGGTCCTTTTCCTCAAAAATCTTACAATCTGTATTGGAGTGGGTAAAATAATAACTAGTACAAGAAGACAGGCAGACATTAGATTGAATCCTCTCATCTGCAAATGTTAAAGTTTACGCTCTTAGTTTCCTTATCTTTAAATAGGTGAATATTACCTCCTATAGAAATAAAGTTAAAGAGACCATGTCTCTAGAGTGCCTATCATGTGGCAAAAATTAAGATGTCAGGAATTTTAGCACTTTTCCTGTTTTCTACCATTTTTTCTTGACAAATTACCCTTCTCTTCTTTCTCCCTCCTAACTGATCAAGAACTGAAGGCAAAACTTACTTTATTAGGGGAGAATCCACCCTGCGTAGATCCTCCTGTATTCTCCCCATACTAGGACTCATTGACTGAGGCGGGATACTGGGATAGAGCATAGACTCGTCCACCTTGGAGGAAATAAACATTTTTCCCTCAAAGGAAAAGAATCACCTTAAATCTAGGGAACATTAATGCATATGGTTTTTATTTATTTATTTCCCATTATGGTTTATTACAGGATGTTGAATACAGTTCCCTGTGCTATACAGTAGGACCTTGCTCTTTATGCATTCTATATATATTACTCTCCATCTGCTAGTCCCAAACTCCCAATCCAACCCTCCCCCGGCCCCCTCCCCCTTGGCAACCACAAATCTATTCTCTCTATGTCTGTGAGTCTGTTTCTCTTTCATAGATAAGTTCATCTGTGTCATATTTTAGATTCCACATATAAGTGATATCATATGGAATTTGTCTCTTTCTGGCTTAACTTCACTTGGTATGATAATCTTTAGGTCCATCCATGCAGCTGCATTATTTCATTCTTCTTTATGGCAGAGTAATATTCCATTGTGTGTGTGTGTGTGTGTGTGTGTGTGTGTGTGTGTGTGTGTGTATCTTCTTTATCCATTCATCTGTTGATGTACATTTAGGTTGTCTCTGTGTCTTGGCTATTGTAAATAGTGCTGCTATGAACATAGGGGTGCATGTATCTTTTCGAATTATAGTTTTGTCTGGATATAATGCATATGCTTTTTAAATCCAGGAGAAAATATTTACCATTATCTAGCCCAGGTGTGCATCAGAATCACCTTGAGGACCTGGTTAAAATATGTGTAAAAACTCTGATGCAGTAAATCTCAGTTGGGCTTTTCTGTTTAAAAAGTGTTCACCATTGTGAACAGTGGATTCAGTGCTAAAAACAAATAGGATATCAAGCCATGAAAAGATATGGAGGAACCTTAAGTGCATATTACTAAGTGAAAGAAGCCAATCTGAAAAGGCTACAAACTATGTGGTTCACCTATATGACATTATGCAAAAGGCAAAACAATGGAGACAGTAAAAAGATCACATGTTGACAGGATTGAGTGAGGGGAGAGGGATGAACAGGCAGAGCACAGAGGATTTTTAGGGCACTGAAACTATTCTATATGATACTCTAATGGTGGACGCATGTCATTATATTATGTGTGATATATACATACTAAGGTTGCATATATTATATTATAAGGTTGCAGATAGAGTAGGTGGCAGAGCTCAGACTTGAACCCAGATCTTTCTGACTCCAAAGCCCATGGTCTTTTCTCTGAACCAGGTTTTTGCAAAAGGGGTTATAAACACAGAAGATCTCACTACTGCTGTTTGCTGTTGGGCTCTGGGAGATACATCCTCCGGAAGAGGAAAGCTGACCTTTTCTCAGTAGACCTAAAAGGACTACACTGTGGTCCACAGGAGGTTCTTTATACTTCTCAAAATTCGTAATGAGAACAAGACGTTTGCCTGGAGTCCATTTGGTAATTTATTTCAGGATGTCTGGCCCTGGCAGCTCGTGGGATGCATATCAAACAGGAAGTGAGGCCCTTGGACTGAGTAAACAGCTGAAGATAAAGTGGTGGATCAGTGTCAGACAGGGCAGAGGTGACTTGGCATCAAACCAGCCACACAGCTCCTTTCATTCCTGTTCATTTGGATGATTATTAAATGTATTGCATTTTCATTTTTTTCCTTTTGGCACACAAGAAGGATATTTATTTCATGATAAGATTTTGAAGCTGAGCGTCAGGTTTTGGGTCTCTAAATGCCACTCCAGTATTAACATCACAAAACACATTATCTTTCAATGTATGCACAAGAAAAGCAAAGCATACCAGAGACCCAGAGTTGTGAATAAAGTGGTTGGGGGCTTCCCTGGTGGCGCAGTGGTTGAGAGTCCGCCTGCCGTTGCAGAGGACGCGGGTTCGTGCCCCGGTCCAGGAAGATTCCCCCATGCCGTGGAGCGGCTGGGCCCGTGAGCCATGGCCGCGGAGCCTGCGCGTCCAGAGCCTGTGCTCCGCAATGGGAGAGGCCACAACAGTGAGAGGCCCGCGTACCGCAAAAAAGAAAATAAATAAATAAATAAAGTGGTTGGGAGCTATTTGCTTTCTAGTGTGATTCCCTAGTGCACTTCATGCCTATGGTGGACCAGAATGACCTTGAGCAACGGCAGAAATATCTAGGTGATGGAGGACATTGTGGAGAGATGATTCATATTGCACCATCAAAGCACAATTTGTAAATTAGGATCTGTTAAAAATGGAGTTTGGAGTCAGAATGACCAATGTCTAAATCCCAGCTCTTCCATCTACCAGCTTTGTTACTTTAAGGAACTTCAGTTTCCCCAGCTGTAAAATTGGAACATAGTGAGGATTCAGCGGGATAAGTCCTGTCAAGTATTTAAGTGCCAGGCACTTAGATGGTGCTCAGAAAATGCAGGTTCCCTTTCTTTCCAGTTCCACTGTTCAGAGCTGATGTACATGGTGGAGGAGGACGAGGAGGAGGCTGTTCTGTGTTTATATTTCCTTTTAGGTCTCTTGATCGGCAGAGAGATAGATGTATGGGATACATAACCGAGGAGAGGAATAGATGAAATTTGTAGTCAGGTAGAGTGATCAAGGCAGAGAAAGGAGAAACTGAATGGTTTAGGTACCTATTATGGGGGATGTGGAAATATAAATGGAGAGTTGAGGAGCTGAGAGGGTAAAGGGAAGTGTGAGGCAGGTAAGGATAAAATGCAGGCTATCTATTGGGGCAATCTTTTATAGGCTTTTGTATAATTTTCTTGGACAGGAATCATAAAAAATTAATAAACAGAAACCTCAATTAGAGTTGGGAGACGAGTAGGGGGAGCGCTCACCCTGAGAGGTGAGCCAAGCCCAGTAGGAAGGAGAACAACTCCTTTTCTTTCCTGTCAAGGACTCAGCTAATGAAAAGCCATGGACTCTGTTTACTACAGGCCCCCCAACTTCCTTTTCCCCTCTATAAAAATGTTATCCTCTTGCTGTGGGGGGACTTGCATGAGGCTCCCATGATTGCAGACCCCGAATTGCAATCCTCTGCTGACACAAATAAACTCATCCTTGGAGAAGTATCAGGCAGTCTGTTTATTTCAGGTCAACAAAATCAAAAAGTCACACTCAGGATGAGAAGAAAAGGAGCTGCCCTTATCTACCACAGTTTGTGTTGTAATATTATTTTCAGATATTTTACTGTCATCCCTGAAGAGGGTACTTTATATATTTATTTTAAATTTAATTTTTATTTTATATTGGGATGTAGTTGATTTACAATGTTGTCTTAGTTTCAGGTGTACAGCAAAGTAGTTCAGTTACACGTATACATATATCTATTCTTTTTCAGATTCTTTGCCCAATATAAGCTATTACAGAATATTGAGTAGAGTTCTCTGTGCTATACAGTAGGTCCTTGTTGATTATCTATTTTATATGTAGTGGTGTGTATATGTTAATCCCAACCTCTTAATTTAACCCTCCCCCCAACGTTTCCCCTTTGGTAACCATAAGTTTTTTTTTTAATACCTTTTCTTTTTTCTTTGTACAGGTCAACAAACTTTATTTTTAGTATTTCTGCCTCTCCTTTCAGATTCCTTCTCAAATCCTTGCTCCTCAACAATTACCCCAAGTCTTCTTTTTTTTTTTTTTAACATCTTTATTGGAGTGTAATTGCTTTACAGTGTTGTGTTAGTTCCTACTGTACAAAGAAGTGAATCAGCTATATGCATACATACACCCCCATATCTCCTCCCTCTTGAGCCTCCCTCCCACCCTCCCTATCCCACCCCTCTACGATGTCACAAAGCACCGAGCTGATCTCTCTGTATTATGCAACAGCTTCCCACTAGCTATCTGTTTTACATTTGGTTGTGTATATATGTCAGTGCTATTCTCTCACTGTGTCCCAGCCTCCCCTTCCCACCCTGTGTCCTCAACTCCGTTCTCAACATCTGCATCTTTATTACTGCCCTACCACTAGGTTCATCAGTATTATTTTTCTAGATCCCATATATATGCGTTAGCAGACGATATTTGTTTTTCTCTTTCTGACTTACTTCACTCTGTATGAGAGACTCTGGGTCCATCCACCTCACTACAAATAACTCAATTTCATTTCTTTTTATGGCTGAATAATATTCCATTGTATATATGTGCCACATTTTCTTTATCCAGTCATCTGTCGATGGACACTTAGGTTGCTTCCATGTCCTGGCTATTGCAAATAGTGCTGCAATGAACATTGTGGTACATGACTCTTTGAATTATGGTTTTCTAAGGGTATATGCCCAGTAGTGGGATTGCTGGGTCATACAGTAGTTCTGTTTTTAGTTTTTTAAGGAAGCTCCATACTGTTCTCCATAGTGGCTGTATCAATTTACATTCCCACCAACAGTGCAGGAGGGTTCCCTTTTCTTCACACCCTCTCCAGCATTTATTTTTTGTAGATTTTTTGATGATGGCCATTCTGACCGGTGTGAGGTGATACCTCATTGTGGTTTTGATTTGCATTTCTCTAATAATTAGCAATGTTGAGCATCTTTTCATGTGTTTTTTGGCCATCTGTGTGTCTTCTTTGGAGAAATGTCTATTTAGGTCTTCTGCCCATTTTTGGATTGGGTTGTTTGTTTTCTTGATATTGAGCTGTATGAGCTTTTTTTTTTTTTTTTGTGGTACGCAGGCCTCTCACTGTTGTGGCCTCTCCCATTGTGGAGCACAGGCTCTGGATGCACAGGTCCAGTGGCCATGGCTCACAGGCCCAGCCGCTCCGTGGCATGTGGGATCTTCCCGGACCGGGGCACAAACCCTTGTCCCCAGCATCGGCAGGCGGACTCTCAACCACTGCACCACCAGGGAAGCCCTGCATGAGCTTTCTGTATATTTTGGAGATTAATCCTTTGTCAGTTGCTTTGTTTGTGGATATTTTCTGCCATTCTGAAGGTTGTCTTTTCGTCTTGTTTATGGTTTCCTTTGCTGTGCAAAAGCGTTTAAGTTTCATTAGGTCCCATTTGTTTATTTTTGTTTTTATTTCCATTTCTGTAGGAGGTGGGTCAAAAAGGATCTTGCTGTGATTTATGTCATAGAGTGTTCTGCCTATGTTTTCCTCTAAGAGTTTGATAGTGTCTGGCCTTACATTTAAGTCTTTAATCCATTTTGAGTTTATTTTTGTGTATGGTGTTAGGGAGTATTCTAATTTCATTCTTTTACATGTAGTTGTCCAGTTTTCCCAGCACCACTTATTGAAGAGGCTGTCTTTTCTCCACTGTATATTCTTGTCTCCTTATCAAAGATAAGGTGACCAGGGCTTCCCTGGTGGCGCAGTGGTTGAGAGTCCGCTTGCCGATGCAGGGGACATGGGTTCGTGTCCCGGTCCGGGAAGATCCCACATGCCGCGGAGCGGCTAGGCCCGTGAGCCATGGCTGCTAAGCCTGTGCGTCTGGAGCCTGTGCTCCGTAACGGGAGAGGCCACAACAGTGAGAGGCCCGCGTACCGAAAAAAAAAAAAAAGATAAGGTGACCATATACGCGTGGGTTTATGTCTGGGCTTTCTATACTGTTCCGTTGATCTATATTTCTGTTTTTGTGCCATTATCATACTGTCTTGATTACTGTAGCTTTGTAGTATAGTCTGAAGTCTGGGAGCCTGATTCCTCCGGCTCTGTTTTTCTTTCTCAGGATTGCTTTGGCTATTTGGGGTCTTTTGTATTTCCGTACAAATTGTAAAGTTCTTTGTTCTAGTTCTGTGAAAAATGCCATTGGTAGTTTGATAGGGCTTGCATTGAATCTGTAGATTGCTTTGGGGAGTAGAGTCATTTTCACAATGCTGATTCTTCCAATCCAAGAACATGGTATATCTCACCACCTGTTTGTATCGTCTTTGATTTCTTTCATCAGTGTCTTATAGTTTTTTGAGTACAGGTCTTTTGCCTCCTTAGGTAGGTTTATTCTTAGGTGTTTTATTCTTTTTGTTGCAGTGGTAAATGGGAGTGTTTCCTTAATTTCTCTTTCTGATTTTTTTTGTTAGTGTATAGGAATGCCAGAGATTTCTGTGCATTAATTTTGTATCCTGCAACTTTACCAAATTCATTGATTAGCTTTAGTAGTTTTCTGGTAGCATCTTTAGGATTTTCTATGTATAGTGTCATGTCATCTTGCAAACAGCAACAGTTTTACTTCTTTTCCAATTTGGATTCCTTTTATTTCTTTTTCCTCTCTGTTTGCCATGGCTAAAACTTCCAAACCTATGTTGAATAATAGTGGTGAGAATGAGCAACCTTGTCTTGTTTTTGATCTTAGACGAAATACTTTTCAGGTTTTCACCATTGAGAATGAGGTTGGCTGTGGGTTTGTCATTTATGGCCTTTATTACGTTGAGGTACGTTCCCTCTATGCCCAGTTTCTGGAGAGTTTTTAATTATAAATGGGTGTTGAATTTTGTTGAAAGTTTTTTCTGCATCTATTGAGATTATCATATGGTTTTTATCCTTAAATTTGTTAATATGGTGTATCACATTGATTGATTTGCGTATGTTGAAGAATCCTTGCATTCCTGGGATAAACCTCACTTGATCATGGTATATGATCCTTTTAATGTGCTGTTGGATTCTTTTTGCTAGTATTTTGTTGAGGATTTTTGCATCTATGTTCATCCATAAGTTTGTTTTTGAAGTGTGTGAGTCTGTTTCATAGATAAGTTCATTTGTGTCATGTTTTAGATTCCAGATATAAGTGATATCATACGATTTTTGTCTTTCTCTGTCTGACTTCACTTAGTATGGTAATCTCTAGGTCCATCCATGTTGCTGCAAATGGCATTATTTCATCCTTTTTTATGGCTGAGTAATATTCCATTGTATATACGTACCACATCGTCTTTAGCCATTCATCTGTCAGTTGGCACTTAGGTTGCTTCCATGTCTTGTTATTGTAAATAGTGTTGCTATGAATATAGGGGTGCATGTATCTTTTTGAATTATGTTTTTCTCCAGATATATGCCCAGAAGTGGGATCAGATATTTGACCATCATCCCTGAAGTGGGTACTTTAAATACTCCTGCCCTTTGCTCACAGTTTATGGCCTAAACCCTCTCCATTTGTTTACCAAATTCCAGAGTATTGGTTCCCTTTCTTTTCTCATTCTAATGCATTTCCATGAATAAGGCAACTGCTTTCTCTTCTCTGGCCATTGTTCTCTTTCCTGGATTTGGCCTGACACCTACCCTTTGATCCCACATGCTGTGGCTGCTGCCCTAGGTAACCCCTCAATTGAAGGAGACCTGGGTTCTGGAACCAACCAAGCCTTGGTTCACTTGACTGAGATCCCTTGCTGAAATTAACTCAGCTCCTTGTAAGGGGGAATCTGAAAGTCTTTGTCTTCACCAGCCAAAGAATTTTGATATGGTCATTGAACTTTACAATCAAAACAAATTTTAAGGGCCTGAGCTTGTTTCCAGTGGTAATATGTTTGAAAAGGCGTATTGAGTTACAAATTTGGGGGCTTCCCTGGTGGCGCAGTGGTTGAGGGTCCGCCTGCCGATGCAGGGGACACAGGTTCGTGCCTCGGTCCGGGAGGATCCCACATGCTGCGGAGCGGCTGGGCCCGTGAGCCATGGCCGCTGGGCCTGCATGTCCGGAGCCTGTGCTCCGCGGCGGGAGAGGCCACAGCAGTGAGAGGCCCGGGTACCGCAAAAAAAAAAAAAATTACAAATTTGTTTTCATCTCTTTATCCAAGTATCAATGCAGAAGAGAAACAACCTAATGTAGAGAAATAAAATGAAATAATTAAAAAGTTGCAGAATGTGATCTGCCTAAGATAAAACAAAGCAGGCCTATTGGAGATAATGGTTATCTGTTTGCAGTAAACATGAAGTGAGAACAATTCATGACTTGTGATAACATTCAACTGAAAGGAAGTAAATTAGATGTAGACAAGGCCAGGAGAGGATTACAAACACATGCAGGGCCAAGGCATACAAAAGGAAGATGGGGGCATGGGGCAGAATTTTTATCTTTGTCAGGTAATTGAAATAATGCTTTATATTAACAGTATGAGTTTAAAGCGGTATGAGTCAGGAGGTACTGGAAAAAAAAGAAAAAAGAAGGAGAAGGAGAGAGAGAATGCAAAGACCACTAGAAACTATTTGAGTTGAGAAACTAAAGAATAACTGAAGGCCTACTGTGTGCCAAATGCTTGTACATATATAATTTCATTTAAGCCTTGTGACAGCCCTGTAAAGTGTGATTAACAGTCCCATTTTTGATGGTGATGGGGAGTGAGGCTCAAATATAATAACTTGCCCAAGTCTTTTTAGCAAGTAAGTAGTAGAGTTGAGATAAAAGCTGAGGTGTGCCTGACTTGAAAGCTTTGTTCTCCCCTATACGCCACACTATCTCATAACTGCTTAGTGATATTGTACCATTGAGACCCGAAAGACTGTTACAAGTACTAGATATGGCTGGGCCAGTAAGGGACGTGAGCTACTCTGTTTCTGTGTTACTCATGTACGCACAGACACACACACACACACACACACACACAACCTTAGCCCCACATTGAGCTCCTAGCTTTATATAACCCTTTGAATATCCCACAAACAGGTCAGATTCAACTTACCTAGAAATCACTAACGCATCCTGCTCTGATTGTCATATTTTGCCTCCTCTGCCCATTTGCTCAAGTCAGAAATTTGAGGTTTCCCTTGATCCCTTCCTTTCTGTTAACCTCATGTTCAATGAATCTCCAAGTCTTATCAATTCTACATCCAAAATGTCTCTGTTTTCTTTTTTTTTTTCCATTCATTCTATTCCAACTTTGGTTCAGGCTAACATCCTCTCCTGCCAAGAATACTAGAGCAGCCTCTTTACTGGTCCTCCTAGCTTTTGTTCCCCTCCCCCCGAGTCCACTTTCCTTGTTTCAGGCACAGAGATATTTATAAAATACAAATGTGCACAGATCTTCCATGCCTCTCCATTTCTTTAACATAAATTTCAATGTCTGTATATAATAAGTCATTTTAATAGTCTTTGCATGGGATATCGCCTCTCCCCTACCTCCGATTCCGTAAGTAGGTGAAAAAAATTGCATTCTCTACAGTGTCATCATGCTTTCATTATCATTCATCTCGTTGAACATGCTATTCTTTCTACATGGTTCTACATGGTCTACCTTTCTGCCTTTCTTTTGTTTTTTCCTGGACTAATTAGTTCCTACTTGTCCTCCAGAAGCCAGTACAGATACCTCTTCCTCCATAAGTCCCTTCTTAACTGTTCAGAGATTCAGTTTGGAATAACTCATGGCCCTCCTGAATGTTTACCCATGATAGCTCTTATTATACTGCATTTTAATGGAGGCATTTCTGCCCCCTAAACTGTAAGCTTCCTGTGAGCAAAGACCATATTGTATTTACCAGTGCTGATTCTAGTACCCAAAACATGATAGATGCTTTGTAAATATGTTTAATCAGCTGTTGTCACAGACAGAAATTAATGTGCAGGAGATTTATCAGGGAGCCCTCTTGGGATGGGGATTGGGCAGAAAGAGAAGTTTAGCCTTGAAACAGCCGCATGGAAGCTTTAGCTGTCCTATGGGAAGCTCTGAAGCTGGGACAATCCTTCAGAGTGGTCTCAAATTGAGGTGAGACGACCAGATCTTTATACATCTGTGTTGTTCAGTAATTGGGTGAAGGGGCTGTCTACCACTATGGCAGTCAGTTTGCAAGGGGGGTTGATAGCTGAGGGCTGCCTGTCAACAGCATGTCCAGTGTTGGGAAATTTATCCTTCACTTCTGAAGGAGAATTTGAGTGGCATTGTCCACCATGAGTGTCAATCAACAAACACACACTCAGCATACTAGCTCAAGAAATAAAAAATGTTCTTGTGGAAGCTACAGTAATACCGCCTCAGGGAGCTCATGCTTATGTTTCTTCTGGACATGAAATTATTGAGAAAATGGTCTCAACTTATAAAATTGGTTGTCTTCTTCATACTCTCTGTAACTCCTAGTAGGGGATGTTCTTAACTAGACACTCAAACTCACAAGACCTGAGCATGTAACACCTGGCACCGGTTTAATCAGATGGATATTGGTCCAGAAACATAGACAGCATCCCACGTGGGCTGTGTTAGGCATTTCTTTCAGAGAGAATAACCCTCATAGCAATCCAGTCTTTGACTGTTCCTCTCCTGCATCTCCCCTTCTCTCCCTCCACCATGAGAGTTTAGGTGTGAGAGAACAAGATTCACATTCAACAGGTACAGTAGCTGCCTTGGCATAGAAGCCTCATGCCCCATAGAGACCAGTATCTCCTGTAATAGGCTTAGGTATAGCTTTCAGGTCCCCAGAAAGGATATACCCACTTGTGAGTCTCTGTATTCAAGGAATCATAAAGCTGTGCTTCCACCAGGTATTTTTGGTGTATTCATGCTTTTCCAGGCCACGTTTATCTATCATGGGCCATCTTTACCATAAATAATGTTGCCTGGTAATACAAATGAGAGTCCACCTGCATCAGGCTTTCAGGAGAAAGAGCAAGAAAGTTAACTAAGATCAGATTTGTCTTCACAGAGTGAGAAAAAGGTTTGATCACCCTTCTTCTCAAGATCCCTATCTGAATGAAGGCCCCTATCTCATTTTCATCACACCACAGCATATAGTCATAACACCAGTTAACATGCATGTCAGGGTAGATAATCCTTCTAGCAAGTTGTTCTCTACCTAGTTCACCTCTTCTCTTCATGGCTCTGAGTATGAGAGCGATTTTGTTAATCTTTCTGATTTGGGAGATAGTACGGTGCCTCGAACATAATAGATACTTGCTGTGATCTGAATATTTGTGTTTCTCAGGTGATTTTTCCTAATCCCTGATGTGATGGCGTTACCAGGTGGGGCCTTAGGTCATGAGGATGGAGCCCTCTTGAATGGGATTAATGTTTTTATAAAAGAGACCCCACAGAGATCCGTCACCCCTTCCACCACGTGAGGGCAAAATGAGAAGGTGCCAGCTGTGAACCATGAAGAAAGCCCTCACCTTGAGAAATAAACGTTTGTTGTTTATAAACTACCTACTTTATAGTATCTTGTTATTACCCTCTCAAAGGACCAAGATAATACTCAAAAGAAAAATGCATTTAGTTAACAAAAAAGAAAAAAATAAATTGAGAAAAATCAGAAGAAATGCTCCCATATTTCCATCTACTAAACATAACAATTTTAAATATTTTAGTATATTTCATTCTAGTCTTTCTATAGGCACAGGCTTAACGATTGGTGTACTAACCCTCTACTGTGTTTCTTACCTTTTTCATAGACAGACATTTTCAAAAATAAGGGGATTATTACATTACTAGGAAGTCGATTCTGCCTCAACCGATCAACCTAAAAATAAATACTCTGTTTGGAGAAGTTCGGATGATGAGATATTCAACATTTATTTTATGTACACCACCTGCCAGACCATGTGTTAGGCACATGAAGAGGGAAAGAAAAATAAAACTTAGTTTTGCCCTCAAAGCACTTACATGCCCTTCATGGGGAAGGAAGCTTCACATTCATATTTTATTTCCTGTGAGGTGACTGTCTAATGTTGGCTTAAGCTTGTTCTGTTTAGTTGAGATTATGCTTTTAAAGGACAAGAAATAGAAGTTAGGCCCATTGAAGAAGTTTCACCAAGGAGCCAGTTTCTCCAAAATAAACAAATAATCCCTGCAGATTAGCCACCCTCTGTAAAATAATTTTACCACAATATCCAGCTGATCATTTGGAAGGCAAGCAAGTCAGCTGGTGGGGTGTGAATGTTAGTGACTTGGTTGTCATGGAAACTTTTCTTCCAGACCAGGAAAAATGCAGTCATGGGGAAACACGGGTTGTGGAAAAATAGCCTATTTCTCCACCATCTTTTCTCTCTGTTGATCACAAGTCAACATCCTACTGGGGCTGGGAGTGGAGAGAAAGGCAGGCATCCTAGGCATACAGAGGAGAGAAGCAGTCCCCTTTGTGCAGAGAAACCCAAAGGACATGGTTCAAACAAGAAGTGTGCGCATAAAAGTTGGAAAGCCAAGGTCATACATTTATTTTACTTTTATTCTCTAATTGCTTTTACTGATTTTCTTTTAATAAATGATTCCGCGCAAGTTGTTAAAAGGCTTTTTATCCTCAGTCGTTCTCAGCTGCTGGGGGAGAAGGACTGTTGACATGAGTTTGACTAGCATTTGCAGTGCTGACCAAGACACATCACGGTCTTGCTCTGAAATGAAGTCTGGGTCGCCTGTTTAGCCCCATTAGGAAAAGCCAGAGTTAAGCTGTGATGGGTAAGACTGTCAGTCTTTAAACAGTCTTTAAATTGTACATAGGTGTAAAAATTACTTTTAAAACTTGATCTAACCTTGGTTATGATATTGTTTATAAATTCTTATGATTCTTGCCAGTATCTCTCCACCTTTGCCCAAGTTAATCTGAATTTACATAATCATAATAAATAAAATAATTTTTAAAAAGGTAGAGCTATATACCCCTAGCTACATGTCCAGCTTTAAAATGCATTATAGCTATTTGTTCACATCTACAACTCTTTCTTCTAAATTGTGAGCTCTTCAATGCTTTGGATGGTGCCTTGTTCATCTTTGTAAACTTACTACTAGCACAATACTCAGTTCTTAAGTGTTTGATTCATGGAGCAACTTCTATGTACTAGTCTCTGGGATATGTTGGTAAACAATGCTTGTCTAATGAATAATTAGAGGATGGATTTAATAATTTAATAATTCTGGATTTTCTTGGTTTTCTGTGTTTTGAAAAGCTAAACAATTATTTCATAGGGACAAAATCCATCACACAATTATTTTCCTGGTGGCAGCTGCAGAAAATAATTAAGATAGAACCTCTGTGGGAATAACTTGATAAATCATCATAGGCTGGTAAAGTCTTACTTTTGTTTCCTATTATTATTTAGAAGTCTTCTCTTAATAGGTTAAATAAGATCTACTCATTACATACCAAGAGTCTGTAGGAGGTTTTTTCAGTATACATTTCTATTTGTATACAAAGGCTAATCTACTCATTACACAAAGAGTTTATTTCTCTTGCTCACAGTTATGTGACAATAATTCGAAATATCTTCATTGTCCGAGTTTGTTTTCTCTGACCACAATATTGCCCAGTTTTTCCCATGTTCTTCCTTGTATACTGAACATGCTTATAGTCTCAGACCATCATTTTTGCCTTTACATCATTTATCTACCTTTTCACATAACCTAAACAGTTTCATCTCAATACTTTCTCATCCCTTTGTTTATCCATAATTCCTACTCTGCCATAGGCCTTATATGATTTATTCAGCTCTTTTCCCAAGTTGAAAAAATTTCTTCATTAATTCTCTTAATACTTTAAAATAGATCCCATGTACCAGGAATTGTGCATTGGAGATAGAGTTTAACATTATTTAAGCACTTCTTTCAAGATGCTCAGAGTCAAATGCAGAGATCCTTAATCTAAGTTAAATGGACTTCCTAAAGGATATGCAAGATATTGCCCCGCCCTTTTTTTTACTGGGCACAAGGTCCCTACATTTTTTTTTTTTTTTTTTTTTTGCGGTACGTGGGCCTCTCACTGTTGTGGCCTCTCCCGTTGGGAGCACAGGCTCCGGACGCACAGGCTCAGCGGCCATGGCTCACGGGCCCAGCTGCTCCGCGGCATGTGGGATCTTCCCGGACCGGGGCACGAACCTGTGTCCCCTGCATCGGCAGGTGGACTCTCAACCACTGTGCCACCAGGGAAGCCCTTGGTCCCTACATTTTGTAGAGTTCTCTAATGAATGGTATAGAGAAGGAAATATATAAATTTTAGTGTAATAAGTGCCATTTATGATCAGGATAAGAATAGGAAGCAGTGAAGGATGCTTTGGTAGGATCAGAGAAGGCACGTTCTTAGACTTTAGCTGATTGAATTCACCTGCAAACTAGTCTCAGCTGGGACCTCAGTGACTCTCCGCAATCCTTCTATTATATTTTCCTGCTGACCCTTGGTCACGGTCCTACATTCCTGCTATCCTCTCAAATCATTGTTTCTTTTCACTTCTTACTTTACTCATCTTCTTGAAAGGGTTATGGCCAAGTCCAGATATTTCGTTGAAAAATTAAAGGGACCTGCACTGCAGAATCTGAAATGTTCTTATAATGGTAACCGCTTAGAACTAACATTGCCTGCAAGGCATATTAGGTAAGGATATCTAATTCTAAAGGTGAAAAAGCCTCCAAAGCAAACAAGTAAACTTCTGGGAAAAAGGAGGAAACATCATTTACAGAAAAATATTTGTATGCTTCAATTTCTACTTCATTGAATTTCTACTTTATTATCTCTAGGGAGTCTACAACCTGCTAAAAATGGCTGTGCGTTGGAAAGGGGAGTCTGGGAATCTGGAGGCTAACAACAATAAAACCTTATTTACTCTTCACACTTTTTAAAAGGTGCCTCGATTATGAGCCTTGTCTGAAGTCATGCAGATAACCAATTATAAACTAAAGTTGAAATCCACTTCTGCATGGTGTGGCTTATGTTCTTCTGTCTGCCTCAAGCTGCCTTCTTTTTATCCCCCCCAGCTTTACTGAGGTATAATTGACAATTAAAATTTGTATATATTTGCAGTGTAAAATTTGAAAATTTGATATACGCCTACACTGTGAAGGAACCATCAAAATCAAGCTAATTAACATATCCATCCCCTCACATAGTTACCACCTTCTTTTTTTGTGTGTGTGGTAAGAACACTGAAGATCTACCCTTGTAGTAAGCTTCAAGTATACATTACACGTCCAGAACTTACTCATCTTGTAACTGAAAGTTTGTGCCCTTTGGCCAACATTTCCCGATTTTTCCACCCAGAGTCCCTGGTAACCATCATTCCATTCTCTGCTGCTATGAGTTTGACTTTTTTAGATTCCACATATAAGTGAAATTATATAACATTGTCATTCTGAATCTAGTTTATTTCACTTAGCATAATGTCCTCCAGGTTGAGCCATGTTGTCACAAATGACAGATTTCCCTCTCTTTTAAGGTTGAATAATATTCCATTGTATGTATATACCACATTTTCTTTATCCATTCATCCATTAATAGACATTTAGGTTGTTGCCATTTCTTGGTTATTGTGAAAAATGCTGCAATGAACGTGAGGGTGCAGTTATCTTTTTAATATCCTGATTTCAATACCTTTGGATAAATACCCAGAAGTAGAATTGCTAGACCTCATGTTAGTTCTGTTTTTAATTTTTTGAGGAACGTCCATACTGTTTGCCATAATGGCTCTACTAATTTACATTTTCATCAGCCATGTACACGGGTTCCCTTGTCCATATATCCTTACCGGCACTTACTTTTTTTTTTTTAATAATAGCCATTCCAACAGGTGTGAGGTGATACCTCATTGTGGTTTTGATTTCATTCCCCTGATGATTAGTGATGTTGAATACCTTTTCATGTGTGTGTTGGCCATTTGTATGTCTTCTTTGGAAAAATGTCTGTTCAGTTCCTATGACCATTTTTAAATTGGATTGTTTATTCTTTTGCTATTGAGTGGCATGAATGGATAAAGATGTGGTGTGTGTGTATGTGTGTGTGTATATATGTGTGTGTGTGTGTATATATATACCCATATATAGATAATAATACCCATATATATAGGTATTATTCAGCCATGAGAAATATATATATATATATATATATACTTATACCCATATATATGTATTTACAGATATCATTCAACCATGAGAAAGAAGGACATCCTGCCATTAGCAATAACATGGATGGAACTTGAGAACTTAGTGCTAAGTGAAATAAGTCAGACAGGGAAAGGCAAATACTGAATGATATAACTTACATGTGGAATCTAAAAAAGCTGGACTTGTAGAAGCAGAGATTAGAATGGTGGTTATTTAAACAATTATTTTGAATCCTTTCCAGCAATTCATAGATCTCCATGTCTTTGGGTCGGATACTGGAAAACTATTATGTTCCTTTGATAGCATCATATTTCCTTGATTTTTTATGTTCCTTGTAGACTTGTGTTGATGTCTGTGTATCTGAAGGCACAATGACCTCTTCTTAACTTAATGGACTGGCTTTGGTGGGGAAAGCCCTTCACCTATGGGTGGGTACAAGGATACCAGCTAGGTGGAGTGTTGCAGCCCTGTCTCTGGGGAAGTGTAGTGGTGGCTCTGGCTCTGGCAGGTGGTGGGGGGAGAATGCAGCAGGGTAGACTGCAGACAGCTCTCAGCTGATGTCAGCATCAGCAAAGACTGGGTTCCTCAGTGGCAAGGCTGCAAGTGACCACCGAAGTGGTCAGGGCTGCTTGGATCCTCAGTGGTGAAGGCTGCTGGGATCTCTTGCCCTCTTTTTCTTCCATAGGAGGAAGAGTTATGCTGGGCTAGGGAATGGGGTGATATAGGTAAAATGCTCTCTATACTTTTTCCTATGCCCTCCTCAGTTTTTGTCCTCCACTTGTTGCAGCTTCTTCATAGCACTCTGGAGCTCTCCTAGAGCTATTTTCATTGGTACATAGTTGTTTCATAATTGTTCTTGTGGGGGGACAAACATTAAGACCTTCTAGTCTGCCATCTTGCTGACATTACTCCTTATAAGCTGCCTTCTAAGACAACAGAGAAGCTATCCTTCCCCTAAATCAGAGCCAAAATCCAAGGCTTATTTGCAGGCTGTTAGTTTGGGGATGTGATTCTAGGGAACAAGTGTGAAGGATTGGGGTGGTGGATCAGGGAAAGAAAGACCATTAATAGAAGGATGTGAAACCAACTTGGCCAAGGATACAGGATGGCTGGTTCTTTGGGACCTTTTGAAAAATCTTAATGAGTGTCTCAAAAATCAGAACTGTCTGAGGTAGCAGGGAGTGGAAAGATGCGTTTCAGGTATCTCCTACATAAGTGTCAAGCACAGAATCAGAGTTTTCTGAGTACACGTCTTTTACTTCCTTGGTTAGATTTATTCCTATATATTTTATTCCTTTTGATGCAATTGTATATGGGATTGTTTTCTTAATTTCTCTTTTTGATAGTTCATTATTAGTGTCTAGATACACAACAGATTTCTCTGTGTTAATTTTGTATTCTGCAACTTTACTGAATTCATTTTTAGTTCTAATAGGTTTTTTTCTTTTTTTTTGGTGGTATCTTTAGGATTTTCTATGTCTACTATCATGTCATCTTCAACAATGGCAGTTTTTTTTCTTCCTTTCCAATTTGCATCACCTTTATCTATTTTTCTTGTTTAATTGCTATGACTAGGACTTCCAATACTATGTTGAATAAAAGTGGTGAGAGTGGGCATTGTTCATTTTTACTCCCCTCTACCCCATTTAATGTTTTTGACTTCATATTTTACAACTTTTCGTTTTGTGTATCCCTTAGCTACTTGTTGTGGATATAGATGATTTTACTACTTTTGTTTTTTAACCTTCCTACTAGCTTTATAAGTGGTTGATCTACTACCTATACCATATATTTGTCTTTACCAATGAGATTTTTTGTTTCATAATTTTCACATTTCTATTTGTGGTCTTTTACACTTAGAGAAATCCCTTTAACATTTCTTGTAAAACCAGTTTAATTGTACTGAACTCTCTTAGCTTTTGCTTGTCTTTAAAACTGTTTATCTCTCCTTCAAATCTGAATGATAGCCTTGCCCAGTAGAGTATTCTTGGTTGTAGGTTTTTTCATCACTTTGAATATATCATGCCACTCTCTCTGGTTTGCAAAGTTTCTGCTGAAAAGTCAGCTGATGGTCTTATGGGAGTTCCCTTATACATAACCAGTTGCTTTTCCCTTGCTGCTTTTAAGATTCTCTTTTTATCTTTAATTTTTTGCCATTTTAATTACAGTGTGTCTTGGTGTGGATCTCTTTGGGTTCATCTTGTTTGGGACTCTCTGTGCTTCATGGCCCTGGATGTCTGTTTCCTTTCCCAGGTTAGGGAGTTTTCAACTTTTATCTCTTCAAATAAGTTCTCTGCTATTTTCTCTCTCTCATCTCCTTCTGGGATGCCTATAATGTCAATTTTAGTATGCTTGATGTTGTTTCAGACATCTCTTAAGCAATCATTATTAAGAAAATTTTTTCTGTTCAGCTTGGATGATTTCCACAACTGTCTTTCAGTTCACTGATCATCTAATCTACTGTTCTCTGTATCATTTAATTTACTGTTAATTCCTTCTTGTGTATTTTTTATTTCAGTTATTGTATTCTTCAGCTCTGTTTGGTTCTTCTTTATAGCCTCTAACTCTTTGTTAAACTTCTCACTGTGTTCATCCATTCTTCTCCCGAGTTTGTTGAGCTTCTTTATGATCATTACTTTGAACTCTTTAAAAATTTTCTTTAATTAAAAAAATTTTAATTGAACTATAGTTGCTTTACAATATTATATATGTTACAGGTGTACAACATAGTGATTCACAATTTTTAAAGATTATACTCTATTTATAGTTATTATAAAATATTGGCTATATTCCCCATGCTGTACAGTATATGCTCGTAGCTTATTTTATACCTAATAGTTTGTACCTCTTAATCCCATGCGCTGTATTGCCGCTCCCCGCTTCCCTCTCCACACTGGTGACCTTCCCTCTCCCCATTGGTTCTCTATATCTGTGAGTCTGCTTCTTTTTTGTTATATTCACTAGTTTTTTAAAAATATTTTTTAGATGCCACATATAAGTGATATCATGCAGTATTTGTCTTTCTCTGTCTGACTTATTTCACTTAGCATAATGCTCTCTGAGTCCACCCATGTTGCTGCAAATGGCATAATTTCATTCTTTTTTATGGCCAAGTAGTATTCCAGTGTGTGTGTGTGTGTGTGTGTGTGTGTGTGTGTGTGTGTACCACATTTAAAAAAAATTTATTTATTTTATTTGTATTTATTTTTGGTTGCTTTGGGTCTTTGTTGCTGCACATGGGCTTTCTCTAGTTGTGGCAAGCTGGAGCTACTCTTCATTGCGGTGCGTGGGCTTCTCATTGCAGTGGCTTCTCTTGTTGCAGAGCATGGCTCTAGGCGCGTGTGCTTCAGTAGTTGTGACGCGCAGACTTAGTTGCTTCGCGGCATGTGGGATCTTCGTGGACCAAGGCTAGAACCTGTGTCCGCTGCATTGGCAGGTGGATTCCCAACCACTGTGCCACCAGGGAAGCCCTATACCGCATCTTCTTTATACAGTCATCTGTTGATGGACACTTAGGTTGCTTCCATACCTTGGCAATTGTAAATAATGAACATTGGGGTGCATGTAACTTTTCAAATTAGCGCTTTTGTATTTTTCAGATATATACCCAGGAATGGAATTGCTGGGTCATATGGTAGTTCTGTTTTTAGTTTTTTGAGAAACCTCCATACTGTTTTCCACAGTAGCTGCACCAGTGGTGTAAGAAGGTTCCCTTTTCTCTACATCCTTGCCAACATTTGTTATTTGAGTTCTTTTTGATGATAGCCATTCTGACAGGTGTGAGGTGATATCTCATCATGGTTTTGATTTGCATTTCCCTGATGATTAGTGATGTTGTGCGTCTTTTCATATACCTTGAACTCTTTATTGGATAGATTGCTTATCTCCACTTCACTTAGTTTTTCTGGGGTCTTCTTCCTTTGGTTGGAACATGTTTGGAACATGTTTCTCTGTTGCCTCATTTTGCCTTATTCTCTGATTTTATTTCTAGGTATTAGGTAGATCAGTCCTATTTCATGATCTTGGAGAAGTGGCCTTTGTAGGAGGTGTCCTATGGGGCCCAGCAGCACACTTCCCTCTGATCACTAGAGCTATATGGTCTAGGGTACCCCCTGTGTGGGCCGTGTGAACCCTTCTGTTCTGGTGGGGCTGTCTACCGTGGATGTGTTGGTAGGGGGGACTGGCCTCTGGCCTGGTTGGCTGCCGGTTCCTGCCTCATGCAGCCTCTGCTGGCTGGTTGGTGGCAAGGTCGAGTCCCAGGGGATCCCAGGGGGTCCTGATGCTGGTGTTGGCCTGCTGGTGAGTGGGGCTATGTCCCCACATGGTTGGCTGCTTGGCCTGGGGGGTTCCAGAACTGGTGCCAACGGGCTGGTGGGCAGGTAAGCCCCTGGCGCTAATAGGCTAGGGAGAGGACTCCAAAATCGCACTTGCCAGCACTTGTGTCCTCGCGGTAGATCAAGCTCCCCATAATGGCTGCCGCCAGTGTCTCTGTCATTAGGGAACGTCCCAGTTGCCTCCTGCCTCTCTGGGAGGCTCTCCAAGATCCGCAAGTGAGTCTGTCTCAGGCTACATTCAAATTACTGTCTCTGTGCGGGATCTTGGAGCATGTGAGATTTTGCACTCACCTTTTAAGAGCAGAGTCTATGTTTCCTGCAGCCCTCTGGCTCTCCCATATGCAAGCCCCACTGGCCTTCAAAGCCAGCATTCTAGGGGCTTATCTTCCCAGTGCAGGACCGCTGGGCTCGGGAACCTGATGTGGGGCCCAGAACTCTCGCTTCTTGGGGAGAACCTCTGTAGTTGTGATTATCCTCTTGTTTGTGGGATGCCTACCAGGGGGTGTGGGTCTCGACTATACTGTGTCGCCATCCCTCCTACCTGTCTCATTATGGTTCCTTCCTTATATCTTTAGATGCAGAAAATCTTTTCCGCTAGTCTTCAGGTCACTGTCATCTATAGTAGTCTGTAAATAGTTGTAATTCTGGTGTGCCCATGGGAGGAGGTGAGCTCAGGGTCTTCCTGCTCCATCTTGGCCACACCTCCGTCTAGAAGTTCTTAGAGTCTGTGCAGGCACAGGGCTATATCCTCTAAGAAGCCCTGCAGTTCAGAAAGCAGTGGTACTCTGTGGTCTTTGTGACAGCTGCTTCTTTGGAGGTTCATTACTAAATCTTTGTCATTGGGATCTTTTCTTTTCCCCTGTGTATGTCCTGTGCTTCTTCCCTCTTATGGAACCTAACTGGCAAATGAAATCTTATGCAGAACCATAATATGTTGGAGGCCAAATAAAGTCCCCCTGCTTGAATTAGATAGTTTCTTAGAGAACTGAATGCTAGAAAATGGAGAAGAAAGGGTATGCGGACCCTCATCTGATCTCTTTTGGATGTCCCTGAGGTATTTAAAAAATCCACTAAGAATCAAAAGAGCAGTTAGAAAATGATTGCCTTGGGGCATGAATTAAAGATTCTGAACATTGGCGCTTTTACCACGTTTAAAGCCAATCTCAAAATGTGAGCGACGTGAAGGCAATGACATTGTCGTATTCAATTGTGTATTTCCAGAACTTCTAAGCATGCTTGGCACATGCTAGGTCTCAGTGTTTGTTGAATAAGTGAGTGACTGCTGTGTTCAAGGTGCTGTGCTACTATTTGTTTTTCAGTAAGTTGGGAAAAGCTAGTGCAGGAGGACACATTCATGAGATTTTATAGAGAAAAATTAAATGTATTTAGCATAGACATAATGCTGGGATTATTTTGACTCCTGTATAAAGAAAAATAAATAAGTAAAACCCTATGGTAAGGGACTGGCAGTTCTAGAAAGTATATCTATCAGAAATCCTTGATTGGTCCTGTGACACTGAAAGTATTCCTGTAGCCATCCAAAGCAAATATTTTTCTTGCTTAAATGTTTAACTTTCACATTACATATTGTCATATAGAAAATATGTTCTCTGTTGATGATGTTAGCAACAATAGAATTAGATATATTGACAATATTTGAGTTACTACCAAACTTCTGGCTACAGAGAATGATTTATTCAATGAGGGTGGCAAATCCTGGTGGCAATCATAGCAATGGTGGATTTACCGTAAATACCTTGGAATTTGCTTTTTATATCTGAAGAGGAAGATTACCTTTGTGTATTACAGAGGTTGTAAAGATCAGTTTGTCATTGGAAATCCTTGCCACTGAACAACTTATATTGTACTATATTTTTTGGAAAAATTGTTTCTACAGTGGTGTGTTTTAACAACAGAATTGTTCGTGTAGGATCTATCAATAGGGTATCACAATCCTGATAAAGTCTTGTGTGGAATCAAACATTCTCTCATTTTACATTATACCTATGTTGTTTTTAAATTATAATTTATTTTTCAGTAATGGAGTAATACTTGCTCGTTGTAAAGGAGTAAGAGAAAAGCATAATCCTAAACACCTAGGGACAATCACTGCTTTCATATTTCTAAATTTTAATTTGTCTTGAGTATACAAGTTAAACATGTTTAGAGAAGAAATTTAGAAAATTCAGACATGGAAATATGAGAAAATGAAACCACTCACAATTTCACCACTAAGAAATGACACTTTCAACATGTTGGCCAAAGTCCTTATCTAGATTATATATTTGTATGCAAATATTTAAGATATGCATTTTATTTTGAACAAAAGAAACCACACTCTTGGATGACAATTTTTTATTGTGATTTATTACTTCATTTTCATATTTCTAGGCTAATGAGATTCTTTTATAATACCACTCTTACTGAATCTATACAGTTCTATCACACTACAATTTATTTTAACAATCTCTTATTATTGGCATTTTATATACAAACCTCTGAAATATTTCTTCATTAAAACTTTACACCTACTCTTCACTATAATTTTTGGATAAATTCCTACAAGTAAAATTTTTGTGCACGGAAGTGGAATAATTTTCATTCTCACTGAGAGTGTATGAATTGTTATGTATACTGTATATCATCATGCTTGGGGATTATGTATAATTATGTAAATATATATTAATGTCCTGGACAAAAAGGGGAATCTGACTGTGTCAATGTCATTTCGTTGGAAGGAACAGATTTCACTTACGTTGCTTCATGTAATGAGGATTTTGTGAGGAAGCTTGTGTTAATCGGGCCTCATAGGATCATAGAAAAGCCAAGCACCAAGGAGTCTGATGCTGAATGTGATAGAGGAAGGCTTTTCGAGATGAAGTACAACTCTAGCTATCAGATCTGGTCACCTTCTGCCCTTGGTAAGAGATTTAAAAAATATATTTTTGGGGCTTCCCTGGTGACACAGTGCTTGAAAGTCTGTCTGCTGATGCAGGGGACACAGGTTCGAGCCCTGGTCTGGGAGGATCCCACATGCTGCGGAGCAACTGGGCACGTGAGCCACAACTACTGAGCCTACGCGTCTAGAGCCTGTGCTCTGCAATGAGAGGCCACAATAGTGAGAGGCCCGTGCACCACGATGAAGAGTGGACCCCGCTTGCTGCAACTGGAGAAAGCCCTCGCACAGAAACGAAGACCCAACACAGCCAAAAATAAATAAAATAGGTTAAAAAAATATATTTATTTTAACTTCTTATTTTATCTAAATTTTTAAAAAACTCAGCTTTTATATATAGTAATGACATAGATAGTAGAAAAGACTAAGAGAGAGGAACTCAAACAGCTTAACAGCAGAAAAACAAATAACTCAATTGAAAAATGGGCTAAGGACCTGGATAGATATATATTAAAAAGAAGACATACAAATGGCAAATAGGTATATGAAAAGATGCTCACCATCACTAATCATCAGGGAAATTCAAATCAAAACCACAATAAGATATCACCTCACACTTGTGAGATACCTATTATTAAGAAGACAAGATAATGAGTGTTGGTGAGATGTGGAGAAAAGGAAACCCTTGTATACTGTTGGTGAGAATGTAAATTGATACAGCTATTATGAAAAATAGTATAGAGGTTTTTCAAAAAATTAAAAATAAAACTACCATATGATCCAGCAATCCCACTTCTGGGTTTTTATCCAAAGAAATAAAATCATTATCTTGAAGAGATATCTACACCCTCATGTTTACTGAAGCATTATTTATAGCATTTGAGACGTGGAAACAACCTGTGTACTTCAACAGAAGTGTGAATAAAAAGGACTACACACACACATACATAAATATACACATACACACTGGAATATTATTAAGCCACAAACAAAGATGAAATCCTGCCGTTTGTGAGAACATGGGTGAACGTGGAGGACATTATGCTAAGTGAAATAAGCCAGATACAGAAAGAAAAATAGTATATGATCTCACTTACATGTAGAATCTAAAAATAAACTCTTAGAAGCAGAGAGTAGAATGGTGGATACCAGGGGCTGAGTGTGGGGGAAATGGGTAGACATTGGTCAAAGGGTATATAAGTTATAAGATGAATAAGTTCTGGAGATCTAATGTACAGCCTTGTGATTATAGTTAATAATGCTGTATTGTATACTCTAAATTTGCCAAGAGAGTTGATCTTAAGTAAGAGAATTTTACTAAACTTCAGCACTCTTCCGTTTTGGTTTCTTACATAATATTTCTTACTGCTTTCTGCTCTTATTATCAACTTTATATACTCTCTATTTCTCATATTTAAACTTCTAGATAAATAATATAATTGGGTCAGAGCATCATGAATGTACCTCCTGGGTCATGCTTTTGCTCCACACTGCTTCATAGGTCAACTGGATTTCTAAGCCCAATGCGCTATGACCTGAGAAGCAGGGCAGAGACACAGAGAATGGTAAACTGTGTAAGAACCCCATCCACAGAGCGGTATATTTCTGGCAGAAATTCAGAGCAAAATAGGCTTCCCTCCTCCTTTTTATTTTGAATTACATTTTACTGTATATAAACAGCAGTGGAGCTTCCCTGGTGGTGCAGTGGTTGAGAGTCCACCTGCCGATGCAGGGGACACGGGTTCGTGCCCTGGTCCGGGAAGATCCCACATGCCGCGGAGTGGCTGGGCCCGTGAGCCATGGCTGCTGAGCCTGCGCGTCCGGAGCCTGTGCTCCGCAACGGGAAAGGCCACAACAGTGAGAGGCCCGCGTACCACAAAAAACAAACAAAAAACAAACAAAAAAACCCAGCAGTGAATAAATGTTATATAACCACTGGTCATTTGTATTTCTTGTTTTGAAAATTTAGTGTTAATATATTGTATTCTAAGATTAAAATAAATGGAAATGCAAACATTATTATTTAACAGGAAAATGTTTAGTTAATGAAGTTTTTATTTCCTGTTTGTTTGAATCAAGTACCTTTGAAGTTGGGAAAGTATTTTGGAAATCCTTAAATCACTTAAAATAATTTAGACCTGCTATTAATTTTACATCATGAGTGAGTAGTTAATGCACAGTTAGCAAGTTCATCACTGCTTTTTAATTAAACATGAGTTGATTGTGAAGAGAGAATATTGAGCATTTGAGAGATATATCTAATGGTTCTATAATTAGATGAAAATTACATAAGCAAGGAATGCCCAATTTAGTTCTTGCTATATATTAGCTGTATAAAAAAAATGTCGATACTTCATTTACGTTTATCAAAATAGCCTACAGCAAGATAATTAGAGATCACTTTTGCAAATGGTGATGCTTAATAGACATATTAATTGATATCAATCTTCCTTCAAATAGCCCATTAAGTGGAAAACTATTACATAGAAAATAGTTTATCAATAAAAATAAAAAATGCGTTTCTTTTTTATGCAAAGCTAATTGACTGCACTCATATATTTTCATTTATTAAAGTTAAGTAATGCTTTGTTGATGACTAGCCATAACTGTCAATGAATCTCAAATATTGATGGTAGTTAAAAATCACTTTATAAAAATAATAATGATATACCGCATAATCAGAAACAATAAAATGTAAAATTATTATATTGAAATAAGAAAACAATGAGACTGGGACTTCGCTGGTGGCACAGTGGTTAAGAATTCGCCTGCCAATGCAGGGGAGCCCTGGTCTGGGAAGATCCCACATGCCTCAGAGCAACTAAGCCCCTGAACCACAACTACTGAGCCTGTGCTCTAGAGCCCACAAGCCACAACTACTGAGTCCGTGTGCCACAACTACTGAAGCTTGCGCACCTAGAGCCTATGCTCTGCAACAAGAGAAGCCACCGCAATGAGAAGACCGCGCACCGCAACGAAGAGTAGCCCCCGCTTGCCGCAATGAGAGAAAGCCCGCACACAGCAACGAAGACCCAACGCAGCCAAAAATAAATAAATTTATTAAAAAATATATATATATATAACTGCATCTCTAACTTCTGATCAATGGAGCAGTTCTCAGAGCTTCTTAGAATCTGTTTCCTGTGTTATCGTCCTCAGTTTGGCTCGAATAAAAAATTCTCTTTAAAAAAAAAGAAAAGAATATGACTTAGTTTATTTATTTGTGCTTAAGATTAGGTAAACTTCTAATAATAATTTTCAAAATAATCTCTTTTTGAGGAGATTTCAGTAAATTGGTGGAATATCATACCAGAACTTTTGTCTTCTGAAAGTGCTGGATGATTGAGGTCTGTCCTTAAAAGAGTGAACATTTCCAATCAATCCACATTATATATCAGATACCAGTTTGTGATAAAATTCACAAAGCTGAAAAATTAAGTAAATAATAATAGCAAATACTACAATAATAAATAAAATTTCAAGGTTTGGGAAAAATATAACTAACTTATAATTAGTCTTTGGATCTACCTGATTACTGTAAAATTTCAATCAAATAAAATCACAACAAAAGCCGGGGAAAAGACTGCAATCTCAGAAGGAGGTCTTAGAATAAATGGATTCAATTAACATTACATAATTTTGTTTTTCTAATTGAAAGTCAAATCTATTAATTAATCATAAAATTAATTTGAGTTACATAAGCATTAATAATAAAATACAAAAAAAATCAGCACCTATAATAACAGTAAATATATTGCCATTAGATTTTTTTTTTTTTTTTTTTAGATTCCATATATATGTATTAGCATACGGCATTTGTTTTTCTCTTTCTGACTTACTTCACTCTGTATGACAGACTCTGGGTCCATCCACCTCACTACAAATAACTCGCCATTAGATTTTGGTTTTAGTTATGTACTTGATGCGTGTGCGTGTGTGTGTGTCATGCTGCATGGTGATGGTGATATAAACTATATTTCTATTGTAGGTCACAGCCTGGATTAGTAAGGATTCTTCAGAGAAACAGAACCAATAAGATCTATCTATCTATCTATCATCTATCTATCTATCTATAGATATAGATATATCTATTAATATATAAATCAGCTCATGTGGTTCTGGAGGCTGAACAGGTCCATGATCTGTAAGCTTGAGAACAAGAAAAGCTGGTGTAATTCAGTCTGAGTTCAAGGGCCTGATCGCTGGTTTGGAGTTCAGGGCTGATGGTATAAGTTCTGATCTGAATCTGAAAGTCCAAGAGCCAGGATTGTAGATGCCTAAGCCAGCAGATAGATGTCTTAGTTCAAGGAGAGAGAGAGAGAGAGAGAGAGAGAGAGCAATTTCACCTTTCCTCCACCCTTTTGTTCTGTTTAGCTATTCAGCAGATTGGATTATTTTCATTGCAAGGTTCATCTTTCTTTACTCAGTTCACCAATTCAAATGCTAGTGTCTTCCAGAAACACCGTCACAGGCACACCCAGAACTAATGTTTTGTTAGCTATCTGGGCATCCATTAGCCTATTCAAGTTGACATGGAAAATTAATCATCACACAGCCAAAGTTTGAAAAATATATAAATTTATTATCTCTTGTATAATGACTAAAATGTTTATAGTTTGTGGTTATTCTTATAATATGTTGTGATATACAGGTGTGGATATAAATTTGAATCAAACCATCCAGGTTTGAAATATGGCTTCAGCATTTAAAAGCTGGATGTTAAAGAGCAATTTTCCTGAACTCTTTGTTTCCCCATTTATAACATACATGTAGTAATAGTATTCAACTGACTGGGTTGTGTGTGTGTGTGTGTGTGTGTGTGTGTGTGTATGTGTGTGTGTGTTGGTGGCATCAAGACTTATTATAAAGCTATAATAATCAAGACAGTGAGTTATTGGCATAAAGATAGACAAACAGAACATTGGAACAGAATAGAGGGTCTGAAAACAGACCTGTACACGTACAGGTATACATGATCATAAAACAATGATTGAAAACGACTAGATTTTATGGTGTGTGTGTGCTTTCTGAGCCTAGAAATGTAGGCAGGGGTCTTGCATATCTTTTTGGAAAGTTGGAGTGTATTATCCTGAATGTAATATATAGTCATTGGAGAATAAAAAGGGAGAGTGACAGGATAAGATTGACTTTAGAAACATCAGAAAGAAGTGATATGGAAGATGGATTATAGAAGGGTAATGTTTGATTCTGGCAAAGAAGAGGGGGTAGATTTGAGATGTATTTAAGAGGATAGAACCAATGGTCGTGTCTGGCTGACGTAATGGGTGAAGGATAATGGAGTAAGAGGTATAAAGGACAGCTCATAGATTTCTGTCTTGGGATTCTGAGCACAGACCCATGCCATTCACTGGGATAGGGGACAGGAGAAGGAGTAAGTTTTGGAGGGTACTTGATGATGCAATTTTGAATTTGTTGAGTTTGGGCTTCTTTGAGGACTGCTAAAGGGAGTTTCCCAGTACTCAGAAGGATATTTGGGACTAGAGGTGAGTGGAGAAGACTGGTATGCTAAGAATTTCGAAGTGTTCAGCATATGTGTGGAAATTGAAGCCATAGACTTGAAGCTTCACAGAAAGAGTCTATATAATAAAAAGAGAAAAGCATGGAAAAGGTCAAAGGTAAATCTAGAAAGTAACAGTATTTAAGGGATAAACAGAGGAAGAGAAGTCAGAGTGAATCAGAATTTATTTTTTGTAGGCGCCTAGGGGCATAAAACTGTCGACGAAAAAAATCAATAACATTAGAGCCAAATATGAGGATTGTAACCTGGGGAAAAGCATCTCAGAAAGCTCTGAGAACTGTTCCGTTGGTTAGAAATCAAGGCACAGTTATATGCTTTTTTTTTGAGACAGAGGGCTGTACATCAAATAACGTATTATTGACAGTTTACATAATCCAGATCTATGTGTCATCGTGGTGGGTCGTGTGACCCCTCACAAGATGAAGAAGGAATGTTATCTTTTAAAGAGTCATCTTGTTGATGCTAGGCGGATGTTGCTCTTTATGGTTGAGCAGGTATTCCTGCTGATGGAGGAGGTCTGGTCGATGCGTAATGTGGATACACAGTACACAGTGGGAAGGGAGGGGAGGCCAAAGGGCAGAGAATTTTTATGCTTAAATTTTTCGTGTCTTGCCATAAACATGAATTTTATTTCACAAAACTAATTTGGATTGTGTGTGTGTGTGTGTGTGTGTGTGTGTGTGTCTCTCAGTGACAGTAAGGGAACTTGTCTTGAAGCTGTGTTTCCATCAAAGCACATTGTTTTTACTGAGTGTATGTTAATGGCGGAGGGCTGTTGAAGATTAATGTTGTCACTTTTGCTTGACCACACTAAGACAGACTCTTTAAGGAGACTAAGCAGGTAGAGTCAGAGATAAGGAGAGAGTGGACATTGGCATCAAATGTTGGAGAGCAGGAAAGTAAGATAAGGACTGTAGTTTGTCAGATTGCCAGCAGGAAACAGATTGCACTCTCAACTTGGGTAATTTAGGAGAGCTTAATAAGAGATCGTTTACCAAGGAGTGAGAAAGATGCAGGGAAACTCCAAGCGACAGTGCCTTTCAGCAGGGCTGGTAAAGGGTGATGCCGTGATTGCTTCTCAGCCTAACAGGGCAGGAGGAAGGAGCAACTGTCGGAACCTGGCATGAGAGAGCTTTGTGGGAGACTGCCGCTGAAGGAGCTCTAAGCTGTGATGGAGGGGCTTTGCAGGGAGGTGCTGGAGGGTAGTTACCCTGACCCTCTCTTGACTCCTTCCCTTGCTGCTCTTGCCTGTGCTTTCTATCGGCCAACCCCAATCAGAAGCAAGGCAGTCAATGAACATAGTCCATATAGGTCAGCCTCTGGGGTAGAGCAGGTTGGAGGAGAGATGGGAGTGGATCTAAGAGGGGCAAACAAAATATACACAGCACAGACTGAGAAATATCTATTGGAATTCATCACAAGAGGTTTTGACCCTTTACTGAGGTCAGGGCAGTATTGGGGCAGAAGGTAGATTGTGGAGAGTAAATCATGGATGGAACAGAAGTGAAGAGGAGGAGTTACCGTTAAGGGAGAGCATTTAGGGAACGACTGGAAATAAATTTTGGATAATGGTTGGCAGATGTGAGTTAAGATGGCAGACCCTTATTCATATATAGAGTCCCAGACTCAAAACAGTACCTTGCAAGATCTCCCTGTAATTTTCCAAAACTGTGAGAACAATAAAGCCCAGATCAATAAAAGAGACATCTTAGGACCAATCTGTAAGGAGATGTATGTATGTCCTGCTTACTGCATGTTCATTGAAACTTGTATATGCACATGAGCTCTGTAACATGCTGTC
Organism: Aethalodelphis obliquidens; assembly: GCF_003676395.1. Lineage (NCBI taxonomy): Eukaryota > Metazoa > Chordata > Mammalia > Artiodactyla > Delphinidae > Aethalodelphis > Aethalodelphis obliquidens. The sequence goes on along the minus strand of NW_020837964.1, from coordinate 26,126,574 downwards.
TCCCCCACTGGAGATTCTGCTTTAAATGTCATTACAGGTCTTCCTTGACTTACAGTGGGGTCATGTCCCGATAAACCCATCGCCAAAAACGCATTTTATACACCTAACCTACCAAACATCAATAGCTTAGCCTAACCTACCTTAAACGTGCTCAGAACACTTACATTAGCTCGAAATTGGGCAAAATTGTCTAACACAAATCCTATCTTACGATAAAGTGTTGGATAGCTTGTATGATGTATTGAATACTGTTCTGCAAGTGAAAAACAGAATGGTTGTCTGGGTACAGGATGGTTGTAAGTGTTACCACCGGTTGTTTACCCCCGTGATCACGTAGGGAGCTGCGGCTCTCTGCCACTGCCCAGCATCAGGAGAGTATTGTACTGCATATTGCTAGCCTGGGAAAAGGTCAAAATTCAAAATTCCAAGTATGGTTTCTACTGTATGTGTATTCCTTTCTCACCATTGTAAAGTTGCAAAATTTTAAGTGTAGCCATCATCTGTGTAACCTCAGTGCCTAGTGAAGTGTTTGAAACATAGCAAGTGCTCAGTGACAATGATTGAATACAAAAATGTTCAAATGTCCAAAACCCTAAAAACATCCCAAAGGCATAATCTGATGCATGAACACAATCAGTTACATTTAGAATAGCTAAAAAAGCTATTTATCTCTTCAGTAGAGCCCCATCCCTCTTCAGTATATGCTATACATCTCACTTTCATCACTCCTTTTGTTCCTCCCATAAGTAGTTTTCCTTAAAAGAGTTTTGACTCCTCCTACCCAGAGAAAGTTTGATTCTTATTTGACAAGTCCTATCAGCTTTGCACAAATGCTGGAACATCTCTCATGTGAATTTAAGTGTATTGCTAAACTCTTTCTCTCCATGAAGCTTCTTTGGAAGGCTTTTCTAGAAAGTAGTTTTTCTCCCATCTTAACTGGTTCCATTTCCAACGTGCTATTACAGTGTCTGAGTTCTAAGACTGACTGAGAAATATTTCCTGTCTAATTGGCTGAAGGGGGTAGAAAGTTGCTTTAAGTACTCTATGACTATTTTAGATATGGTTCTCTTGTTTAAGAGGTATTTTGACATATTCAAAAATTCTTGGTAATATTTTTGGAAAGAAAAGTATAGAAAGAATCTTGCTTCTTCTAACCCTTTAATTTTTTGACAATTTCCATTTCTCTGTTCTAAGTTACGCAATTTGAACCAAATTCTACTTTTTATTTCGTTTACAAACTATAATATCACAAAGTATGATAAAAGCAAACTAGCCTGAACAACGAAATGTTAAAACATAACGAAACTTGGAAATTCTAAGTTCTAGAACAAAAGGTGAAATTAAAATCTCTATTATGAAAAGGAATCTGGCACATTTCAGTCTGGCCCCTGGGCCCTTTATACGACAGGCAGAAGCGTAATATATAAAAGATAGTAAATCAAGTTGAACTTGGTGTTTCTCAGATTTTAGTGGTTTGTTTTTAACCCTTAAGACTAAACTCTCCAAGTAGTTATTTAAATTACCATAGTAGGATTAGTAGGCATAGTTGTGTAGGAAAAGCAGAATTTTCTGCTTCTGAAATGTACATATTTCACAGGTCATGTACTTTCACATGCCAAGATATATTAAAATTTTACTTGTTTAGGAATAGCTTCATTTTTAAGCTTCCAAAAGAGATCAGCTGAAATGATACACATTTTGCACATAAATATTGGAAGGGTTGAGAGAGTCAACGTGATTCTTGCTTTGTGGAGACTAGACACAGTGGATTTCCATGTTGTACATAGTCCTGAGTCTTTGTGGTTCCAAAACACACCCACTTTACAGGATGTGTTATAAATACATTGCTCCTCAAAATAATCACTTAACATTTGATGGTTATTAAAATACTGAAAAATACCTACTTTACTATTTGGATTATTTCATTCTGAACATATTATTTTTTTGGTGTATATAATGCTACTTAAGTAATTGAGTGTTTTTTTCCCCAATTGTTTGAGTGCTGCATATTCAATCTTCTGTAATTAAAAATAAATCTTCGAAATGAACACAGCTGTTATTTTCCCATATACTTTATTGAAAGTGATAAAAATGGATCAAATATAACCATGAATTGTGCCTCACTCCTGTGAAATATCAAGCTCCCATTTCCTTAAGCTTGGGGAGGTGTTTTTTGTTTTTTTTTTTTTTTTGAAATAATATGATACTGAAAGAAGGGAAATAAAATTCTTAGAAAGATTTAAAAAGATTATTAATAGATGGGATTTGAATAAGACTGATCAAATGCTGGAATGGATGCTTTCTTTTCTTTCTTTCCTTTTTTTTTTTGATTGCCCACATTGTCTGAAAACTGTTCAGCAGAACAAAGGGTTTTATGGATGAAAGACTAGTATGAAGAAACATGAATGTCATCTCAGGCTCTGAAAGACAGTCTGCTAATGAAATATTCTAAAAGTCATTTTCAAGGTGGTTGAAAGTTCTCACTGATGTGCACCAATGCTTTTGATAAAAAAAATTATATATATCAAATAATTACACAAATGTTGGCTCTGGGGATAGAGAAAAAAGGTTAGCTTATATGCACCCAAATATTAATGAAAGATTTGTGTATCATTCTTTCCATGGGTAAAAATAATGAGACACCTGATAACATTACTTTGGTAGTAAATTTTTTACTTTTTACATATGAATAATGCCTTTTTCTGCTATCTAGGTAACGTTAACTAACTGTGATCTATGATTTACTACCTTAATGGTTAGCTATTTATGTGCAAAGTGTAGATCATCTTTAAAAATTGAACTTTCCCAAAACATCCTTGAGTGAACTTTCCTGATATATGCAAGAAGTAGTGACTTTTCCCCAAAGATCCACTGACCCACTCTATTAATATACATACCTGCCAATGACACCTACTTATCCTCTGTTCTACAGTATGCATTCTTTCTTTAGGATATATGTATCCTAAGTAGTTTTATATATATATATATATATATATAAAATCTCAGTAATATTTTTAGTGTATATATGTGTATATATATATCCCCATATATATATATATATATATATATATAAATATACCTGTCATATATATATATTTTTATATATATATATATATATATAATATACATTTGTGTAGGTTTATAATTTGATGGTGGTCCAGTGGTAAAGAATCCGCCTTGCAATGCAGGGGATGTGGGGTTGATCCCTGGTTAGGGAACTAAGATCCCACATGCTGCGGGACAGCTGAGCCCTGTGCCACAACTACTGAGCTCATGCACTTCAACTAGAGCCCACGTGCTATAAACTACAGCGCCCATGCACCCTGGAGGCTGCGCGCCACAACTAGAGAAGAGAAAACCCGCACACCACAACTAGGGAGAAGCCGGCGCACCACGATGAAAATCCCGCATGCCTCAACAAAGATCCCGCGTGCCACAACTGAGACCTGACTCAGCCAAAAATAAGTAAAATAAATAAATGTAATTGGATGAAACTTTATATTCAGATGTTCTTGGAATCTGTCTGCATCAGTTTTCTGTGACTTTGATTTTAATCATGCAAGGATGATGAGGACTCTCTTAAAGGAATGTCTATCATGGTGCCCCATACAGAGAGACCCTTACTTACGGTTACAGTGGTTCTATGACATGATCAAATTAATGGAGACATGGTTCCTAGGTTTCTTTAAACACTCCATATCAGATTGACCGTGGGGCATCTACTTTCTGCCCCTGTCACAATCCCAGATGACTGGCTAAATCACGGTGGTCTAATAACAAAGTTATGCTTGGGTGTGTGTTGGGCTTGATTACAAAAGGCAACTAATCTGGGGGATGGACTCTATCTCCATTCCATTTTATACTTTCATGAATGAAATTTTAATTATATGCATTGATACAAACATAAACAAGAATTTTGCATGACATTTAATACGTTTGGGGACCAAACTGGTCCCAGTCTCTCAAACCCATCTGCCTTTGTACATATGTTATTGCCAGTTTATAATGCACTTTTCCCTTACACTTTCTTTTCAACTTGAAACTCCTTCTCAGCAGTCTAGATCAAAATGTCTGTTTAGGTCTTCTGCCCATTTTTCGATTGGGTTGTTTGATTTTTTGATATTGAGCTGCATGAGCTGCTTGTATATTTTGAAGATTAATCCTCTGTCGGTTGCTTCGTTTGCAAACATTTTCTCCCATTCTGAGGGTTGTCTTTTCATCTTGTTTATGGTTTCCTTTGCTGTGCAAAGGCTTTTAAGTTTCATTAGGTCCCATTTGTTTATTTTTGTTTTTATTTCCATTTTTCTAGAAGGTGGGTGAAAAAGGATCTTGCTGTGATTTATGTCATACAGTGTTCTGCCTATGTTTTCCTCTAAGAGTTTGATAGTGTCTGGCCTTACATTTAGGTCTTTAATCCATTTTGAGTTTATTTTTGTGTATGGTGTTAGGGAGTGTTCTAATTTCATTCTTTTACATGTAGCTGTCGAAAGAAAATATGCAGATTGCCAACAAACACATGAAAGGATTCTCAGCATCACTAATCATTAGAGAAATGCAAATCAAAACTACAATGAGGTATCACTTCACACCAGTCAGAGTGGCCATCATCAAAAAATCTACAAACAATAAATGCTGGAGAGGGTGTGGAGAAAAGGGAACCCTCTTGCACTGTTGGTGGGAATGTAAGTTGATACAGCCACTATGAAGAACAGTATGGAGGTTCCTTAAAAAACTGCAAATAGAACTACGGTATGATGCAGCAATCCCACTACCGGGCATATACCCTGAGAAAACCATAATTCAAAAAGAGTCATGTACCAAAATGTTCATTGCAGCTCTATTTACAATAGCCAGGACATGGAAGCAACCTAAGTGTCCATCATCGGATGAATGGATATAGAAGATGTGGCACATATATACAATGGAATATTACTCAGACATAAAAAGAAACGAAATTAAGCTATTTGTAATGAGGTGGATAGACCTAGAGTCTGTCATACAGAGTGAAGTAAGTCAGAAAGAGAGAGACAAATACCGTATGCTAACACATATATATGGAATTTAAGAAAAAAAAATGTCATGAAGAACCTAGGGGCAGGACAGGAATAAAGACCCAGATGTAGAGAATGGACTTGAGGACGTGGGGAGGGGGAAGGGTAAAGCTGGGACGAAGTGAGAGAGTAGCACTGACATATATACACAACCAAATGTAAAATAGATAGCTAGTGGGAAGCAGCCGCATAGCACAGGGAGATCAGCTCGGTGCTTTGTGACCACCTAGAGGGGTGGGATAGGGAGGGTGGGAGGGAGATGCAAGAGGGAAGAGATATGGGAACCTATGTATGTGTATAGCTGATTCACTTCGTTATACAGCAGGAACTAACACACCATTGTAAAGCAATTATACTCCAATAAAGATGTTAGGAAAAAAACAACCCACAATGCTGTATTCTCTTTGAAACATCAACTGACATTGTTACAGTATTTTTTTACATATGTATATGAGACAATTTCATATCATATTGTAATTTTCACGTATTTTTATACATATTATACTAGTCAGAGAGGTTCTAGAGCTTAGGGGCTAGTGCTTGCTCCATAAAAAAAAAAATCCCCAAGACCAAGGTAGGCACTCAGTGAATATTAGTTTTAAAAAATTGTTCAAAGGTAAATACGGGTATGTAAATAGGATATTTACAATTTATAAGAAAGGCTAAAAGAAAATGGAGACCAAGATGTGGTAACATTTAGAGATAGTTGAAAAAATGGAGTCACCTTGTAGAGAAATTGTGGTCCTTGTGCACTCTTTGTGGAAATATAAAATGGTGCAGCTGCCATGGAAAACAGTATAACAGTTCCCCCCAAATTAAGAATGTAATTACTATATGATTCAGCAATCCCACTTCTGTGTATATACCTAAAAGGATTGAAAGCAGGGTCTCAAAGAGGTGTTTGCACAACCATGTTCATAGCAGCATTATACATAATTGCTCCAAAGTTGGCACAATTCAGGTGTCCATCGATGGATGAATGGATAAACAAAATGTGGTGTGTACATACAATGAAGTATTATTCAGCCTTAAAAAGGAGGGGAATTCTAATGCATGCTACAACATGGATGAACCTTGAGGACATTCTGCTAAGTGAAATAAGACAGATGCAAAAAGGCAAATACTGTGCGATTCCATTTATATGAAGTACCCAGAGTACAAAAATTCATAGAGAGAGAAAGGAGTTTAGTTGCCAGTGACTCAGGGTAAGGGGAAATGAATTGTTTAATGGGTGTAGCATTTCAGTTTTGCAAGATGAAAAGAAATTTTGAGATTGCTTGTACCAAAATGTGAGTGTACTTAACACTACTGAACTGTATTAACCTCAAAATGGTTAAATGGCAAATTTTATCTTATGTATATTTCACCACAATTTAAAATAACTGATAAAGTCAAGACATCCTCATTATATATATCACAATTATGTCAGACTAATTCATCACAAAGGTATTTTAATATATATAACTTTGGTTATAAATTTTGGGGCAGCGAGTTTATTTTTTATTTTATCTTTTATTTTTTTAACATCTTTATTGGAGTATAATTGCTTTACAATGGTGTGTTAGTTTCTGCTTTATAACAAAGTGAATCAGTTATACATATACATATATTCCCATACCTCTTCCCTCTTCCATCTCCCTCCCACCCTCCCTATCCCACCCCTCTAGGTGGACACAAAGCACTGAGCTGATCTCCCTGTGCTATGCGGCTGCTTCCCACTAGCTATCTATTTTACATTTGGTAGTGTATATATGTCAGTGCTACTCTCTCACTTCGTCCCAGCTTACCCTTCCCCCTCTCTGTGTCCTCAAGTCCATTCTCTACGTCTGTGTCTTTATTCCTGTCCTGCCCCTAGGTTCATCAGAACCTGTTTGTCCTTTTAGATTCCATATATATGTGTTAGCATATGGTATTGTTTTTTCTCTTTCTGACTTACTTCACTCTGTATGACAGACTCTAGGTCCATCCACCTCACTACAAATAACTCAATTTCGTTTCTTTTTATGGCTGAATAATATTCCATTGTATATATGTGCCACATCTTCTTTATCCATTCATCCGATGATGGACACTTAGGTTGTTTCCATGTCCTGGCTATTGTAAATAGAGCTGCATGAACATTTTGGTACATGACTCTTTTTGAATTATGGTTTTCTCAGGGTATATGCCCAGTAGTGGGATGGCTGGGTCGTATGGTAGCTCTATTTTTAGTTTTTTAAGGAACCTCCATACTGTTCTCCATAGTGGCTGTATCAATTTACATTCCCACCAACAGTGCAGGAGGGTTCCCTTTTCTCCACACCCTCTCCAGCATTTATTGTTTGTAGATTTTTTGATGATGGCCACTCTGACTGGTGTGAGGTGATACCTCATTGTAGTTTTGATTTGCATTTCTCTAATGATTAGTGATGTTGAGCATCCTTTCATGTGTTTGTTGGCAATCTGTATATCTTCTTTGGAGAAATGTCTACTTAGGTCTTCTGGCCATTTTTGGAGTAGGTTGTTTGTTTTTTTGATATTGAGCTGCATGAGCAGCTTGTAAATTTTGGAGATTAATCCTTTGTCAGTTGCTTCATTTGCAAATATTTTCTCCCATTCTGAGGGTTGTCTTTTCGTCTTTTTTATGGTTTCCTTTGCTGTGCAAAAGCGTTTAAGTTTCACTAGGTCCCATTTGTTTATTTTTGTTTTTATTTCCATTTCTCTAGGAGATGGGTCAAAAGGGATCATTCTGTGATTTATGTCATAGAGTGTTCTCCCTATGTTTTCCTCTAAGAGTTTTATAGTGTCTGGCATTACATTTAGGTCTTTAATCCATTTTGAGTTTATTTTTGTGTTTGGTGTTAGGGAATGTTGTAATTTCATTCTTGTACATGTAGCTGTCCAGTTTTCCTAGCACCACTTATTTGAAGAGGCTGTCTTTTCTCCATTGTGTATTCTTGCCTCCTTTATCAAAAATAAGGTGACTATATGTGTCTGGGTTTATCTGTGAACTTTCTATCCTGTTCCATTGATCTATATGTCTGTTTTTGTGCCAGTACCATATTATCTTGATTACTGTAGCTTTGTAGTATAGTCTGAAGTCAGGGAGCCTGATTCCTCCAGCTCTGTTTTTCTTTCTCAAGATTGCTTTGGCTATTCGGGGTCTTTTGTGTTTTCATACAAATTGTGAAATTTTTTGTTCTAGTTCTGTGAAAAATGTCATTGGTAGTTTGATAGGGATTGCATTGAATCTGTAGATTGCTTTGGGTAGTATAGTCATTTTCACAATATTGATTCTTCCAATCCAAGAACATGGTATATCTCTCCATCTATTTGTATCATCTTTAATTTCTTTCATCAGTGTCTTATAGTTTTCTGCATACAGGTCTTTTGCCTCCTTAGGAGGTTTATTCTTAGGTATTTTATTCTTTTTGTTGCCATGGTAAATGGGAGTGTTTCCTTATTTTCTCTTTCCAATTTTTCATCATTAGTGTATAGGAATGCAAGAGATTTCTGTGCATTAATTTTGTATCCTGCTACTTTACTGAATTCATTTATTAGCTCTAGTAGTTTTCTGGTAGCATCTTTAGGATTACCTATGTATAGTATCATCTGCCAACAGTGACAGTTTTACTTCTTCTTTTCCAATTTGGATTCCTTTTATTTCTTTTTCTTCTCTGATTGCAGTGGCTAGGACTTCCAAAACTCTTTTGAATAATAGTGGTGAGAGTGGGCAACCTTTTGTTGTTCCGGATCTGAGAGGAAATGTTTTCAGTTTTTCACCATTGAGAACGATGTTGGCTGTGGGTTTGTCATATATGGCCTTTATTATGTTGACATAAGTTCCCTCTATGCCTACTTTCTGGAGGGTTTTTAATCATAAATGGGTGTATCCTTACATTCCTGGGATAAACCCCACTTGATCATGGTGTATGATCCTTTTAATTTGCTGTTGGATTCTGTTTGCTAGCCTTTTGTTGAAGATTTTTGCATCTATGTTCATCAGTGATATTGACCTGTAGTTTTCTTTTTTTGTGACATCTTTGTCTGGTTTTGGTATCAGGGTGATGGTGGCCTCGTAGAATGAGTTTGGGAGTGTTCCTCCTTCTGCTATATTTTGGAAGTTTGATAAGGATAGGTGTTAGCTCTTCTCTAAATGTTTGATAGAATATTTTTAATTTTTTAAGTATAGTTGATATACCATGTTGTGCTAATTTCTGCTGTACAATGAAGTGACTCAGTTATACACATATATACATTCTTTTTTTATATTATTTTCCATTGTCCTTTATCCCAGGAGATTAGATACAGTTCCCTGTGCTATACAGTAGGACCTTGTTGTTTATGCATTCTGAATGTAATAGTTTGCATCTACTAACCCCAAACTCCCAGTCCATCCCTCGCTCTCTCCCCCCACCCCCTTGGCAACTGCAAGTGTGTTCTCTTTTACTGTGAATCTGTTTATGTTTTGTAGATAGGTTCATTTTTGCCATATTTTACACTCCACATATAAGTGATATCACATGTTATTTGTGTTTCTCTTTCTGACTTGCTTCACTTAGCATGATAATTTCTAGTTGCATCCATGTTGCTGCAAATGGCATTATTTCCTTATTTTTTTATGGCTGAGTCTTATTCCGTTGTATATATATGTACCACATCTTCTTTATCCATTCATCTTTAGATGGACACGTAGGTTGTTTCCATGTTTGGCTATTGGGAATAGTGCTGCTATAAACATAGGGGTGCATGCATCTTTTTTTTTTTTTTTTTTTTTGCGGTACGCAGGCCTCTCACTGTTGTGGCCTCTCCCATTGCGGAGCACAGGCTCTGGACGTGCAGGCCCAGCGGCCATGGCTTACGGGCCCAGCCGCTCCACGGCATGTGGGATCCTCCCAGACCAGGGCATAAACCCGTGTCCCCCGCATCGGCAGGCCGACTCTCAACCACTGCGCCACCAGGGAAGCCCACATGTATCTTTTTGAATTATAGTTTTGTCCAGATGTATGCCCAGGAGTGGGATTGCTGGATCATATGGTAGTTCTACTTTTAGTTTTCTGAGGACCCTCCATACTGTTTTCTGTAGTAGCTACACCAACATACATTCCCACCAACAGTGTAGGAGGGTTCTTGGGGCAGCTAGTTTAAATAGAGATTATCTGGTTGTTACAGAGGTATCCACATGCAAAAGAGAATTTACTGTTTTATAATTTTAATACCAATCCATTAAGATGTATTTATTGCATATTCACAGTGTTTCATAGCCTTTAGTCATTGGGAGAAAGGATAAAAATGAATATCAAAAAGATGACTGCCTGACTGTATTCTAAGGGTTTTTATATAGCGAAGTCATAGCTCATAACACATTAAGGGAATTGACACAGCTGCTTTGTAAAGTCAGACATTCTGGAATTGTTCTAGAATAAATCTTAGCTGAAAATTAACTCAAGAAATTCAGAGCACTGACACCAGTAAGAAAGGACAATGAGCTTTGCAGCAACATTCTTGGTCAGTTGGATCTACTATAATTGTTCTTAAATGCTCACCTAGCGGTTGCTTTAGCAATATATCTCTCCAGGGGGAAAATGGCCAAACAGGAAAACCTGAGTGTCCTCAGCTATTTCTCAGCAGTGATGTAAGTCTTTTAAATGAGATCTGTCGAGTTTCACTTTCCTACCTCTGAAGCTGTTGGGAATGGCCTAGAGAAAGGCAAGTTGAAAGGCAGCTATCAAAAGTGGGTTCAGGGGTGTGGCCACCCATGTGCAGCCTGAGCCAGAGTGATTGGATGGTGCTGTCGTGGCAGGAGCAGTGCAGAGTGGGGCGGCTGCTGGAGATGCCTGACCTGTTCTGTTCTGTTCTGAGGCCAGTGGTGTGATGGATCGGGCCAGGGACTATTTACACCTGAGGTGGACTGTTGAACAGCACGTACCAGAGGTAGAAGTCCAAGTTAAACATAGAAGGATAGCCTCACTGAGCAACCAGGAGTGTCACCTGTACCCGAGGCCATCTCAGCAGCAGCAGCAGCAAGTCCCTGTGGTGGATTTCCATGCAGAACTGAGACAGGCATTCTTAGCTGAGATACCGAGAGGTTGTTAAAGCAGTATTGGAACACCCAGGTAGCTGATTTCAAGAGAACACAAACAAAATAAAAACAGGCTCTATCTACTGTTTGAAGCTTCTGCCCCAGCTTGCATTGTTTGGTGGAGAACCTTCGACATACTTTAATCTGTAGCCTTCCCTTAGGTCTTAAGGATCCCGAAACTTTCCTGTGGGCATTGGATTTGGTGGAGCAGCAATCATGACTGTGGGGAAGAGCAGCAAGATGCTGCAGCACATTGACTACAGAGTGAGATGTGTCCTGCAAGATGATTGGATCTTCACTGGCACCTTTAAGGCTTTTGACAAGCATACGAACTTGATGCTCTGTGATTGTGATGAGTTCAGGAAGATCAAGCCAAAGAATTCGAAGCAGCCAGAGCGTGAAGAAAAGCGGGCTTTGGATCTGGTGTTGCTGTGCCAGGAGAACTTGGTTTCCATGACTGTGGAGGGACCACCCCCCAAAGATACTGGCATTGCTTGGATATCACTTGCTGGAGCTGGAGGAGGCCCTGCGGTTGGCAGAGCAGCTGGCAGAGGTGTTCCACCCGGTGTTCCAATTCCCCAGGCTCCTGCTAGATTAGCAGGCCCTGTCCGAGGGGTTGCGGGGGAGGCATCCCAACAGGTAATGACCCTACAGGGAAGAGGCATTGTAGCAGCTGCTGCAGGTGCTGCTACTGCCAGCACTGCTGGAGCCCCAACTCAGTATCCACCAGGACAGGGGACTGCCCCCACACCTGTTGGTTGAGCAACCCTACCTCCAGGAATTATGGCTCCTGCACCTGGTATGGGACCACCCATGGGCCCACCAATTAGGCTTCCCCTACTTGAGGGACTCCAATAGGCATGCCCCCTCCAGGAATGAGACCCCCTCCCCCAGGAGTAAGAGGTCCACCTCCACCATGAATGTGGCCACCAAGACCCTAGGATACTATTGATCCTTCTTAGTCACTGTTTTCATGCAGTGCGTCTTGTGGAATGTGTGTAGTGTTTGTGAGCTTTTGTCCGCTCTGCTGCATTAATATTAGCTAATAATGCATAGAGCAATAAAGAAAAGTGGGTTCAAATGGAGGTAGATGAACTTCATCTAGAAATTTCAGAGATTGATTGGGGATTGAGACAACTATCAAGAGGAAAGGTGTGGACCCAAATAGAGAACCAATACTGGCAAAATTAAGGGGAAGTAGGTCAGAGGAGACAAATAATACTAGATAACAACTCACAAATAACATTTATGAACCATAGACTACATCCCAGGCACTCTTCTAATCACTTTACTTGTATTAACTCAGTGAATCCTTTCAACAACTGTATGTGATAGATACTTACATTATTCCCCAATGTCTTACCTCGTATCATCCCAAAAGGAGACCTGGGGACAAGGATTTGGATTCAATCCCAGGGCAATGTCTTCTGTGAGAGAGTGGAGAAGTCAGTCAAGGAAGGGAGGAAAACCAAATAAGTTCTGTTAATTAGTGGTGTCTGCCATGGGCAACCAGGGCTCCAAATGCCACTGGAAATGCTGTATAGAATATGCCTCAGCATTGTTTCACTGAAGGACAGGGAAGCATTAGATTTTATCCGTCAGCTTCTACCCTTCATTAATTGAGGATTGCTTCTGAGGCATTAATTCCTAGGCACTGTCATGTTATCATATTCCAAGACATCATCAGGAAGAGAAGCAGTCCTTGGTATATAAGGAGCTGCAGATGGTGTCAGAGCAATGACAGCATCTGCTTCACTGAGTTTGCGTATGAGGAACATGGGACACAAAATTAACATCATTCAGTTTGGATTTATTCTAGAAATAATGACCATTGACTGAAGCTAGGTTTCTAAATTCTGCCTGTGTTTACATGGGTAACTCAGTACAGCTAAAGCTGATGAAACAGACAAGAATAGAAAGACATCATACACATGAAATCCATAGCTAACAGTGAGACACAGTTCATTGGTTCATTCATTTATTCAATCATTTGTACTTTCATCCCAAAATTTATTAAGTGCCAGTGTTGAGTTTAGTAGTGTTTTATGCACTGGGGATGGGGTGGGGAGAGGGATATAAGGAGAACAATTATGACAAGATTTCTGTTGTCATGCAGCTGACATGTTATTGGAGAGACAAAATAAATAATTTCAAATGATAATGAATACGTTGAATAAAATAGACATCTACGTGACTAATTACAATGCTAATAGTTACTCAGAGCACCAGCAACTTGGCCATAATTGCCAAAGAAAAAGGGAACATCCACTTCTTACCAGAATTAAACTCCTAAATATGATACTGAGGACTGTGTAGTTAGCAAGTGGATGGTGGTACAGCAAAGGAGAGGTGGATAAAGAAATTGGAAACACATTGCCAGCAGGGCTTGGTGCATACCTGCCCTGATTAGAATGATGAATTGTGATGTTTCGAAAGGAAGAAAATGGTTGTGTATATTATCCTATATTTAACTTTGCATAAAAGCGTATCATCACATATTCTGTATCATTCATTTTAGTAGGTTGAGTGTGTGCTCAAATATGTGATAACTCTAGATCAGGGATTAAGAACTTCAGGGCATGCTTTTTTTTTTTTTTTGGCCACTGCTCGACTTGCGGGATCTTAGTTCCCCGACCGGCCCTCGGTAGTGAAAGTGTGGGGTCCTAACCACTGGACTGGCAGGGAATTCCCAGGGCCTGCTTCTTTCTATGGAATGTAGTTCGAGTTACATGCTGTAGGTCACCCTTGGAGACTAGTCTGTCGTGGGATGTCTGTAATCAAAGTCTGCTCATGCATTCTCTCATTCTTTTAGTATTATCTTTATTCTCACATTTACTGAGTGCCTGTGTCGGGCAGGTGCGGTTTGGGGCACTGAATTGAGCAGGAGAGACGTGGTAACTGGAGCTCACATTCTAGTGGGGGAACCTGACAACAAGTGAACAAGAAACTGATCAACAAAAATGTTAACAACCCTTTCATTTCGGCCCCAGCAGGGTCCTCCAGCCCAGTGTCGTTGGAGCCAAATAGAATGATATACTGAGTTCGGTTCAGAAGCAAAGGAAAGTTTTATTCTTTGATCAAAAAATGGAGAGGTGCGAGCTCGCACTCTCCCCATGGGCCGTGGGCAGGGCTGCTAGGGTTCTCCTAGCGGGGAGGGGGGCCGAGTTTTCGCGGGTCTGGCGCAGGCGTGTTGCTCACGCTCCAGGTCACGGTGTCACGCACAGCGTCTCCGCCCGCGGGCTCGCCGCCTCCATCTTGAATCGCAGTGCTGTGCGCCACCCCTGTGCACTGGGCCGTGGAGCTGAGGTGTCGGGCGCAGCTGTGTGGCTCGAGGAACTCTGGTCCCAAGGGCTGAGTACAGGGCCTCTGCGTGTGGCAGCCTATGGGCAGGTGAAACTGAATAAGCACAAAGGAAAAGAAAAAAAAAAGGTAAGACGCTATTACCCAGCTTTTATTTTTATTTCCTGGGAATTGTTAATGGGCTTTACCGGTGGCAAATCCCTCCTCTGGCGTTTGTCCTGCTCTTCATTCTCGAGGGGCGCTGAAGGGCGCAGGTTAATTTTCTGTAACTACTGCCTCCTGATTTCGGGCGTCGTCATAACCCGGGGTAGAGGAGCAGAACTCCCCAGCTCCCTTTAGCTATGTATGTCACCAGGCTTTGGCCATAACTGTTCGTATCCCTGAGTGAGACAGCTTAACCTTTTGGAGACAGAGGATGTCACCGAATTAGACGTGAGGCCCCCCTCTTGGGGTCCTAGCTGAACCGAAGTCTCCCTGGCTCGGTCAGGGTGTTCTTTCCCCCTCAGGTTCGTGCTGCCAATAATGAAATTGAGTTTAGCGCAAGCAAGACCGGCTTTTATTCAAGGGCCAGGGAATGGAGAAGGGTAGCTCATGCTCTAAAGGCACCTTCTTTCTGAAAAGAGGAAAGTGGGGGACTTTTAAGGGGTGAGAGGTAAGTGCGTCATCAGAAACTGGGGAAAAGGACAGAGATTTCCAGGAACAGCCCGGGTATGCGCAGTCCCTCAGGCCCTCTTGCACACGCAAGGCCCTCTTGCACATGCACAAACTGTGTCTAGCAGAGTACAAATGCTCCTATGGGTGGAGATCTTAGTGTGGTAATGAAGTAAAGGTAACTTGCAGACACCTCCAGGTTTCATCTGCGCAGGTGCGTTCCTGCGGTCAATTCAGAGCCGGTTTGGGGCGGTTGACCACTGTATATCTCTCAAAACATATACCTCTCAAAGCACAGCTGCAAAACATCTCTGCCAAACACCAGGTACTTTTGAAACAAACAGAAATGAATCTGGGCAGGTGTTGTTCAGCTCTCAGGAGTTGGTATGGAAACAGATAAATGAGGGGAAGAAAAGCGGTGACCTTTAGTTTACTTTGCCTGCTACCTTGGATCTAGCCAGTTTGGTCTGGTTTTGTTGTGGGCCTTTGTGGCATCCTGTTGATAGAACACAACTAGCTTCTATATAAAAGCAGTTTCTGCACCCAGGGCCTGGGCCGCATGGCATGGGTGACAAGGACACCAGTTAAGTCAAGGTACATGGCCGACATATTAGCAAGAGCAGCATGTCTCAACTATCTGACTGATTATACTTTTCATGCCAGGAGTTACCGTGACCTCAACTAACCAATTATATAGGGCTTCCCTCCCATAGTGAGTTTCCTGATGAGCCTCCCTGATGGCTTGACAAGCTGCAGCTGGGGAAAGAAGTATGGCTCGTGTTCATTAACTAGCCACCCATGGCCTCCTAGATCTGTGATGAAGCCCTGTTTTTGCACTTTGTCTGATTCTTCCTTTATGCAGATTGGGGAATAATTGGATGGATCTGGCCTTCCAGGTATGAGGGGTAGTTGCCAAGTTACTAGTTCTCTGGCCACCCTTTTGGCAATCGCATCTGCCTTGTTGTTTCCCTCTGCATCCCCCTTTTGGCGACCCCTACGATGAGTTACTGCCACCTTTTTTGGAAGCTGTACTACTTTTTTTTCTTTAATTTTGCATAACAAGTTTATTTTTAGAAGGCATATAGACAATAAACAAAGTAAACATCCCATCAAGATCTTAACTTCTGCCAAGTGTTATCTGTCCTAGAATTGCTGCATTAAGTCCCAGTGTCTAGACGTCTTAAATTCAATAATCGTCATCTTCATCAGAGTCCATTACTTTTCTTCTGTTGAATTTAACTGTTGTTTTCTTTTCTGTTTGTTGGCTTACCTTTTCGAGGATTTCTATTAAACCTTGTTCTGATACCTTCCCACTTAGTTGTCCATACCGTGCCATCTGTATAAGGCAATTCTCTACTGCTTTAGTTTTCTCAGGCTTTACAAGTGCTAAGTTACTTCATCGGGCCCGGGCTGACTGATCCAGAACTTGGGCTAAGGCACTGTTTCTCATTTTTGCTTTGCTTCCGTTGTGCTACATGGCCAGGGTCCCTGTGCTTCGCCTGCAGCTCGGCCCGCCTGTGCTTCCTCAGCGCCTCAAGCTCCTCCTCCGCCATGGTGTGGCCGTCTGGAGCGAGCAGCCGCGGCCACGCTCCAGCCCACCCAGAGAGACCTCTGGGAAGCTGTACTACTTCTGAGAGCTTCAGTATGCTTAAGCCACGTTCCAGCTGTTTTTTCTCCGCAGTAAGCATACCTCTTTCCTTCCAAATAGCCCTATGTGCATGGAGGATGGCATATGCGTACTGGGAATCTGTGTAAACATTGAAGATCCTCCCAGTCCTGAGCTCCAAGGCTTTTGGACAGAAGTCCCTGGAGGGTAGCCCTCTTGCTTCTGTGACTCGGGTCCAGGAGGTTACAGTGTATCCTGCCAGACGTCTCCGCCTCTCATAAAACTGCTCCTGTTTGTGAACCATTCCTTCTTGGCATCTGGAAGAGGCTCGTTTCCTAGCTTGGGGCAACTGGAATAGGTGGCGTCTGTGGTTTCTATACAGTCATGCTCCAGGGACCCCATTTCTGTGGGTATCAGGGTGGCAGGATTTAGTGCGTGACAGGTTATTACGATAGCCACTGGATTGTCTAAAAGCATGGTCTGAACTTGAATCGACCTTCCAGGGGATAGCCATTCTGTTCCCTTAGAACTTACTAAAACGTGAATCTGCCGTGGAGTCCATATAGTGAGTGGCTGACCAAACATTAACTTTTCAGCCTCCTTTATCAAGGCTGCAGTAGCTTCCTCAGCCCGAAGGCAAGGAGGCCATCCCTTTGTGGCTTGACCTAATTGTTTAGAGAAATAAGCAACCACCCGAGTAAGGGTCCCAGGTTTTGACCTAATACCCCGAGGAGATCCTCCTTCTCTCATGAATGTAAAGGTCAAAGGGTTTAACTAAATCTGGGGGGGGGAGGCTAGGTCAGGGGCCTGAAGTAATTGCTTTTTCAATTCTTGAAAGGCCCCTTCGCATTCTGAATTCCATTCAAAACGATCATCATCCTTTCCTTTGAACTTTTTATATAGAGGCCTAGCTAATGGACCATAGTTAGGGATCCAGATGTGGCAAAACCTGGCCATCCCCGGGAAACCCTTAAGTTGTCTTCTAGTTTTAGGAGGAGGTGAGGCTGCAAATGGCTTCTTTCCTTTCCTGGGGTAGGCTTCTCTGACCTTCTGTGAGAATGAAGCCTGAGTGGGTCACCCTAGTTTGTGCTATTTGAGCCTTTTTCTTGGACACCTCGTATCCTTTATTGGCTAGGTGGTTCAGGATGATTCAGAGCCTTCCTTAATAAGCCTGGTGATCAGAATGTTGTCTACATAGTGGAGGAAGGTTCCCTCCTCCAGATGTCGATCTTTCAGGTCTTTAGCTAAAGTTTCTCCAAAGATGGTGGGGGAATTTTTGAACCTTTGGGGCAGGACTGTCCAGCAGTATTGTTTTTTTACGTGTTTGGGTCCTGCCACTGAAAAGCAAAACTTTCTTGTGAGTCTGGGGCTAATGGAATACAGAAGAAGTCATCTTTTAAATCGAATACAGAATACCAGGACTTGGGGAAAATACAGTGGCCAGCAGGGTGTAGGGGTTCGGGAGGACTGGATGTATATCCTTGGGGGCTTCATTGACTGCCCTGAGGTCCTGCACCATCTGATATTCCCCATTGGGTTTCTTTACAGGGAGAATGGGTGGTATGACAGGCTTATTAGCATGGTCTAATTAGGCCCTGTATAACAGGGGCAATGCCCAGAAGGCCTCCTGATGGAGAGGGTACTGTTTTCTGTTGGGCCATGTGTGTCCTGGTTTTTGATGAACTATCATGGGACTGGCTCCTACAGCTTGTCCTACCCATCCCTAGGCTCATACCTTGGGATTTACTCCATGGAGGTCGACTTGCTCTGTGTGGGGAGGTTTGTCCTCAGCTGTTAGCATTATCGTCTTGTACCTCCTTTCTAGGGGATGCCAATCTCTAGTTTGTCTCCCATTAGGTGGATAGTATCCCCCAATTTATGTAAGATATCTCTTTTTAGCAGGGGTATAGCACATTCAAGAACATATAGGAAGGGATAGGTGAGTGTGTATTCATCCAATTTACATTCTAATGGCTCTGTGAATGCCTTTTCTTGGGCCTTCCCTGATACCCCCATAATTTTACAACTCTTGTGACTGAGTTTGCCTGATCTGGTGTTCAGAACTGAGTAAGTGGCACCAGTGTTGATTAAGAATTCGACAGGCTTTTCCCCTATGTCCACTGTCAGCTGGGACTCCTCGGAGGGCTCAATTGAAGTGCCAGCTTAGGAGCCCCCGACCCCATTATTCTTCATTGGCTTGGACCATCTGCCTTTGAGGGTGGTGGCTGGGATCTGCCATTTCCTCCCCCCTTCCGGGGCAGCGAGGTCATTCTTCCTTCCAGTGTCCCTCTTGTTTACATATGGCACACTGATTGGGTCCTCGTTTCCTCGGTTTGCTCTCCCTCTGTGGGGGTTGGGGGTCACTCACTGGAGTTAAGAGTCTCCGTGGGCAGTTAGTCCAAATTCCTGTGCCCCCCCGTTGACATTGGAGGGCAACGGCCAGTGGGTGGGCTTGCCTCCGTGCCTTTTTATCCTCTTTTTCTCCTCTGTATCACTGTTATTAAACACCCAATAGGCATCCTTGACCAGGTGAGAGGTAGGAATATCTGGTTCTATTTCTAATTTCTGAAGTTTAAGCCTAAGGTCAGGAATGCTTTGGGAAATGAAATATGACCTCCGGATTGCATTCCCTTCCAATGACTCAGTCAGTGGTCATATAGATTCAGAGACATTCCCTGAGGCGCTCTAGGAATGCTGAAGGGTTTTCCATTGGCTCCTGGTTGATTTCCCTTGTTCCAATTTGTTTCTTTCCTGCTGCCTGGATTCCCTTTAGGATCATATTTTTATAACGGGGCAGTCTCTGTCTTCCACCCGCTTCTCCATGGTCTCAGTGGTCCTAGTTGGGTTCATTATCTGGGACCACTTGCTTCCCTGGTCTGAAAATAGCATGACCTGCATGATTTCTGTTCTCTATGTCTGCTCCTCTCAGGTTTTTGAAAAGACTGTGGCCTTTTCTTCCCCCATTAAGAGTACGTTGAGGAGGCTCTGAATGTCAGCCTAGGTGGCGTCATGGGTCTGAAATGTTCCCCTAATCAGATTCAGGAACCCCTCTGGATCTTCTTTCAACCCCTTACTATGACTTTTCCAGCTACACAGATCCAAAGTGGTAAATGGGATGTGTACCTGGATGGGATGAGAGCCCTCCTTCTCCAGCGAGTACCTGCCTCAAAGGGAGTACGTTTCCTGGTGGGGTGTTGGCCCCTGGCTGGTAATTAGTCCTGCATTGTGTAGTTCTGGACTGGGTTCTGGAGGGAGGGGGCTGGCATGGAGGGGGCCCTTCAGGCCTGTGGCCCCAATGGGGACATATGAAGGAAGAGGGCAGGGAGGGAGCAGTAGGAGGAGGGTTAGGGAAGAGATCGAGGAGGTCCTCAGGGGAGGGTCAAGGATGTATCAGCGGAGGAGAGCCCACATGCCTTTTGAAGGCCTTTGTTCTGATATAAGACCATAAAAAAATAACCGGACATAGGGAGTTTCACCCCATTTCTTTTGTCTCTGGCATAGCAGGTCCAATTGTAAAATAGTGTAATTTAGAGATCTATGGACGGGACAACTTTCCCCATCTCCCAGCTGGTGTTGGGGCCAGGCTGTATTATATAGGAAGCTTAAATGTTTTGGGGTCAGGAGATCATACCTGAAAAACTGCCGGTTCTGCAGGAGGCACCCTACTGGGCTGTCCTTCGGTATGGTAGATATTTGGTTCCCCGTACCTTAGATGTTCTGACTTGAATTTGTTTCCAGCTACTGAGAAGGCAGTTAGAGTGATTTGTTGGCACAGAATTGTCACAAGGTTTGACCCAAACAAGATTTCTGAAATTTGGAACCAGCACCAAACTGTTAATGGAGTCCTAAAAAGGCTCAAATAAGGGGCATCCAAATGGCATGGACTCTGATATAACTGGGGGTCCCCCTTGAATTTGTAATGGCCCATGCTTGAGATAGTCCTTCCTCAGTCAGGATATCCCACAGGAGGTTAGACAGGACATCCTCCGGGCCAGAGTAGCTTAGCCACATTAGTTCCTGACCAACTTGGTTCCTTAGGGGGTGGCATAGCTCTCTGAGGTGGGGGTCTTCTCTTTCCTCCTTTTGGCTGAAAAGGAGGAGTTTTCAGACTTCCCACTGGGTGAGAGTTAAAGGCCTGAGGGATCCCTGTAGGTTATTCACCAGATTGCTGGGGCAGCTGGGATTCTGTGCTGATACCGGGAGGAGAGCCTGTGGGAACCTTGGTTGATAAAGAATCACTCACGTGTCGCCTTGTCAGCCGAGGGAGAAGAGGTCGAGTGGTGGGTGTTTCTTGTTCTTGTCAGCAGCTCAAGAGCTTACCAATAATGGGGTTCCTGGTCTTGCGGGTGGCTCGCAGTGCTCCCTAGTCCACTTAGAGGAACTAGCACTGACTGGAAGAGAGATCAAGTCACCGGTTGCGTACCTACCTTGGGACCCTTTCTCACTTGGGCGTCTGCAGTGCCTTTTCCGAACTCAGATTGCGCGACCTTGTTCCTTTTTGTCAGACTGTCCTCAATACCTGGACATCTTCCTGGTCTCGCCTTTTGGCCACTTTCCTTTACCAAACTGAAAGTGACTAGGGGGGATGGTACTGTTGACCCCTGAGGTTGGCAAGAATGGCAAAAAGTCCTGGTGCGGCCCCTACTGCCTTGTACTGGGATTAAGGAGACAGCACTACTGCTGAGGCCACAGGCAAGACTGCCTGGGCTTCCTCTCATCCCCACCATCCCCGGGCATCTGGTACCGCAGGAAGGCCAGCCAGAGGCAGCAGGCAGACATACGTGAATTTCAGTCTCTGATCACCACCGATGCCCCAGTGTGATCGCCTCAAGGGGGCGCCGTCCAGATTACTCTAGGGGCTACCCTGTGTGTACACCACAACTGGGTATCAGGCTGCTGGGCAGAGTTGCTCTGAATTCGGCCTTAGGCTTCCTGCTGTTCTATCAAAGACCAAAGACCAGAGTCAGTCATCCTCACAGGAACCTCCCAAAGCCTCAGCTGTCCTCCCACTGGAGCTAGGGTGAGCCCAGAGCCTAGTGGATAGGTGCAGGGGAAAAGGCCACAGTGCATCCCACCTGGGTTGCCTAAATTTGTTACTGACCCTTTCTCCTGCCGGGTGTTATTGGAGCCAATACTAAGACTAAGTTTGGTTCAGAAGCAAAGGAAAGCTTTATTTTTTGATCAAAGAAGGGAGAGGTGCAAGCTTGTGTTTTTTGAGTACACACTCTTCTGGGCAGGCCATTGGTGGCAGGACTGCTTTACAGGGTTCTCCTCAGCAGGGAGGGGGTGGAGTTCTTATGGGTGGACTGCAGCTGTGCTGCTCGTGGCTCCAGATTGCAGTGCATCTCTGCACATGGCCCACTGTTGCCATGTTGAATTGAGGTGTCGTCACAGCACTTCTGCTGAGCTGAGGTGATGGGCATCGCCATTCTGCACAGGGAACTCTGGTCTGAAGTGCCGGATGCTAGGCCTCTGCATGGGGCACCCTATGAGTACAAAGGAAAAAAAATGGTTTGACTTTATTTTATTACCCAGCTTCTATTTTTATCTCCCGGGAATTGTTAATGGGCTTTGCCGGTGACAAAATCATCACACTAGTTGTAAGAATTATGAAGGAAATGAAGTAGGTTATGTGAAGGATAAATAACCGAGTACTGGGGCGGGTGACATTCGATGTAAGGCGGTCAGTGTCTCTGAGAAGGGGACTTTGATGGTGGGGCCTTAAGGACCAGGGACCAGTCACACTGAAAAGCCAGGAGTGGATTGCTCAGAGCATGAACACAGAAGATAACCATTCCAAGGTCCTGAGACTGGAAAGGGCTTGGCTTATCTTAGTTTTAATAAGTCAGTGAGTGAAGGGTGAGGAGTGTCCGAGAAAATGGAAAAGGTTGGCAGGAGTTAGACCAGGCCCTCCTGTTCACTTGGCCAGTTTAGTGTTTATGTGAGACAGTAAATTTAACTTTGGTTTTTTACCCACCAACCAGATGCAAAACAGACAACAACAGCAAAACCGTCTCTCTCTAAAACTAGAGGGAGAAGTATCACATTCCTGGAACTGTGTGCTCTGGTGTCTCCTCCCATCCACATGAACCATGTCAGTATATCATCTCTAGCTCCTAATTCAATGCCTGGCCTGTATTAGCATTCAACAATATGTACACAAATAATTTGTAATTGCTACGAGGTATTTTATGTTTCCTGTTCTATCAGGCATGCTTAGAACTGTGGGATTAGCACATAGGATTAAAATGATTTTAAGATAAGAGACTTTTAAGACACTATACAGTTGATCCTTGAACAGCCTGAGTTTGAACTGCGTGGATCTGCTTATCCATGGATTTTTTTAATAGTAAATACTACAGTACTAAACAATCCCCGGCTGGTTGAATCTGCAGATGCAGAACCTGAGATACAGAGGTACCACGTATACTGATGGCCAACTGTAAATTATAAGGGATTTTTTACTGTGTGAAGAGGGTTGGTGCCCTAAGCCCCTGCTGTTCAAGGGTCAAATGTGCAGTCTTTAAGGGACCAGTGAGCCACTAGAAATCACAGAGAGCCTCCTGGGGCAGACGGTTGTTGATACGTTTTGACAACTTATTGATTATTTAAAATTAATTAATTATTTGGCTATTAGCTAGTCCTTATCTCATTTATAATATCACAGAAGTGTTTTTTTTTTATTGGAGTATAGTTGATTTACAATGTTGTATTAGTTTCAGGTATACAGCAAAGTGAATCAGTTATACATGTACATATATCCACTCTTTTAGATTCTTTTCCCATATAGGCCATTACAGAGGAGGATGTTTTTGTTGATTCATTCATCTAAGGTACCTATAGAGCATCTCCCTCATGGTAGGCATTTATGCTGGATGCTGGGGAGACAAAGGCAAGTGCTACATGGTCATCATTCTCACCACTTAAGGAGTGAGTTGAATATAAAAAAAGGAAATGTTATACAACATCAGTCATGCAGTTACAGAATCTCTAGAATGTGCAGTGCTGTCATATACAGTGGTGCAGTGAGGGTCTAGTCTGGTAGGGAACATATGCAAAATAGCTGTCATGCAAATCACGGCATGCTGATATTTATCACCAACAACTGTTAAATGATGTCAAATGATAGGCTTGTTTGTATGTATAAATGACAGAAACATACATAGCAGATTCTTGGGAGTGTACTAATTCTTAGAGATTCTTAATACTTCATTAAGTAATGAGATATAACATAGAGGGTTTTTAAAAGAACTATTTCAATAAAAAAAATTCCTTTCATAAGATATTGAGAAAATTCTGATTAAAAGATGAACATAGGGCTTCCCTGGTGGCGCAGTGGTTGAGAGTCCGCCTGCCGATGCAGGGGACACGGGTTCGTGCCCCGGTCTGGGAAGATCCCACATGCCGCGGAGTGGCTGGGCCTGTGAGCCATGGCCACTGAGCCTGCACATCTGGAGCCTGTGCTCCGCAACGGGAGAGGCCACAACAGTGAGAGGCCTGCGTACCACAAAAAAAAAAAAAAAAAAAAAAAAGATGAACATATTTTTGACCTTACAAATATACTCCTGGGAATATTTTCTGAAGATATATGTGTAAAGATTCAGACACAGAAGTTTTTTGGGTTTTTTTTTATGCTTTTCTCCTTTTTATTATATCAACATGCCAAGCATACTCCCTTTTCTACCTCTTGTTTTACTGTATCTGGAAGGCTTGTCGCCCAGATTTCCACTGGGCCGATGCCGTACTGTCATTCAGATCCCTGTTCGAAGGTCTTCCTATCATAGAGACCATCTACTACTTCTTGTCACTCTTTGTCTTCTTAACCTGCTTTATTATGATTATTACAGTTTTATTGTAGGACTTAATCACCAGCTGTTATATTTATTTGTGTGCATTGTTCTTCTTGTCTGTCTTTATCCCTCAGTCCCAGAAATGTAAGCTCTGTGAGAACAGAGACTTTGTATTCCCAATCTGGGACAAGGTAGATATGAGCAATGAACACATATTCCATAAATCATCCTTTAACAGATAAATAGCATAAACAAAACAAGCTAAATGTCCATCAGTAGGTTATTCACCAGTGCATTAGGTAGCCATATAATGAAACTCTATGCAGCCTTTAAAATGGCATTTTTAGAAATAAGTATATGTATATATATTTTTTAATGTGGTAAAATGTTCATAATAGAGTGTAAGAAAAGGTATAGTTTGCAAAGCAGGCTTTTCACTGTCCAGTATTATTCTCTCTCTTCCTCCCTCTCTCTCTGCATATACGTAGCATCTTTGTGTGTTTTTATGTGCATGTGAAAAAAGAAACAAAATGTTAATGTTAATTATTCCTGAGTGGAGAGAAATCAGTTTAATTTGTTCTTCTTTGAATTTTCTATGCATTTTTAAACTTTGTTCTTTCTGTTTCTATTTTTTAACAAGTTTTTGGGGGTGTGTGTGTGTGTGTACAAAAACTCTGAAGTAATAAAGGCATTTTTAATCCTCAAATAAATTACGCACTTGTGTTGAGCATTGCAGATTTTGGGGGTTTTGCTAGTTTGTCTCTCCGGAGTGACCCATATTGACTAAATTTCAAACTTTTCATTGGATTGTTACCTGTTGCCTCTAATATCTTTATATAGGCAGCCAGTGATGTAATGCTTAATTCAAGAATTTGGTAGAGTTTCTATGTGCAAAGGTATACAGTGATATTACTGCAATATATGGTATTTTAGCATCCTAAATACACACTTTTAAAATCGGCCCCTAGTATATGTTTTTAAACAAATGATAGTTTAATGTAAATAGCAAACTTTGTCTTCTGTATTTAACGTGGCTTTTGAGTTTTGGTTGCTTACTTTCCTCTTTTCTCTGGCAAATTTAATGTTACTACTGTTACTAAAAGAACCTATTTATCCCTTCAGTCTTTTGATAAGCCTGAGATCCTTAGAGACAGTATTTACAAGAAAGTTATGGTGCTACTGCTATGAGAGTCTAAAAGGGTAATTTTATGATAATAATGCTCCATATAAATGACAGTCCTTAGGCAATCTCTTAGTATTTCCCCCAATATGGATCAGCCCATGAATTTCTGAGGAAGATTAAAAATACATTTTAAACTTCTTTAAACTTTTAAAATCTTAAATTAAATGCTTAACTCTTTTAAATGTGTGACACCATCCATCACAATTTTATATTTAGACATATAATAATGTATAATCTCAGCTTGCTGTCCACTTGTAAAAATGGGAATAGACTTGGAGAAATAAGCAATTTCCCAACAGAAAATTGGAAATTCTGCCAACCAGTTCCAGGTGACCTGCCATCAATCAGTGTTAAATTCTCTGGGGTTATTGTTGAAGGGTATTGCTATTAGTGAAGGGCTTCACTGGTGACTAATGATACATAACAAATACATTGAGGAACTATAGAAACCCCCCGAATGTGTAATTGTCTGGCATCTTTCAGCGGAGACCTTTACTAGCAATTGAGAAAGTGAGATTTTTATAACCTCCTTGTAGTTCTCTTATTAAAATATGTTTTTAGAGAAATAGTTGAAACGATTATGCCATGCAATTAAATTAACTGACAAAATATTTCTTTGTGACTAAACTGTTTAATGTAGGCATTTGGAATGTGTGGTATCATTTAGAATAGGTGCGAATGTGACAATTATTCTGATTCTGAAGTTAAATAAGAAGTCTCAGTTTGCAATAAAATCTCCTTGTTTGGTATTATTAAGCAATTATGATTAATGTCTGAAATGTAACGTTCCATGGTTATAATTTCCTCATTTGCTTGAGTGAGTACATTAGGAATTCGTTAAAAATATAAGCCTTTTAGATACCTGCAAACTACAAATTCAGTGAGGACTTTCTGGAGGTTAGGAAACATTTTTGAATAAGAAACCATGACTGGGGTGAACCAACAGCTGGCAGATAATTATGATGGATTTCTAGTCCTGCAGTGCAGAGATAGACAAATGAATTTGTTCATTGATGTCAAAAATCAAATCCATTCTGATGTAAAAATTTAATTGCAAGACATACCTTCCATTCCTCCAACTCTTAACTATAAAGGCTGAAGCACGTAAGGCCTCAAACTTACAAAAGTGGCTAATGCTGATGGATAAGCCATAGATATATGAAGGCAGCTAAGAATCTGATGTTCTCAAAAAGCAGTTTGTCTTAAAGTAGTGAAAATAGTAAAATCAATTGATTACTTGATCAATCAATTTAGCATTCCTGGAGTACCTGCCTCACCAGATCGTTGTGAAGAGTAGATGAAATGAAGTATGGAAAAAACCCCAATCTTGTGTTTGTTCTGTCTGGAAAGTGTCATTTAAGGTGTTGACGCAGAGTTAGTTGTGTGGTGGTCAGTCAATTGACCTTTGTCTGCTTAGGATAAAGGCAAGCAGTGAAGAACCTCTCCATCCTCTGGGGAGATTGTTGCCAATCAGAGAAGGCTGAGCTCTGGTGTCACTTCCTCTTTTTATAAGGACACAAAGGGCATTTATGGATGGGCATTTATGGATCATGAGGGCCCCATCCTCATGACTTCATCTAAATCTAATTATCTCTCAAAGGCCCTACCTTTTAAAATCATCATAATGGGAGTTAGGTCTTCAGCCTGTGAACAGTCAGTCTATAACAAGGGCTATGAGGGCATATCCTTAAAGCCTATAAATCGTGACAGGTATACGAAGAGGAGCCAAGATGTCTCTTATTACCATTTTGTGGCTTGAGAGAGTTACATGGCAATAAAAAGAAGTATCGGTACAAAAATTGATGGAAATGGGACCTGTTATCACAGACAGCCGCTACACTGAAGAGAAAAGACAAGGAATCACATTTGCCTTATAGCCTTAACTCATCATTTGTTCTTGGACACATCTATTCAGTGCTCTACAGCTCAGTTTCCTTATCTGAAAAATGGAAATCATAAAAGTAAATTGTGTAATATATATGAAAGTGGTGTCAACCAATGGGCAAATGGAAGGAATTATTGTCTGTATTAGTTTCCTATTGCTGCCTCAACAAATTACTACAAACTTATTAGCTTAAAACAATACAAATTTATTATCTTATGTTCTGGAGGTCAGAAGTCCAAAATGAGTCTTCAAGGCTAAAATTAAGATGTAGGCAAGGCTATGTTTCTTTTGGAGGCTCTAGGAGAGAATCCATTCCTTGCCCTTTGTAACTTAGAGAGGCTGCCCGTATTCCCTGGCTTCTAACCCCACATCACTCCAACCTCTGCCTCTGTTGTCACATTGCCTTCTCTTAACACTCCTGTCTCCCCACTCCCTTTTTTTTTATTATGTAAAAACCACACAACATAAAATTTACCATCTTAACTATTTTTAAGTGTACAGAAGTGTTAACTGTATGTATATTTGTTTTGCAACAGAACTCTAGAACTTTTTCATCTTGGAACACTGAAACTCTATACCCATTGCATAACAACTCCTCTTTTCCCCCTCCCTCCTGCCTCAGTCTTATAATGATCCTGATGCTGCAAGTTTGGCCTCTGTGCAGTAGTGCCACTGAAATCTTGGAGACATTGGGTGAAGTAGAAAAGAATATCTTTATTTCTTTGCCAGGCAAACGGGGACATAGTGGGCTCCAGCCCCAAAAAACTATGTGTCCCAATCCAGGAGGATTTGATGAGGGGTTTTATAGCAACTGTTCAAGGGTGGGGTTGCTGATAAGATTAGGGTGTGTGAAGGGCCTCCAATCCTGTAATCTGGTCTCCCCGTAATCATCTTCATGAGCTTCTCTGGTTCCTTTAACGTAGCCTCAGGTGATCTTTCTCTGGTATGAAGAATTCTAATATGGTAAAGAACTTAAAGGCGTTGTTACCTGTATCCCTTGAGGTGGAGCCAGGACTGTGCCCCAGGCTGCACTATTGTTTCCTGGCTGCCTATCCCTTGTCTTTGCATCCCTTCCCTTCCTGGATTAGCAATTGTTTGAATCTGCCCTTTGGAACTCAGGGAAGGTGATGGAGGCTGGAGTCAAGTAATGGGGGACAGAAAGGCTTCCGTGCCCAGGAGCCCCACAGGGTCCTGCTTGGTTTAAGTCCTTGTGATTATATTGGGCCCACCTAGATAATCTAGGATGATATTCTCACCTCAAGATCCTTAATTATGTCTACAAAGTTCTTTTACTTTCGCAGGTTTCGGAGATTAGGATGTGGACATCTTTGAGGAGCCATTATTCTCCACCACATTATCTGATGAGCTAGTTCAGGTAGTTAATATAAAGAACTTAGGAAAAGAATCAGAAATACTGTAATCAGAAATGCTCAGCAGAGTGAGACATCAACTAATTTTGTATAACTTTATTTTCTTTTCTACAATTAACCTGCATCCTGGGAAAATTCAGTTAGGTACATTAACGGATGATAGAATCATGTGGGTTAATTAAGAATATGATTTAGGGTTTCCTCTGAAAGAAACCCATTTGAAACAGATGGCTTGTCTTGTTTTTTTAAAAGTTCTCTAATAAAAGTACTGCCTGAAGATGAACTATTGTATGTATGTTCTGTAGGCTAGGACACATCATGTTGATGGGAGATGCGGGTATAAACCAAGAAGTAACAAGGCTAGTCCTCTTTCCAGCGCTAGTTATAACTTAATTTTCCCCCTCTTTTTAATATTAACAAGCCATATGCTCAGGTTTATGACTAAGAGACCAGCCTTATACAAGTCTTCAGGAGAGAGGGCTTCTGTGAATTTGTTTGTAAAGATTAGGGAAATGAGGTCCATCTTGATTCCTTGAATTTTAAAGCGAGAAGGGGCAACTGTGCAATTTGAGGTGCTTCTTGTTCTGTTTTCCTGAATGCCTGAGGGACAAGACAGCCTACCAGACACACAGTATAATCTGAGAATCTAAGAGAAATGTTGCAGGATCCCCCTCAATGAGAGCAGAGACTCTGAAGCAGTTGCCTCTTTCAGGGTGTAGTCATAACCACACGGAGTACATGTTCCTTGAGGGCATAGACCTCTTGGCTGAACTTGATACTCCTGAGTTTATCAGGAGGCACAGTTTCATGAGTTACATTTAAGAAGAGAGGATGAGTGATCTACACTGAGACTTTGCAATGTCCCTCAAAGGGAACCCAGCATGAAAAGGAGAAAGAAAACCAGAGAATGGGGCTTCCCAGTATTTTGGTTCTGCTTCATATTTGGACTGAGTGGAGAGGAGACAGCCTAATATTCTGGACCCTCCAAAATAAAAGAGAGAATTAAGCATGGTGGGAGCTAGAATGATCCCGCATTGCTGGATTCTCCAGAAGTTTGCTGATTGATTGGTCTTCATATGGGTAGCACATGAAGCTCTTCAGTTGCTGGACCCACATCTGAGCCCAGCAGACGAGAAGACTACCACCACCATGGGAAACCTTAGTTCTCTGTTCTGAACTGCCCCTCGCATGCCGCCTGTGAGTGCTATACTGATGCTAAGCCTTCTGAGTGCAACCTTAAGAACCCCTTTGATCACCACTCATCCGCTAAATAGGTCTCCAACCAGGGCCACCTAGAATACACTTTCTCCTTTCATTATCTTATAAATTCATAATTACCCTTAAAAGATTGGTGCATGTGTGATTTCCTTCAGGAAGGTTTTCCCAAAGCCTGCTGTGATGTAAGTCATGACCTCCATCTTCACTTCTAAAATGCTTCTTTTGGCATTTTGTGCTTTTTTGTATCATAACCAATTTAATAGAAATGTTTGTTTACTGTTTTTTAAACCTGTAAGACTGTGAGGATAAGAAGTGTGACTTATTCCTTTCCGTATTATGCCCAGTACATGACATAGGGTCCTGCACATGATAATGAATATGTAAATGAAGGAATGAGTAAATGAACGCACAAGAGCTATTCCAGCCCAAGGCTGTTCTGCTGAAAGATAACTGCATGACTTTTTTTTTTTTTTTAGCATCTTTATTGGAGTATAATTTCTTTACAATGGTGTGTTAGTTTCTGCTGTATAACAAAGTGAATCAGCTATACATATACATACATCCCCATATCTCCTCCCTCTTGCGTATCCCTACCACACTCCCTATCCCACCCTTCTAGGTGGACACAAAGCACAGAACTGATCTCCCTGTGCTATGTGGCTGCTTCCCACTAGCTATCTGTTTTACATTTGGTAGTGTATATATGTCCATGCCACTCTCTCATTTTGTCCAAGCTTACCTTCCCCCTCCCCGTGTCCTCAAGTCCATTCTCTATGTCTGTGTCTTTATTCCTGTCCTGCCCCTAGGTTCATCAGTACCTTTTTTTTTTTTTTAGATTCCATATATATGTGTTAGCATATGGTATTTGTTTTTCTCGTTCTGACTTAACTTCACTCTGTATGACAGACTCTAGGTCCATCCACTTCGCTACAAATAACTCAATTTCGTTTCTTTTTATGGCTGAGTAATATTCCATTGTATATATGTGCCACATCTTCTTCATCCATCTGTCGATGGACACTTAGGTTGCTTCCATGTCCTGGCTATTGTAAATAGAGCTGCAGTCAACATTGTGGTACATGCCTCTTTTTGAATTATGGTTTTCTCAGGGTATATGCCCAGTAGTGGGATTGCTGGGTCATATGGTAATTCTATTTTTAGTTTTTTAAGGAACTTCCATACTGTTCTCCATAGTGGCTGTATCAATTTACATTCCTACCAACAACGTAAGAGGGTTCCTTTTTCTGCACACCCTCTCCAGCATTTGTTGTTTGTAGATTTTCTGATGATGCCAATTCTAACTGGTGTGAGGTGATACCTCACTGTAGTTTTGATTTGCATTTCTCTAATAATTAGTGATGTTGAGCAGCTTTTCATGTGCTTCTTGGCCATCTGTATGTCTTCTTTAGAGAAATGTCTGTTTAGGTCTTTTGCCCATTTTTTGATTGGGTTGTTTGTTGTTAGCACCTCTCTAAACGTTTGATAGAATTCTCCTGTGAATCCATCTGGTCTTGGGCTTTTGTTTGTTGGAAGATTTTTTTTTTTTTTTTTGTGGTACGCGGGTGTCTCACTGTTGTGGCCTCTCCCATTGCGGAGCACAGGCTCCAGACGCGCAGGCTCAGCAGCCATGGCTCACGGGCCTAGCTGCTCCGCGGCATGTGGGATCCTCCTGGACCAGGCACGAACCCGCGTCCTCTGCATCGGCAGGCGGACTCTCAACCACTGTGCCACCAGGGAAGCCCTGTTGGAAGACTTTTAATCACAGTTTCAATTTCAGTGCTTGTGATTGGTCTGTTCATATTTTCTATTTTTTCCTGGTTCAGTCTTGGAAGGTTGTGCTTTTCTAAGAATTTGTCCATCTATTCCAAGTTGTCCATTTTATTGGCATATAGTTGCTTGTAGTAATCTCTCATGATCCTTTCTCTTTCTGCAGTGTCAGTTGTTACTTCTCCTTTTTCATTTCTAATTCTGTTGATTTGAGTCTTCTCCCCTTTTTTTTCTTGATGAGTCTGGCTAATGGTTTATCAATTTTGTTTATCTTCTCAAAGAACCAGCTTTTAGTTTTATTGGTCTTTGCTGTTGTTTCCTTCATTTCTTTTTCATTTATTTCTGATCTGATCGTTACGATTTCTTTCCTTCTGCTAACTTTGGGGTTTTTTTGTTCTTCTGTCTCTGAATGTTTTAGGTGTAAGGTTGAGTTGTTTATTTGAGATGTTTCTTATTTCTTGAGGTAGGATTGAATTGCTATAAACTTCCCTCTTAGAACTGCTTTTGCTGCATCCCATAGGTTTGGGTCATTGTGTTTTCATTGTCATTTGTTTCTAGGTATTTTTTGATTTCTTCAGTGATCTCTTGGTTATTTAGTAGTGTATTGTTTAGCCTCCATGTGTTTGTTTTTTTTACAGTATTTTTTCCTGTAATTGATATCTAGTCTCATAGCAACTCCAAAGCCAGAGCCTCAGCTCCCAGTCCCCAGCCCCCACCCACCCCAGCGGGTGAGCAGACAGGCCTCTCTGGCTGGTGAATGCTGGTCGGCACCAATCCTCTGTGTGGGAATCTCTCTGCTTTGCCCTCTGCACCCCTGTTGCTGCGCTCTCCTCCTTGGCTCCAAAGCTCCCCCCGCCCCACCCACCCCCTGTCTCCACCAGTGAAGGGGCTTCTTAGTGTTTGGAAACTTTTCCTCCTTCACAGCTCCCTCCCTGAGGTGCAGGTCGCATCCCTATTCTTTTGTCTCTGTTTTTTCTTTTTTCTTTGCCCTACCCAGGTACGTGAGGAGTTTCTTGCCTTTTGGGAGGTCTGAGGTCTTCTGCCAGTGTTCAGTAGGTGTTCTGTAGGAGTTGTTCCACATGTAGATGTATTTTTGACGTATTTGTGGGGAGGAAGGTGATCTCCACGTCTTACTCCTCCGCCATCTTCTGCATGACTTTCTTTAGAATCATGCCTGTTACTGTAAGATGAGTCTTTATGAAAACAGAAACTCTTCATTCAGTTTGATTAAGTCATTATTTTACCTAATTTAGAGAAGGCACAGGTAAACATGTTGGCAGTTACAAACTAAACTTAATAAGATAGACTATTCTTTACCTTCTGGTTTTGGAGAGAAAGAGTCAAGTGATATGTTTATTTTGAAATGTGATACTACATATTAATAATATCAGTGTCTTGTGCTAGGCCCTTATGTGTTAGGTGCTGTGCTAGGTGCACTGGAGCAGAATTCAATTCTTAGAACCATCTGCTTCCATTATAGAAGGGGAGACAGGGTTAGAGAATTGAAGAGTCTTGCTGTCTGCCCCAGAGCCAGTACATGCCTCAGTTGGGGATCTAAACTTGGCTGCTGCTATTCTGAAAGCTATGCTTCTAACCATTCTGCAACCCTGCCAGATTTGGTCATCTGAAAAGTCTAAAATGCTTTAGTCATACATTTTGTTTATGATACACACTTAAGTCAGAATCTCTGTAGCAACAGTAGGAAAAGAAAAAAAAAGCAAAAAACCTCTGTAACAAGTAGCCAGTAGAGGCAGGATCATCTGGAAGTAAAGCAAGATTCATATCATGTAGTTCCGTAAAAAGTAAAGTCATGTTAATTTAAGAAAATGACCAGTTGAGTGTGAGAGAAAGGACTGTAGTAGATTTTCCATAGCCTAGGATTTCCTGGTTTCAGTGCCATTTCTTACCACTCCCCAGGTTCACCATATTGCAGTTGTGTTAATTTGCTTCCTGATCTTTGAATTTATCAGATATTTCTCTCCCTGGGCCCTCGTACCTATCTCTGCCCCCACTTTCTGGAACTCTCTTCTTTAAATGTTTGGATTACTTTAAATGTTTGAATTACTGTCATCCTTTGTGCCTGGAGTATAGTAGACAACCAGTAAATACTTTCTGAATAAAGGAAAGAAACAGAGGCACATGAGTTACTGGCCTATTTAGCATAATTTTTATAATTTTTATACTGATTTGCATCAAGGTCTCCCTCCCCTACTGTTCTTTGAGATATTAAGCATGTGCCTTTTTTCCATTACATCTCCAGAAGATGGAGAGGGAAAATGAACACATCATAATTATTTGGTTTATAACATTATATAACATTATATAAGCTTCACGTGTACAACATTATATTTTGCTCACCACCAAAAGTTTAGCTTCCATTTCTGATGTACCAGGTTCTTACATATAATTGCCCCTTAAATCCTCAAAATATCTCTTCATAGCAGTTTACAGACATGAAATTTGAGGTCAGAGAAGTTAATGGTGTAGTCAAAAGTATTAAAACATAGAACCAGCATTGTAACCCAGGTCTATCTGATTCCAGAGGCTGTCTTCTTTTCATTGTACCAGAGTGACCTGTATTGATGAAATAATCAGAAACATTTCTTATGGAAGGGAAGAGGTGAAGGAATAGGGACTAACTTTAGGAGTGGTTAAGAAGGATGTTTGCATAAGGTGGAGGTCATGAGTTTCTTTCCTTTAGTGCATCTCATTCCTAGTCCTGGGATAATTGTATTAGCTCTGGGTATTGTGGACAAAATCTATTTTAATAGACTCTTGAGAGAACAAGAGGTTGAATGGTATTTTAGTAGTAAATAAGTTACCCTAGACAAAACAAAAGTATACTTTTCTCTTCCAGTAAAATAAGAGAAACAGGAATTAGGCTATAGAAGTAGGAACATACTACTTCTAGTAAATGAAAAAGGAAAACAAGAAACTGATTGTAGAGGACACTGAATGCAAAATTGTTCTGCTCTCAAATGCCATTTTGGGCTAGCACATGTAGAGAAACACCTCTGTCATTGTATTCAGCGCTGAACCCTATTATATCAAGTGTGTTATCTTTGACCTTCATAGCTGGTGGTAGTGTGGGAGGGACCAGAATCATGGGCTTTGGAGACAGGCAGACACAAACTGATTTCCTAGGCAGGTCTTCTAGTTACTAGCTGATTGACGCTTAGGCCTTTAAACTCTCTTAGCCTCAGTTTTGATGCCGAAAACTCAGCCTCTGTGTATCAGTGCCAAATCAAATCTCAGTTTTGGGTGAAGTAGAAAAGAATAGCTTTATTGCTTTGCCAGGCAAAGGGGGACACAGTGGGCTCGTGCCTCTCAAAACTGTGTGTCCCAACCGAGGGGGATTTGATGAAGAGTTTTATAACAATAGTTCAAGGGTGGGGTTGCTGATAAGGATCAAGGTGTGTGTAGGGCCTGCACTCCTTTAATCTGGCCTCAGGTGGCCTGATGAGTTTCTGTGGTTCCTTTAATTTGGCCTCAGGTTGTCTCTTGAAGAGCTTCTCTGGATCCTTTAATCTGGAATGAAGAATGCTAACATCCTCCATTTTTGGGGGGTTTTAGTTTTGTAAAGAGCTCAAAGATATTGTTATGTGTATCCCTTGAGGCAGAACCAGAACCTGCCCCACAGCTGCACTATTGTTTTTTGACTGTTCCTCCCTTGTCTCTGCATCCCCTCCCTTCCCTGATTAGCAACTGTTCGAATTTGCCCTTTGGGACTCAGGGAAGGTTCATGGAGGCTGGAGTCTATTCTCTACAAACAAGAAATGGTGGACAGAAAGGCTTCCATGCCCAGGAGCCCCACAGGGTCCTGCTTGGTTTCAGTTTCTTCAATAAGAAATGAAGAATATCTAACTCTAGTGTTTTGTGGACTAACTTCAGTAATGCTGTAAAACGCTTTGCACAGAAAAAGGTGCTTTATAAAATGAGCTATAGTTATAGTTAATAATAATATTATTGTAAGGTCGGATCTTAACAAACGGCACCAGGAAACAGCGGAAAGCTTCAAGTGAGTTTTATTAGGGAGCGCTCCCGGGCTAGGGTTGGGCAAGATTTTATAGGGGAAGAAGGGAAAGGGGTGTGGTGAATCTGGGAGGGCGCAGGATATTCCTTATTTGGTGGTCTTTTCGGGTATCCTGGGGGACCGTTGGTCCCGCCCCTCGAAAGGCGGGAAGGCTGGGCTGGGTTCAAAGGCCCCAGGTCAGTTCCTGCAACTGGGTGATCCGGAATGTCTCCAGGGCAGTTTCTGGAACTGAGTGGTCTGGAGAATTTCTGTCTGATGCAACCTGTGAATCTGATTGTGTTCCCCTGCCTCGGGCCAGTTGGCCTTACAATTATTAATGTTAACAATAGTAATTTGTAATGATTAAAGATATTTCTAATATCTCTGTAATGATAAAGATGTTAGAAATAGTAATGGTGCATTATTTTGTACATAACATATAATCATTAAATAGAATTACTTGTAATTTGCTTTTTATGAAGTGGTAAAGTGCATAATAAAGATGCTTCACTTGAATTGTGTATCACTTATGTACTTTATCTTAAAATGAGACGTTATTCCTTTAATAGATATCTAGTACAGTTATGGATTATGCTGTCTTCCTTCATTTGTTTGAATAATTACTTTCTGACTGGGTCTTATAGAAACCTGATTAAAAATCACCAATAATACTGTTTCTTTACTGCTCTTCATGTTCTTTAGTAAGGTGTGAAAAATAGTTACATCTATTAACAAAAACTGACTACTTAAGCAGCCGAGCATCAGTATCTTTACCTTTACTTGGCCTGGATTTGCAAGATAATCAATGGCCATTTTTTTTTTTGCGGTACACGGGCCTCTCACTGTTGTGGCCTCTCCCGTTGTGGAGCACAGGCTCCGGACACGCAGGCTCAGCGGCCATGGCTCATGGGCCCAGCTGCTCCGTGGCATGTGGGATCTTCCCGGACCGGGGCACGAACCCGTGTCCCCTGCATCGGCAGGTGGACTCTCAACCACTGCGCCACCAGGGAAGCCCCCATTTTTTAACAGTGAATAATTGAGCTCCCCTTTTGGAACCTGAAAATGGAAAAGTAGTGAAAAAAAAAAAAGGCTTAAAAAATTCACAGAGTCATGCATACAGGTTCTGCATACTAATCTAAAACTCTGCCTGAGGGCACAGCAATCCCCTCCCATTCTGAATTCAGTTCCCACCCCATGGCTCTCAGGAGAGCAGGAGTTCAGAATCAAACAAGCATCTATGCTAATAATACTTTTAAGGCATTTAAGGAAGGCATTTATCAGAATCAGGACGTTTCTAAAGTGGTGTTGTCAGCTGAGACGTTTCGATTTGTTCTAATGACAAAGAAGAATGAGGTTAAGTTAATCAAGCAATTGCCAACTTTTGCTTTGGTAAAGAAATTAAATATTCAATCTGGAAATCAGATTAAGGGTCCATGTAGAGCTGGGTCTATGTGGCCAATGAAAAAGCATTTCAGAAAGGAATATTGATGTATGGTCCCGTAGAACGCTGAATCCCCTTAGAGGTTTCCCTCCTTTGTCGTAAAAGTATAAAAATTAGAGTGGGGTGGGCTTCCCTGGTGGCGCAGTGGTTGAGAATCTGCCTGCCGATGCAGGGGGTTCATGCCCCAGTCTGGGAAGATCCCACATGCCGCGGAGCGGCTAGGCCTGTGAGCCATGGCCGCTGAGCCTGCGCGTCTGGAGCCTGTGCTCCGCAACAGGAGAGGCCACAACAGTGAGAGGCCCGTGTACCCCAAAAAAAAAAAAAAAAAAAAAAATTAGAGCGGGGTAGTGACTTTCTGAAAATGGTTTTTGCTTTATTTAAAAGGCACACATTCTGAGATTATATCATTCTATATGTATCTATCCATCTATCATCTATCATCTATCTACTATCAGTGAAAAAAATTAATCAGTGGTTGATCTAAGAAAGATACGGAAAATTTTATTTGAGCCAACCTGAGGATTATAACCTGGGAGACAGTCTTTCAGAAAGCTCTGAGGCTTTTGGAGGCTCTGGGAGATGAAACATACCCACTTGGTGAGAAGGCACTCATTGTTTTGCCTCAAAGAATCAGTAGTTTTTTTGTTTTGTTTTTAATTAAAGTATAGTTGATTTACAATGTTATATTAGTTTCAGGAGTATAATACAGTGATTCAATATTTTTATAAATTATACTCCATTTAAAGTTATTATAAAAATATTGGTTATATTCCCTGTTCTGTACATTACATCCTTCTATCTTATTTATTTTATACCTAGTAGTTTGTACCTCTTAATCCCTTTTCCCTATCTTGCCCCTTCCCCACCCTTCTCCCCATTGGTAACCACTGATTTGTTCTCTGTATCTATGAGTCTGTTTTTCTTTTGTTTTATTCATTTGTTTTATTTTTTAGATTCCACATAGAAGTGATAATATATAGTATCTGTATTTCTCTGACTGACTTACTTCACTAAGCATAATATCCTCTAGGTCCATCTATGTTACTGCAAATGGAAAAATTTCTTTTTTTTATGGCTGAGTAATATTCCATTATATTCCAACATTCCGTTATATATATACCACACCTTCTTTTTTAAAAAAATTTTATTGGAGTATAGTTGATTTACAGTGTTGTGTTAGTTTCAGGTATACACCATAGTGATTTAGTTATACATATACATATATTCATTCTTTTTCAGATTCATTTCCCATACAGGTTATTAGAGAATATTGAGTAGAGTTCCCTGTGCTATATAGTAGGTCCTTGTTGGTTTTCTATTTTATATATGGTAGTGTGTGTATGTTAATCCCGAGCTCCTAGTTTATCCCTCCCCCCCATGTTTCCCCTTTTATACCACATCTTCTTTATCCATTCATCTGTTGATGGACACTAAGATTGTTTCCGTATCTGGGCTATTGTAAATAATGCTACTATGAACATTGGGGTGCATATATCTTTTCAAATTAGTATTTTTGTTTTCTTTGGATATCTACCCAGTTGTGGAATCCTGGATAATATGTAGTTCTGTTTTTAATATTTTGAGGAACCTTCATAGTGGTTGTACCAATTTACATCCCACCAACAGTGAACTAGTGTCCCTATGTAGTCTGCGTGTACCCAGTGGCTTTGGTGGGAGAGCTGGATCTGAAGTGAGCGTGGACTGTGTCTTCCCCCAGGGAGTGCTGCAGCCACTGTCTTGGTGGGAGATAGGGCTGGAGATGGAGGGGCCACAGCCAGAGCCAGGTGCAAGCTGGGGCTTCTCCTATGTTCAGTGGCTGCCACCACCCTGTTGGGGTGGGGTTGGGGGCTGAGGGGCTGGAGCAGGAGCCTTGAGGGAGTTGGGTTTCTTCTGGGTATGTGGCAGAGCCTGAGGGCTTGGGGCTGCACTTCTGTGCTGGTTTCACTTTTTGCCCAGTGTGTGTGCCTTGGTTAGAGGCTGGGTCAGGGCTGGAGGGGTTGGTGCCACATCACTGAGCTGGCCATACGCCTTCCCAAGTGTGTATAGGGACAGGTTCTCCAGCAAAGGTGGTCTCTGCCCTGGAGCTAGCTTCAGGTTGTGTGCAGGGACATGTGAGCTGGCAATGCTTGTCTCTGTCCTGGTCAGAGTCAGGGCTGGGGTTCGGGCTGTCTTTGTTTCCTCCAATTTTGCTCACTCTTGTTGGCAATGGAAATCTCCACCTTAGTGGGGAGCAGTGCTGGAACAAGAGGGGCTGGGGCAGGAGCCTGGGATGTGTCCTGGGGTGGTTCTGGCAAGCTGACCAGAGACCCAGGCAGTTTTCAATCTGCTGCCACCACACTGTGACTGTAAGTCAGTGCGTGTGCTCTTCAGGAGCACAGTCTTGGTATCTTACAGCCCTTTGGTAAGCCCCACTGGTTTTCTAACCAGATAAGGGGTCTCATCTTCCTGGTGTCAGACTCCAAGGCTGGGGTGCCTAATATGTGGCTCAAACCCCTCGCTTCCCAGGGAAGAGCTCCTATCCTGTGATATCCTCCTGCGCTTCTCTGTCTCCCAACCAGTTTCTTTCTCCTTGCTTCCTAGCAGAATCTGTGTGTATCTTTCTTTACAGCCTTGGTTGTAGAAGAGCTGTTTTGCCAGTTCCCAGGTCCATTTCAGTGAGAATCTCTCTGTGGGTAGTTTTAGTTTTGGTGTGTTCACGAGGGGAGGTGAGCCCAGTATCCTCCTACTCCACCATCTTGATCTCCAAAACCCTCCATAGTTCTTGCTGAGAAGAAAATACTTTGTGAAAGAAAGGAGGTGGTAATATAGTAAAATGGGAGAGAATGCTGGTCCTGGATTTATTTTCTGTTGGCTCCCAACTCTTACATAAGATCAACAGCCTTATTAACCTCCTAGGGCCTTGTAAATGATGATCATTAAAGGGTTTTGTTAAGATTAAATGGGGTAATGCATACAGAAAGCTTATCCCTGGTCCTAGCATGTAGTGAGCACTAAATACGTATTACTTATTTTTGGAGATTAATATGAACTTACTTGTAATGGGATGGAGGCCAGAAGAAGGAAAAATGTTTTGTGAACTTCATTCTCAGGAATAAAAGAACAAAAGTGCATTGGGACATATATCCACCCTATGACCCAGAAATTTTAGTTCTGGTCATTCACCAATGAGAAATACAAAATATGTCCAAAATGGGCAAGAATTTTCCTCACAGCTTTATTCATAAAAGCCTAAAACTTGAAACAACTCCAATGTCTACCAGCAGGTGAATGGACATACAAATTGTGATATTTTCATACAATAAGATATTAATCAGTAATAAAAAGGAATGAACTCCTGATGTGTACAACAACATGGATATATCTCAAAACATTATGTTGAGCAAAAGAAACCAGACACAAAAGTTGCTTATTGTATAGTCTGTATAGTCTGTAAATGAATTTCTGGAACTGACAAAACTAAGCTAATGTAATAGAAATTGGAGCAGTAGTTGCCTTAGGGGGAGGGTTGACTGGAGAGGTACACTGGGAACTTTGGGGTGATGGGAAATATTCTATATCTTGATTGGAATGGTAGTTATGAAAGTGTATACATTGTCAAAACACATCAAAATATACACTTAAAAAATGAGCATTTAATTTTACGTAAATTAAAATTCAGTAAAAAATAACTCCCAAGAAAATGCACCAGGTCCCCTCCTTACTATCTCAGAAGTTCATGTGAGATCACAATCTATAAGAACTTTGTATAAGATTTCATAACCTTTAGGAATTCTTCATCGTTTCTTCTGATGTGTAATTCTCTGTGGTGAATAGCAATTCAACTCTGAAGTGAGAAATGATCAGTGACATCATTGGGAGCAAAAAGAAGCTGGAGATAACAGGGCTGTATCCAAACTCAGTTTATGAGAAAATTGCGCATTAGCTACAATTTATTATCTTCTAAATCCCACAGCGAAATTTTGTTTTGTTTTCAAATTCTCTTAGAAATATTTGGTTAAAATTAAGAGTGATTTGCCTTGGATCTATTCCTATTACTACCCACTATCTGTTGCCACTAAGCCTAACATATTGAGTACTTTCATTCTGCAACAGTCAGCAAGCATTCATTGAATGCCCACCGCCTGCTCAGGAGGGTCTTTAAAGAGGTAAAAAAAATAGGTGTTAACATGACATTTTAGAGCTGGGCAATCCATGTGGTTAAATAGCCTTTTATATCTGCGGAAATTGCAACACAGAGAGGGCAATTGGCTTAATCAAGGTCGCTTTTGCACTCCTGGGCTTAAATCTCCTCAATGCCAATCAAAGGATCTCTTCATGGAATCCCATTGGTATAGTTCTTGCTTTTAGAGGATTTATGATCTATTTGCAGTACTCCTGCAAGCACAAGCCAGAGATTAATTAGAGCATAAACAAGGAGACAGGAGAACAGGGAAGAGAGATTTAACATTTGAGCATCAACTAGGTACCAGATAATTTCCTGTGTTTTAATTCTCTGAACTATCCAAGAAATGCATGTTTTTATTCCCATATCATCGTTGAGAAATCTGAGGCTCAGAAGGTTCCCATGACTTACATAAGGTCATAATGGTAGAAAGTGGCAGAACCCAGGTATGTCAGGCTCAGAGTCTTTACATTAATGAAGCTGGAGCGTTATAAAGCAATCTTTTAAGGAAGGGATTTCAGCGAGAAAAATACTTAACAGACCAATTGAATGAATTGCCTTGTTTTCAGTAAGGAAAACAAAGTTTCAAAGCCAGTTTGGGGTATCCAATGTAGAATGGGAATTTGCACGTTCCACAATGACAGAGAAGAGAAAGTCAGGTTGGGAAGATGGGATTAAGAGAGGAGCATTAACCTGGCTTTTTTTTTTTTTTTTTTGCATTCACTATTAGCGACATAGAGCTTCTAATCAAGCATTTAATACTTTCTTTTTGCCACTCAGTAAAAGGCTTTTTATTTCAGTTCGCCTCCTAGGTGTTCTATGTCAGGCAGTTACTGTACCTGAAGGTTTTCAGTCTAAGAAATTAAATGGGCGGTTCTTAAAGCAACACTCTCTTGAAAGCATAATTGCAGTTAAGTAATAACAACCTGAGCGCACAATATTGGGTTTTCTTCTCTCAGCACCTGGGTGGTGAGTTCCTGATGTATCAGAAAGAAAAGCAGAACCCTAGGCCCAGAGCAGAACCCTAGGCCCTTGTGATCCAGGAATGAGAGCATGCTGCCTAACTATATCATATTAGGTTTGCAGAAAATTACTTTTGTTTGGTTATTTTCTTAGTTTCTTGCATTTTTATAGCTGGTAGTTAGATTATGTGAAGCTTCAGTGTGTCAGAAGGACTGAGATAGGGCCCTGGAGTGTTTAACAGGGAATTCTGGGGCTGACCTTGGTGTGATTGGCATTAATGCTGCTGGAACCCAGGATTCCCAAGGGTATTCAAATTCACCGACCTG
Source organism: Aethalodelphis obliquidens (assembly GCF_003676395.1). Classification (NCBI taxonomy): domain Eukaryota; kingdom Metazoa; phylum Chordata; class Mammalia; order Artiodactyla; family Delphinidae; genus Aethalodelphis; species Aethalodelphis obliquidens. The sequence goes on along the minus strand of NW_020837964.1, from coordinate 26,083,788 downwards.
ACCAACCACAAGATAGACGGCACAGCTTTCATCATGCCAGAATGTGTTCATGCTGTCTGAGTTATTTTATAATGTTGTGGTAGGCAGAATTCTAAAGGTGTCTCCCAAGATTCCTGTCCTCTGGTTATTAATCAAACATGAATCTAGGTACTGCTGTGAAGGATTTTTTGCAGGTGCAGTTAAGATTACTAATCAGCTGACTTTAAAATAGGGAGATTATCATGGGGGTGTCAGGGTGGGTCCAGTGTAATCACATTAGCGCATAAAAGCCAGCAGAAGAGGAAGGGAGAAGAGCCAGTCAGAGAGATGCTGCAGATGAATAGGAGACAGAAGAGACGGGCAGTGTGAGAAGGATTTGTCTTCCCACTGCTGGTTCTGACATGTAGGGGGCTATGTGCAAGGACTAGAGAAAGGCCTCTGGAAACTAAGGTGGTCCCCTGCTGACCTCCACCAAGAAAACAGGAAAACTGTATGGAACTAAATTCAGCCAATAACTGAATGAACCTAGACCCAAGTCTCCCCTAGAGTCCCCAGAAAGGAACACAGCCCTGCTGACACCTTGATTCCAGTCTTCCAAGACTTCAAGCAGAGCTGAGCCCATCAGGTTTCTGATCTACAGAACCATTATATAATAAATAGGTGTTGTTTTAAGCTACTACATTTGTGGTAATTTGTTTTGCGGCAGTAGAAAATCAATACAAATCTCTCGCGACGGGGACTTTCTGTGACATTTTCAGCCTCACTTTTTCAGGTTTTAGGATGAGGCACTCTTTTTGGATCACTTTTCAGAGATTCCAATTAAGAGCCGCAATTATTTTGTTTGAGTGTGGAGGGAGTAATAAAATGCACATTGAGCCAAAGTTTTATTTGGATGGACTTTCCATGACTGAGGTTCTTCTCTCCACCTTATTTTCCACTCAACGGGCTCTGAAAGGTTAGTTCTCAAAGTCGGGACAGTGGGTACTTCAGGAAGTCTGTAGAGAATTGTTATTTGATGGATCCAGTGCAAAATAAAAGGACTTTGTGTTAGTTTCCTAGGGCTTCTGTAACAAATTACCACAAACTGGGTGGTTAAAACAACAGAAATTTATTGTCTCAAAAATTTATGTCTTATTCTAGTTTTGGAGGCTAGAAGTTTGAAGTCAAGGTGTTAATAGGGACTTTGCTCTCTCTGAAGGGTTTAGGGGTGCTTCCTTCCTTGTCTCTTCCTAGCTCCTGGGGGTTGCCGGCAACCTTGTCATTCCTTGGTTTATAGACCTGTCATTCCATCTCTGTCCCCGTTGTCACATGGTGTGCTGCATGTCTTCACATGGCATTCTCCTTTCTCTATGTTTGTGTCCAAATTTCCTTCTTCTTGTAAGGACATCATCATTGGATTAGGGGTTACCCTACTACAGTATGACCTCACTTTAACTTGACAAAGTGAAGTCCCTATTTCCAAATAAGGTCACATTCTGAGGTTCTGGATGGGCGTGAATTTTGGGGGAACCCTATTCAACCCAGTACAGATGTGACGTTTGGTTCTTACTGTGGGTTTGGAAAGATAAGGCACCTAAGGAAACTTTAAAATATCCAAATTCACGGTGGTTTCCTCAGTTAAACACCTAATGTATGGTTTTTGTCTATGTGGTACTAAGCCAAAATGGATGAGATTTAACTCTCAAACCTTACTGAAATACTTCATAATATTTTAAGGCAATAGAACAAAAATTTTGGTTTTATTATGTTACCAAAGGAGGTAGTGACTAGTTTAGAGTTATAGAATGTTGGATTTGGAAGTTACTACTTACCTCCCTGCAATCACAAAAACTGTTCCAAGGCAGATATTCTCTGCTCTATAAAGACAAACAGAACAGGGTGGGCGCGTGCGTGCGCGCGCGCACGCACACACACACACACACACACACACACACGTTGGTCTGACCAGTCTGCGTGGGAGGGTGTGATTGGAGGGAATTCATAATACCAAAGGGTCAATAAATGAACAAAGTTTTTTATGCCAATAAGGTGTATTTAATATTTGGGCAATAGCCCTAAATTCAGCTCACAGACAGCTTCTATTGTGGAAAATCAGGCGCACCTTAACAAATCACATGTGTCCATCCACATGCTGAATTTGCTTGGATTTGATTTTTTCCACTCTCCGATTAAGATGCAAGGTTCAAATATTTGGATATTTGGAACTGAAGCTTTCCTCAGCCTTGGCTATTCAGTACTTTGTATCTGCCTATGTGTTCCATGACAGACTAATCCATAGTAGATTAATGTATTTTCATCAGCTTTGGTATTACATCCAAAGTGCAGTGTGTTTGTGTGTATATGTGTATACTTTACTAAATGCTTCAAATTACCCTTTGGTAATGATGACAGGTGGTATTTTTAAAAATTGAATAGGCACCCTCTTCATCCCTCTCTGTCCTCTTTGAAGGTTTCTGTGGCCTGGAGAAGTGCATATTGCCCTTCTAGAACAGCTAGTGCCTGTTGCCTTGTTTCACCAACTTCTCCCTTTTCTTCACCATCTTCATTGTTGGTCTTTCTCCCTTTCCATTCTGACTTTGCCTAATTTCTTCATGGGATGCACTAATCAGATCCCTCTGGGCTTCAGAATCTCTGCTTCATTTCCTTATTACTGATCTTATCTCTTGAGCCTTCTGTAGAGCTCTGCAGACAGATGTCAGGAGCCCCTCCTTACCTCTGAACCTGTGTATCTCTTATCTAGTCTCCCTACCTCTAGTCCTACCCTTCTCCAGTCTATTCCCCAAACAGCAACCAAAGAATCCCAAGAAGTTAGTCTGAGGCTCCAACTCCCATTACATTCAATATCCAAACTCATTAATATGGCTTAGGAGGTTCTTCATGATGTGTCTCCTGCTTACTCCTCTGATTTCATCCTTTGTGCTCCTTGTCTGTGACCCCTTCCTATACTGTAGACATAGTGGATTACTCCATTTAGCTTCCCAGTTGTTGTTGTTGTTATTATTTTTTGGCTGTGCTGTGTGGCTTGCAGGATCTTAGTTCCCTGACCAGGGTTTGAACCCGCGCCCTTGGCAGTGAAAGCATGAAATCTTAATCACTGGACCGCCAGGGATTCCCCCCAGTTGTTTAATGTACCCTCGTCCTTCTAGGCCTTTGTACATTCTGCCTCCCACCCCCCAATCTGGTACATTCTTTTCTTTCCTCTCTGTGTTCATCAAATAGTTGCTATTTGTCCACATTGACCTAAATGTCGTCTTCTCTAGGTAACATGCTCTGATCTCTCAGGATTTTATTAGGGAATCTTTTTTTGTACTTATATTACCCTAAGTTTTCCCTAGTTAGTGCATATAATTGAGCATCATAATGTCTGTTAGGTTATCCTATTCTCTCCGAGGTTAATTGTAAGCCTGGATGTGTTTTGTCACCAATGGCATATAAAAACCATTCAAGAAATATTTACCATTCAAAGTAAGCTGGAAAGAGAAAAAGAAGAGAGAGAGAAAAAGAAACATTTACTATTCAAGAAACGATGTAGGGGAACTTCCCTGGTGGTACAGTGGGTAAGACTCTGTGCTCCCAATGCAGGGGGCCAGGGTTCGATCCCCAGTTGGGGAAATAGATCCTGCATGCATGCCACAACTAAGAAACCCACATGCCGCAACTAAGAAGTCCGCATGCCGCAACTAAAGATCCCCGTGCCACAATGAAGATCCTGCGTGCTGCAACTAAGACCCAGTGAAGCCACAATAAATCAGTAAATATTGAAAAAAAGAAACAAATGTAGGAATGTATGAGTAATACCTTTTCTATTCTATAAGCACTGGAATTTTTTCCAGAGTGCCTTTTCATAGATACCTACAACATATGCATGGTTGAAGCTTATGAGCAAATCCTAGACATGTCCTGTATCACATAAGATAGATGTTTTGAGAAGTGAGGTATTAGTGTTAGTGAGTAAGAATGGTGGTTGCTGGCACAAGCTTGACTCTGGGAAAAATAGGCCTGCTATTGTAAGGTCAGTTCAGAATTCAGAATACGGATGTTAACAGACCATCAGACCATGATCATCATGAATGTACAGCCTCTCATTTGCAGGGCTCTGATGTGCAAATGATTAATAGTTACGGTTTCCACAAGCCAGGTGTAAATTCACAAATTGTGCTCTTACTGATGAGCAGAGTCATTTCGGATGCATTTGAATCAGGATGCTTGCTGGGCTTGTCTAATGCCTGCACGATTAGCACATAATCATTTTGCAATTTGGGCTGCCAGTGCTCTGTTTGGACATAATAGACGAACAGGCAGAAGACTTTGCTGTGTTTCTCTGGATGATGGAAATATCTAGAATAAGGCTATTCAATCTTTCATGTGCATGGGATCACCTGGGGATCTTGTTAAAATGCAGATTCTGAGTGGGGCCCAAGAATCTGTATTTCTAGCAAGCTGCCAATTAATTCCAAGAAACTCACCTTAATTAATTAAAATTTGCCAAATTTATTTATTTATTTAATTGAAGTATAGTTGATTTATAATATTATGTTAGTTGCAGGTGTACAGCATAGTGATTTAGTATTTTTGCAGATTATACTCCATTATAGGCTATTACAAGATAATGGGTATAATTCCCTGTGCTGTATAGTATATCCTTGTTGCTTATCTGTTTTATATATAGTAGCTTGTATCTGTTAACCCCATACCCCTAATTTGTCCTTCCCCCCTTCCCTCTCCCCTTTGGTAACCACAAGTTTGTTTTCTGTATCTGTGAGGCTGTTTCTATTTTGCATATACATTCATTTGTATATTTTTTAGATTCCACATATAAGTGATGTCATACCGTATTTGTCTTTCTCTGTCTGGCTTATTTCACTAAGCATAATATTCTTTAGGTCCATCCACATTGCTGCAAATGACATAATTTCATTCTTTTTTATGGCTGAGTAATATTCCATTGTGTGTGTGTGTGTGTGTGTGTGTGTGTGTGTGTGCGCGCACGCGCGCATCCATGTCTTGGCTATTATAAATAGTGCTGCTTTGAACATTGGGGGGTGCATGTGTCTTTTTGAATTAGTGTTTTCATTTTTTCCAGATATATACCCAGGTGTGGAATTGCTGGATCATATGGTAGTTCCACTGTTAGTCTTTTGAGGAAGCTCCATACTGTTTTCCATAGTGGCTGCACCAATTTACATTCCCAATGAACAATGTACAAGCAAGAACCCCACTTTATTTTTTATTTAAAAAATTTTTTAAGAACCCCACTTTAAATAAGAGGTGAGGTTTTAAATTTTTCTTTGGTTTTTTTTTTCTGTCAGTCACCTTTAAAATGAATATTATGAGGGGTTAAGCTAGAGAGACACAGATGGGAGGTTCAGAGAATGGATCTTTGGCTTTGGTGGCTGGGACAGACAAAGAGGTGAGGGAATTCAGAAGCCACTATGTAATGTCATCTAAAACAGAGCCATTGACAAATTTGTTGCCCCTGCCTCTGTTTCCATCTTGACTTCTGAAAATGTAGAATATTAAGAAAACAAAGGTTGTATATACTTTTTCCTCCCTTTTACCTATCATCTCCAAATAGTAAAAAGAGAAAATTCCACATCTATCAAGAGTGATTTCTCTAAACCTCTCTTCAGTATGTAGGCTTTTTTTTTTTTTAAATAAATTTATTTATTTATTTATGGCTGCATTGGGTCTTCGTTGCTGCATGTGGGCTTCCTCTAGTTGTGGTGAGTGGGGGCTACTCTTTGTTGTGTCACGTGGGCTTCTCATTGTGGTGGCTTACCTTGTTGCGGAGCACGGGCTCTAGGTGTGCGGATTGCAGTAGTTGTGGCACGTGGGCTCAGTAGTTGTGGCTCACGGGCTCTAGAGCACAGGCTCAGTAGTTGTGGCGCACGGGCTTAGTTGCTCCGAGCCATGTGGGATCTTCCCAGACCAGGGCTCAAACCCGTGTCCCCTGCGTTGGCAGGTGGATTCTTAACCACTGTGCCACTAGTGAAGTCCCAGTATACAGGCTTTTGAAATTTAGTTTTGCTCATGATAATTCCATGGCTTAGCTCTGGAGAACACATTGACATAGTTCCTTCAGGATCATTCTCCAAATGAGGAGCTGGGATGTAACTCAAAAAGAAAAAAAAGGAACTTTTTTTTTCCACTTCCTTTTGTTCTTCCAAGTTTGTACTGAAAGAAAAAAATCATCAACAATAATAACAAAAGCCTGTGCTTCCCTGGCAAACACTTCATTCAGATTTAGGGTCTAGATGGGCAAAAATTGCAGTGGTCGGACTTAATAACACTTTCTCCAAGAGTGTGTTAATTGACAGAGGCTCTTTTTACTTGAATATTTAACTCCTATTGTATTTATTTATGTATCTATGTATTTATTTATTTATTTATTTTGGCTGCACTGGGTCTCAGTTGTGGCATGTGAGACCTTCGTTGCAACATGTGGGACCTTTTAGTTGCAGCATGTGGGCTTCTTAGTTGTGGCATGCATGCGAGATCTAGTTACCTGACCAGGGGATGAACCCAGGCCCTCTGCATTGGGAGCACAGAGTCTTACCCGCTGAACCACCAGGGAAGTCCCCCTATTGTCCTATTTGACATTGAAAACAAGTAGTTTGGCTATGGATACCCAGAAGGAGGCCAAAAGATTCCTGATCTTCAGTTTTCTCCATGGTCATCGGCAAGCGTGACTAAGATCTCTTTTGACAGGTAGACTGGATGGGTCATGTTCTGCTCCATCACTTTCCTGCATGTTTCCTCAGTTGGTTTCTCAAACCTTTGCTTTTATGTACTTTAAAAGAAATAAAACCAAGTCTTCACCTAACATTTGATTCAGTCAGCTTCAGCACCTCATCTGTGTATGAAAATGAATATATTGTATTGATGTATGTGATGCCCTTTATAGTTAATCGATGAATATAATCAGGTTTTACCTTCTTGTATTGTTAAAGTTTTCAGCGTTTATCTCAGAGTAAAGTGGATCTGTTAGCTCTAATGGTCTGATTAGGAAGATAATGTTCAAAACTCTGACCATCACAGTAAGACCTTCCTTTTACAGAATACCCCATATGTGCCAGGGATTATGCTAAGTACCTTACATTTGTTATATAATTTAATAGTATAACAACAAAAACTGGATGAGATGGGTGTATTTATATCTCATTACCGTCCAACCAACTAATACACAAATCTTTTAGAAATAACGAGAAAAATAAAACCAAAGCAGCATTGAGAAAAAGTAAGCAAACTACTCAAGACCATACAACTAGCAATGTTAAAACTAAATCAGATCTAGGTTGGTTTGTTGCTGGTATTAACGCTTTAACCAGTAGACTCTACTTTCTGCTACTTCTCTGTCTATGCTATATTTTTTTCTGAAGGTGCATTTCTAAGGTATGGTCTTCATGATGTAATATCACTTTTAAAATGTAACATGGAAATAGCATAAAATTGAGGAATCTATAGTTCTGTCTCTGGTACTGCAAGAAGATATATACTTTGGAAAGCAGTGAGCCATTTTACTTCTTGGGACTTCCTTTTGCTTATCTGTCATATAGAAATTGAACTAGATATTTAAACAACTTATTTACACCACTGTCATTCTAGTAATTTATAGATTATATGGTGGTTGAGGGTCTCGGATTTTGGCTGCACACTTCTTTCTCTGGCTGAAATGCCTCTTTTACATCTCCTACTCTTTCATCCCACCCTTCTGTGGAAGGTTAAGAATTTTCTCTCAAATCCTACATTTTCCATCTTTTTCCGCTCCCAAATTTCCTGTTTATGAGTCCATTGCAATCATTATATGCCAGGAAGTACAACATGGATTCACTGCAATTTGAAAACATTTTTTGAAAATTGACCCAGCATGTGCACAATTTTCCTGGTCACCTGCCAAGTCTTGCTCTATCTTTGGTATGCTGTCAAACTAAGAGTTGTAAATTAGATAAAGTGACTGTCTTAACCCTGGGAAGCTGAATTTAGAAGACATTTTATCAAAATAAATTACCTAAATTAAAAAATTTTGGCTGCTCTTTAACGCAATTGTAGGTAATAGGTTTAGGGGAAACTCAGCTGGTCCAGAGAAACCCAAATTCTGTTGGGCTCTTGGTTTATACCAGTGAACCCTAGGACAACACCACCACTCACTTCACACTGCAGCATTGCAACACACAGAGATCTGTTTACAACAAAGACCATTTTGGTTTTACTCCTCAGAAGGCAGAATTAAAAGTTCATCACAGCTCCGAATTCTAACTTGGGATGTTGCTTCTTATTTGGATGCCATCATTGAGTTCATCTTTTGCTTGAATTTTGTGAAAATCTCTAGCCTTTGTAATGGTGATGGTTGAATAGATGAGGCCAAACTTTGAGAGCCAGTGAACTTTTAATTAATGAACAGATGCACGCATCAGACCTTTAAAGAACTCATGACTATAGCTACACTTATAATGTACACTTACAATTTTCCAAGAACTATGCTAGACACATCAAATATATTTTCTCATTTAACCCTCAGAACAACTCTCAGTTTACAAATGGGAAAGTTGAAACACAAGAGAAGTCATGCCATTTTCCACAAGGTAATGTAGTAAAAGCAAAGCTGGATTTTGACCTCATGCCTGTATATTTGCAAAGCTCATGCTCTTTGCCTCCGTGTCATGAGCCCATGACTGTTGTATGGGTTCAATTTGACTGAAAGAAGCAGGAAATGTCTTCTAGCAAGAGATTCTCTTATTAAGAGCTCAAGAGTTAAATATTACAAAAGACAAATACTGCAGTGTGATTGTTTTTTCTCATCCAGGTTTTTATTTCTATAAGTTTGCACTTACATTGAAATTTTAAGAAATTCAGTTGCTTTTTTCCTGAGCATTTCGAACTTCTGTCACATATTCTGTCTTTATTAATGTATCAAATTTCTTAAAGTTTTATTTTATGTAAACGCTTGAGATGAAAATACAACCAACCTAGGGTCTCCATAAACACGTTTCCTCTTTTTCGAGGCCGTCACTCTTCCATTAAGACCCATGCCTGGCTTAAAGCACCATGGAAGCTAACACTTGCTCATTGTTCACTATGCTGTTTCTGACCCACTTACTTTGCCCCATTCCCTTCACTGCTTTCTGACTTTTTCTCAAAGTTTCCTGATCATGTTATTAATTCTCACATTTCTTGCTTCTTCTCACCCTCAGACTTGACACTGTTTCCCTGGATACTGACGTCCTTCCCTCTAAACTGTAGTTTGTGTTCACTCAGTGACACTTTCTCATACTTTCTTGGAAAAATAATCTTGGTGGCACACCAGTAGGTAGCATTCCTACCAAGCTTTTGTCCTGGATCCTCAAAGAAAAGTCAGTCTGAAAAAAAAGTAAAAAACAAAAAAAAATTTTAAGCTTTAAGAAGGTAACTTCTTGTTATTATAACCTATAGTATAATAAGGAAAGAAAACAAACATCAAATTTGTATGTCAATTGGAATGTCAATAATAGAGCAGTTTAAAAAAATATTTATTCATTCATTCATTTATTTGGCTGTGCCAAGTCTTAGTTGTGGCACGCGAGATCTTTAGCTATGGCATGCAGGATCTTTTTAGTTGCGGCATGAGGAATCTTTAGTTGTAGCATGCGAACTCTTAGTTATGATATGTGGGATCTAGCTCCCTGACCAGGGATCGAACCTAGACCCCCTGTATTGGGAGTGTGGAGTCTTAGCCTACTGGACCACCAGGGAAGTCCCTAGAGCAGTTTTTGTTTTTTTAATTAATTTTATTTTTGGCTGCGTTGGGTCTTCGTTGCTGCGCATGGGCTTTCTCTAGTTGCGGCCGGGGCGGGGGGGGCGCTACCCTTCGTTGCGGTGCACGGGCTTCTCATTGCCGGTGGCTTCTCTTGTTGTGGAGCATGGGCTTTAGGCTTGCGGGCTTCAGTAGTTGTGGCACATGGGCTCAGTAGTTGTGGCTTGCGGGCTCTAGAGCGCAGGCTCAGTAGTTGTGGCGCACGGGCTTAGTTGCTCTGCGGCATGTGGGATCTTCCTGGACCAGGGCTTGAACCCGTGTTTCCTGCGTTGGTAGCAGATTCTTAACCACTGCGCCACCAAGGAAGCCCGAGCAGTTTTTAAAGAAGCCAATATTTTGATTTCTCTTCTTAACATAGCCATCAAATGATTATTAAGTATATACCTACGTATTCCAGTTACAGAGAACTCAGTACTTCCTGAGGCAGCCCAGTCCATTTTTATTCCACTCTTTTGGAATGTTCTTCCTTCTATTAAACAAAATTATATTTCATTGGTTTAAATTCTAAGGCATGCACCCACACAGAGCAAATCTATCTCCTCTTATAAGACAATATTTCAACATTTATGGATAATTCTCACTATGCTAACTATCCCATTTATTTTTACGATTCCTTGTAGGAACTGGGTTGGGAACTGTCATGTGCTTATCTCTTGTTGGGGTAGAGGTACCCTACTTTTTCAATATTCGTTTTAAATGAACTAACTTATTTTAATCCCAGTGTGGTCTGCTCAGAGGAGAGTGGGACTGTTACCACTTTTGTTATAGACACTAAATATGTTTGTTCATTAGTAAATATGTATTCGACCTCTTGTGGTTGCAAGTTGTAGAACAATCTAACTAAAAAACTAACTAAAAAAAAAAAAACAACCAAAAAAGAAGAATTTATGTTAGGAGTTTACTGACGTGTGCACAATTTGACTAGGCTTCAGGAAGATCTGGAGCCCAGTGCAAATGCCTGAATATCTTGAACCTAACCCTTTTAAATTCTGGCTGAAATAATGGAGTAAATAAGAGAGCAGAGCACAGTATATCCTGCTGACTCTTAAATATCTCTCCAAACTATCCCTAGCTTTTCATCTCCTGCTAACATACTTTTTGTGCTGACCTTTAGATTTCAAATGTGTTACAGCAATAACCTCAGAGGGAGGCTGTGGCCACAGCAGTTCATGGTATTACTATTGTAGATGCAGCCTGGTTTCATAGAAAGTAAGATTCTAAGCAAGTTACGCCCCCCTCCAATCCCCGCAATATCAAAGAGGTTAGACTAATTATGGTGCATTCAATGATGAAATATAATGGGCCCTTCAAAGTCATGGTTGGAGAGTTTATAATGACATAGGAAAATGTTGATGATATAATTTCAGTAAAAATTGAAGGGCAAGAAACTATATAACCTGTGTTATTCCAATTACATTAAAAACTAAGACTTCCATGTGGAAAATGAATAGAAGCTTAATAGTGATAATATCTAGACTGTAGATTATGAATGATTTGTAGTTTCCTCTGAACATCTTTCCACAATTTCTATGAGGAACATTATTAATTTTATAAAAAATAATATGTAAAAGCAAAAAATATAAATATAAAATTATTCAATTAAATAGGTATAAATTTTGATAATTGTGAAGATTGTGATAATTGTGAGAGTTAATACATATAAAAGGCTTAAAAGAGTGGCCAGTTTTAGGTGCTCAATAAGTTTCCTTTTCTGTTTATTTTCTATATTCAGTGCTGAGCCCTTATATGAAAATAATTTGTCCGGATATTAAATACAAAGGCCAAATTGACATTGAATAAAATTTAAGTCAACAGAATCAAAATAAAGTGTGTTGGAGAGAGAAAATAAATAAGCTTTGTGGGTTGAAGTAGCCTCTGAGACAACGTTTAAACTCTAGGTTTTGTCTGATTCTATGATCTCCAGAATTGTCCAATTAAATGTAGCATAAGTTAGGGAATATGCTACACATATTCATAATAGTGTATGTGTTTACATGTTCTCAAGGCTAATTGCCATTTCTGAACAGCATTTAATGTGCCAGCACTCTTTAAAGAGGCCTTATAACTTCCCATGTGAACTTTTCCTGTTAGGATGAGACGAAATTATTAGAGTCTTCCTGATCTAAACTTATAGATGTAAATTTGAGAGTAAGGAAACAGTCTTCAATGTAAAGTAGAATTGAAACTAAGTTACATTGGAAATGCTTCCTCTTCAGTTTTCCTTTTTCCTGTTTTTTTTTTTTTTTTAAGTTGGAAACTCCTTGCTACTTCATTGTTCTGTCAGAGGATTAAAAAAAATTATCCTTGGCTTTTGGTTAAAAAGTCTTATGTTTGTGCTGAATCTTCCCCCACCTCTCCTCTGTACATCATTTTGCTTTCTTAGCTATGTGTTTGATGCCGTGAAAGCCTGCCTCAGTGTACCAATTATAAGCGTTCAAGATGAAACCAAGCCACAGATTATACAAATGAAAGGAGCAAAAATAACAGCATTTTGTATAAACAAGGGCAGAGAGACAATTTGTTCTAGTCAAAGATAAATAAAGTTAAACTCTACCCGAATTACCACTTGTCAAGCTAATCAGAGAAAATGTTGTTTCTCCAATGCTGTTGTGCAAAAATAATTGAAATGACATTTCACAAAATCTAGCAGAGGTAAATTTTTTAAAAACAGGCTTGCAAGCTTCCAGATACTTCAGTTCACCCTAAGAGCTATTTGCTCTACTGAAATAATTGAAGAACATAGTTTCAAAATGTGTTCTTTGTGCTTGAGAGAATCAAGGCCATCTCTTGGGGTTCAAAGTAAACCCAGGTATGTTAAAGGGACCTCCCAAATCCCCGAGGCTGTCCTTTGAGAATCACCCAGTGACACTTATTTTTTGTTCATTTCTATACCTTCATAATATCTGTCAGTGTGCTCATTGTAAAATCCATTTACCCGTCATCTGTTCTTGCATATTGTATATGAAATGTATTGGCAATGAATCAACTTTCTCAAAAGAAAATTGGTGAAAGTTTTATTCAGAAATTAATTTAGACTTTATTGGGGCAGTTAGCAAGTAGCAATATTAGACCAAAGAAGAATAACGTATTCATTCGTTTTGTCCCTCATTCTGTCTAGTCTTCTCTGAGGTCAGTATTGCTCAAGGTTATAAAATGAAAGCTCTACAAATCACAATCACGTAACTGTCAAGCACCTTATTAAATTTCATTCAGTTCTATACCAATTCTTAAGGGACCATCACTATCTTCCAGATTGAATAAAAACTGATCAAACATTTATGGGATTGAATGGTCATCCTAAATTTGATCTGCTATTACTGGAGAGAAACCTAGGCCAAGAAGTTTATTTAGCCTCTTAGGCAGTGGGGCTCCATTGAAAGCTTGTGAACAGATGACTGACATGATTACATCTGGCAGTGACATACAAAATTGATTTCTTGATCATTGCTTATGTGGTTTTTTTCTTTATTATAAAGGCATAAAAAGTATTGTAACAACCCAAAGCACACAGATTTGTTGGAAAGTTAAATCACTGTGGCAGACAGTACATCCAGTCCTCTGTATTTCCTAGGCATCCTTGGAGTTATATAACTTGTTCTGGCCTACAGTCTCTGAGTGACAAAGCCACCTCTGGGCTAAGGTGGGAAAGATCTGGGATGCCTCCTGCATCCTCTCTCTGGGTCAGCGTTGGAGGCTATCAGCTGAGGTAGTGAGTCATGAGATGGGAGCTGCCTATAGCAACTACAAGGAGAGTTGCCCTGGAGCCTTGCCCAACATAAAAGGTAGAAGTTTGTTGAATTTTGCCACTGATGTTTCACCGTGGCCTAGCTTATCCTATTATAATGATAAACAAATATAAGAAAAGATACACAAGCTTATGATAATGGGAAAAAAGGCAAATTAAAACAATGAGATACTATTTCACCTATTATAGTTTCACTTATTATTGTTGAAAAAAAAAGTCAGAAAATACCAAACTTTGATGAAGATGTGGACAAACACAAATCTTCTTGCATTGCTGGCAGAGATACTAAAAGATGATAAAGTAATTTTGGAGAGCAGTTTGGAAGTTAGTAATGAAATTAAGAAGGACATGATCTATGGACTAGGAATCTACCCCATTGAAAATGTCACAAAGGTCTATAAAGGGTGTGTGCCCAACATTGGCATACTGTCCCTTCTCCAAGTCCTGCTAACATGGTTTTTCTGTTGATCTTTTTTAGATTTTAATTGGGTTTCAGAGGACTTGTGACAGTGAAAAATCTGAGGTAACCTATATGTCTATTTCTGGTAAAATAAGTAAAATATCACAATCAGTGAATGGAATACATATAGTAAAACTTGGAGATAGATTTTAAATACATAGTTTTAAATTATAAATTAAGGAAATTAAGCATCCTTTACATAAGCTGAAAACACAAAGACACATCAAATAACATATGTTTTACAAAGTTACATATATAGCCAAGACTGTGGGGAGGGAGGAGAAAGAAAATGGGCACTGAAGATAAAAGGGAAAATAAAAACAAAAATAAAGTAAAACAAGAGAAGGGCTTTGCATAGAACAGTTGAGGAGCATGTTTAATTCTGAGGCAATAAAGAACATTAAAAGAAAAAAATTACCTGTACAATTCAGAAACCACCTTGAGACATATCCATTTTAATATACTTGTATCTCCCATACTCCGCTTCCAAAAACCTTTAAGGATAGGTTCACCTTTGCATAGGCCTATATTACCCCCATTGTAGGGACATAGCTCTTATTATCAACATGACCTTGGTCAGGGATTCATAAAACATCAACTGAAAACTTCCCTAGACCACACCTGGTCCAAATAATAACCTCATTTACTTAACCTTGACTCAAAGAGCTGAACTCACTTTTTCGAACTAAAAGAAAAATTCAAGGGTCAGGGTCGGCACTGAACTTTGAAAGTTAGATCTCCCATTACCACTAATCAGCTCTTTTTCCATATCCGTGTTACACATAAGAGTGTGATGACTGCCTGAACGAGATCAAAATAAACATCATCAGTCTGAATATTAGTCGGACTAATTTATGTTACACCAATTATGCTTGCAACTTGAAGAAATACATTTTAAGATGATTTTTCAAGTACCCAGGCAACATTTGCAGAGAAAACTGTGATGGTATTAGAGACTGAGCTGTTGATTACAAACAGGGTGAATTTTTGGCTTTATGTGATTTGTCTAAAGAGGCAGCAAAATGAATTGAAGTAGAAACACAGGGCACTAGGTGGGCCTTGTTCATCCTCATGGAATTTGATCCTTACACTCAAATAAAAGGGAGCTGTTTAGCTGTCATTCAGTTTTGTCATTACATTGGTTCAAGCATAAGAAATGTAAATTATTAAGAAACTTAAAACATGTCCAATTATAACTGCACTCAAAAAAATTTTCTCCCTAAAAGGCACATCAACTGGGATTTTAATCAGAGATGACAATCATTTTAATTCTAAACATTTTTTCATAGTTTTCAACTTCTGGAATATCTCCAAGGAAATTGACATACTGTATAGAGATGAGATAGATTGAAATTTGGGAGCATCACCGCCTGAAACTGCTATTCCCCCCAAATCTTCCATTGAAGGTCTATTCAATGATGGGCAGCATGTTAGTAGGAAGAATTGTAATGTGCACTTAGTAGGTCAATTAAACATGCATATGCTTTTTAAGGATATTTTTAAATTTAATTATATATATATTTATTTTTTTATACAGCATGTTCTTATTAGTCATCCACTTTATACACATCAGTGTATACATGTCAATCCCAATCGCCCAATTCATCACCCCCCCCCCGCCCCGCACCGCTTTCCCCACTTGGTGTCCATAACATTTGTTCTCTACATCTGTGTCTCAATTTCTGCCCTGCAAGCCGGTTCATCTGTACCATTTTTCTAGGTTCCACATATATGCGTTAATATACGATATTTGTTTTTCTCTTTCTGACTTACTTCACTCTGTATGACAGACTCTAGGTCCATCCACCTCACTACGAATAACTCAATTTCGTTTCTTTTTATGGCTGGGTAATATTCCATTGTATATATGTACCACATCTTCTTTATCCATTCATCTGTTGATGGGCATTTAGGTTGCTTCCATGACCTGGCTATTGTATATAGTGCTGCAGTGAACGTTGGGGTGCATGTGTCTTTTTTTTTTTTTTTTTTTTGCGGAAAGCGGGCCTCTCACCACTGTGGCCTCTCCCGTCGCGGAGCACAGGCTCCGGACGCACAGGCCCAGTGGCCATGGCCCACGGGCCCAGCCGCTCTGCGGCATGTGGGATCCTCCCAGACCGGGGCACAAACCCGTGTCCCCTGCATCGGCAGGTGGACCTCCAACCACTGCGCCACCAGGGAAGCCTTGCATGTGTCTTTTTGAATTATGGTTTTCTCAGGGTATATGCCCAGTAGTGGGATTGCTGGGTCATATGGTAATTCTATTTTTAGTTTTTTAAGGAACCTCCATACTGTTTTCCATAGTGGCTGTATCAATTTACATTCCCATCAACAGTGCAAGAGGTTCCCTTTTTTGCACACCCTCTTCAGCATTTGTTGTTCGTAGATTTTTTGATGATGCCCATTCTAAGTGGTGTGAGGTGATACCTCATTGTAGTTTTGATTTGCATTTCTCTAATAATTAGTGATGTTGAGCAGCTTTTCATGTGCTTCGTGGCCATCTGTATGTCTTCTTTGGAGAAATGTCTGTTTAGGTCTTCTGCCCATTTTCGGATTGGGTTGTTTGTTTCTTTAATATTGAGCTGTATGAGCTGTTTATATATTTTGGAGATTAATCCTTTGTCCATTGATTGGTTTGCAAATATTTTCCCCCATTCTCAGGGTTGTCTTTTCGTCTTGTTTATGGTTTCTTTTGCTGTGCAAAAGCTTTGAAGTTTCATTATGTCCCATTTGTTTATTTTTGTTTTTATTTCCATTACTCTAAGAGGTGGATCAAAAAAGATCTTGCTGTGATTTATGTCAGAGTGTTCTTCCTATGTTTTCCTCTAAGAGCTTTATAGTGTCTGGTCTTACATTTAGGTCTCTAATCCATTTTGAGTTTATTTTTGTGTGTGAATTTTTATTTTATATTGGAGTATAGTTGATTTACAATGTTGTGTTAGTTTCAGGTGTACAGCAAAGTGACTCAGCTGTACATATACATATATCCATTCTTTTTCAGATTCTTTTCCCGTATAGGTTATTACAGGATATTGAGTTCCCTGTGCTATACGGTGGGTCCTTGTTGATTATCTATTTTATGTAATAGTAGTGTTAATTTGTTAATTTGTTGTTTGTTAATCCCAAACTCCTCATTTATCTCCCCCTACCCTCCGCTATCCCCTTTGGTAACCATAAGTTTGTTTTCGAGGTCTGTGAGCCTGTCTCTGTTTTGTAAATAAGTTCATTTGTATCATTTTATTTTTAGATTCCACATATAAGTGATATCTTAAGGATGTTATGTATGTGTAATCTTCATGTTTCCTATTTAACGTTGCAAATATGTATTATTTTGAATAACAATACAGCCCTTACCAACTCAAGTCAAAGGATGAAAGCAAAATAACAATAGATAATAAAACACATTATAACAGAATATTTTGACTTTATAATATTATAGTCTACAGTATGTTTCTTAGCATAACCTTTGATCTAGACTTTTACAGTCATATAATACCACAGAAATTAACATTTGTGTATGAAATAAATCTGTTTTGCTAGGAAATCCAGAAATAGAACACAATCATTTAAAATCTTGTTGAATAAAATAACGTTTTTTTTAAATGACAGTTTTTAAAGTTGGTATCAGAGTGGGAAATTGGCATTTTTTGCAAGCCTGTCAGTATAATTCTTATGCCGAATAATCTATGTGAATTGAAAAGGTAATTTTTTTAAAAACAATTTTATAGCTACCAGCTGTGTGACCTAGAGCATACATCTCTTAATCTTTTTAAGTCAGTTTAGTTTTACAATACCACCACAGCTAAGAGTTAACATTTTTTTTGTGCACTTATTATGGGGCTATCATTATACTGAGAGGTTTACATGTCATACTACAACTGTATGAGGTAGGTACGATTAGCCTCTTTGAGTTTAAGCTTCTTAATCTGTAGAATGGGGATAATTGTCTAGAATTTCATGACTAGTAAGTGGCCAAGTCAGGAATTGAATTCAAGTCTGTTGTACCCTACAGTCTAGGGCACTTTTAACCGCATACAATACTTTCTCTTGTTGATTTTCTCCCTTACCCTTCCATGGTGAGGACCTCCCAACCCTATGTATTCTGTGGACTGATACTTGGTGCATTCTTTCTTCTCCCTTCCCATATTTGTTTGAGAATCTTTCCCATATACTAATCTAGGTCAAGGACAACTAGATTTTCATACTGCTTCTTCCCTTTCTTTTTGATTTTCTGGAAGGAATTGAAAAAAAAAAGTCTCTTCAAAGCACATATCTTGGGGATTCCTTGGTAGCACAGTGGTTGAGAGTCCGCCTGCTGATGCAGGGGACACGGGTTCGTGCCCTGGTCCGGGAAGATCCCACATGCCGAGGAGCGGCTGGGCCCATGAGCTGTGGCCGCTGAGCCTGCGCGTCCGGGGCCTGTGCTCTGCAACGGGAGAGGCCACAGCAGTGAGAGGCCCGCGTACCGAAAACAAACAAACAAAAAAACACATATCTTATTGTGTTGTTTTCTGCTTAAAGTCATTTAGTGGTTTCTGATTGCTCTCAGAATAAAGTCTAAAATGACTTATTAAGGTTTTCAAACTGCATGATCAGACCCCTGCCACCTCCCTGGCCTCAAACTTGCTCTTGTTCCAGTGCTCCACACTTCATGTTATAGGTCCTATAAAGCAGCGGTGCCCTACCTTTTTGGCACTGGGGGCTGGTTTCGTGGAAGACAGTTTTTCCACGGGCAGGGGCCGGGGGTGGGGATGGTTCAGGATGGAATGCGAGTGATGGTTCAGGTGGCATGTGAGCGATGGGGAGCAAGCAGCAGATGAAGCTTCGCTCACTTGACCACTGCTCACCTCCTATGTGTGACCCAGTTCCTAACAGGCTACGGACCGGTACCGCGGGGCTTGGGGACCCCTGCTATAAAGGGACACTTCTTTTGCTTGGAGAAGTTTTCCACTACTTATCTATTAACTTTCTCAAGAAAGTGTTTCCTTCTCATACAGTCAACAGTTTCCTTGGTTAAATGCTCTAAGTGGTTCACTGTATTGCTTCATAGCATTTAACTCAGTTCATAATGTTTTCTGTACATTTTTTGACCATCACCCAAAGATTCACATTACCATTTAAGAGAAAAGGAGGGGTGACGTCAGCAAGTTGGTGGAATTGGAATCCCTGGACCCTCCTTTCCCCCATGAACACATTGATTCAACAACAGTAAATGGACAAACCCCCTTATGAGAAATCCAGAAACAAATCGAGAGGCTTCTGCACCCTGGGTGAGTGCAGATCCAGCCACTTTGAAGCCAGTAGGAAAAGCTGAGAATCCTCTAACCATAATCCCTACCCCTGGCACAGCACCATACAATCAGAAGGAAACCCCTAGCACCCACTTCTTTGTGGAGAGGGAAAGAGTTGGACGATGTGTCCAACAATCCAGCTTTTTGGGGGGCTGCCCAAGGTACTGGCTTCTATCTCATCTGTGCTCTTGGAGCACTCGTGGGACCTGGCGTATTCTTGGTGCCCTGGGGGCCAGTGGGAACAAAAATGGTGGTTTGAAGTAGCAGCAAGCAGTCACCACAGCCCCTCCCTCAGGCTCCACACAGAGCAAGCAGCTAAAAACCCCAGATCCCAGCTTCTCCCTGGGGAAGGAATGAGTTGGACTGTATATGGGTTTATAATATACATGTAAAAGTATAAAAATATGGTAACAATAGTGTAAAAGGGGAAATGAAGAAATGAAAGTATACTATTGTAAGAATATTATACTATATAGAGAGTATAATATCACTTGCAGGTAAACTGTAATAAAGATGAATACCATAAGCCTCAAAGCAATAAAAAACCCCACTAAAATAACAAAACAAAATTATGGCTAATAAAACAATAAAGGGGATAAAATAGATTAATAAAAATAATTTTTACAAAAGAAGGCAGAAAAAAAGGAACATAAAAGATAGGACTAATAGAAAACAAATAGTAAGACTGAAACTGAATCATA
Organism: Aethalodelphis obliquidens; assembly: GCF_003676395.1. Classification (NCBI taxonomy): domain Eukaryota; kingdom Metazoa; phylum Chordata; class Mammalia; order Artiodactyla; family Delphinidae; genus Aethalodelphis; species Aethalodelphis obliquidens. The sequence continues at coordinate 26,063,822 of NW_020837964.1, read as the reverse complement.
TGAATAATAGCATTAGATGTAAATATCTCAAGCAACAAATAGGTTAAAAGTAAAAGAATGGAAACATATACCATGCTAACATTGATTAAAAGAAATCTGGAGTGACTATTTTAATATCAGACAAAGTAAATTTCAGAGAAAAGACTTTACCAGGGTAAAAGGTGATTTCATAATGATAAAGGGGTCAGTTTATCAAGAGGACAGAATAATTCTAAATGTTTATGCACCTAATAACATATTTTCAGAATACATGTCACTACAAACTGATAGAATTGCAACTAATAGACAAATCCACAATTTTAGTCATAGATTTTTAAAAAATAAATGTATTTATATTTTGCTGCTTTGGGTCTTCATTGCTGTGCACGGGCTTTCTCTAGTTGTGGCAAGCGGGGGCTACTCTTCCTTGTGGTGCGCAGGCTTCTCATTGAAGTGGCTTCTCTTGTTGCAGAGCACAGGCTCTAGATGCACGGGCCTCAGTAGTTGTGGCACACGGGCTTAGTTGCTCCACGGCATGTGGGATCTTCCTGGACCAGGGATAGAACCCGTGTCCCCTGCATTGGCAGGCGGATTCTTAACCACTGCACCACCAGGGAAGTCCCTTAGTTATAGATTTGAATACATCTCTCTTAATACTTGATAGGGGAATAGACAGAAATCTGGTAAAGAAGACTCAAAATTAAGATGTAAATTATCCCCAATTTATCTAATAGATCCAATGCAGTCCCAGCCAAAACCCTCAGCAGTCTTTGTGTGTCAAAATAGACAAGCTGATTCTAAAATTCACATGGAAATGCAAAGGACTTAGCATAGCCAAAACTTTTTTGAGAAAGAATAAAGTTGCAGGACTTATCCTACCTGATTTCAAGACTTAATATAAAGTTGCATAATCAAGACAGTGTGATGATGGTTTCCCAAGTGTATACATATGTTAAAACTAATCAAATTGTACACTTTTAAATATGTGCAATTTACCGTATGTCAATTATACCTCAGTAAAGCTGTTAAAAGTGATTACTGCAAAGAAATCATGAATTTTAAGTTATATCAATAATGCGAGAAAAAAGCAAACACTAGAAAATGATAGAGCCACATTCCTTCTGCCTCCAGTACAAGCCTGTTGGAGTACACAGTGAGGTCAAAAACAATAAGCTAATCAAGTCAAAGAAGAAGTAAACTGAAAAAAAAAAGAAAGAAATTTTCTAGGAAACTACTTGGTATATGATTAACAGGTATGATTATTAATATACCACATTCTGTTTATTTTGCCTTGAGATATTGACTAAAGCTTGTATGAAATCATCCCCTTAGCAAGGTATTTAAAAATGATACATCCGAGACATGAAGTGAACCCTATGTGATTAGTAAATGGACATCATGACTTATTTAGCAAGCTGATGATGCATTTTCTTCCCCTTTTAGAATTCTCTGTGTTGTGAGAGGTAGCTTGTTTAGTTATACTGGTGACTAAAACCCAGTGTTGAAATAAGTTCAACTAAGAGCCAGACCTTTGAATCACAGTGATACATTTTTAGTGAGAATAACAAGGTTACTTGTTTTAAAAAACATGGCCGATTTCATCCTTATTTCATGTTTTAAAAATATCTTTTTTTCTGGTAATTAAAATGTATATTATATGAGTAGACTTGCATATACATAAAATTTATAAGTAAGTATACATATATTGGAAAAATCCAAAGCAGGAACAAGCCTGTTGAGAATATTCAAGAAGTATGCAGACTGTCCAAGAGAATGCTACTGAATTCACAGAGAATTTATGAGTGTATTTTTTGCACTTCACCCTACAGGGCTAGTTCAAGTTTGAGTTTAATAACATTGGAACTTAATAGTCCTGAAAAATAACAGCATTTGGACATATTCTATTTTGTATTTTATAGACAAGTTGCTGAGCTGACCTACAACTATTTAAACCACCAAAGACTTCAGATTGCAGAGAAAATACTGGAAACTTTCTCTAGTCCTACTGAATGGTGAGGGGCATACAGAATGTGGAATTAAGATCATGCCTGTATCTTTTCAATACTTACTATTATATAAAAGAGCAGTCAAAGCTTTAAAGAGGTCAAAGAACAATAGCCACACACCTAGGATTTACTAAAACCATCCAAAGTTAAACGAATTTATTGTAGAGTTTATATTGTGATTGAGAAAATACTTGACTCAGTTTTTTAAAAAATTGAGATTGAAATATAACATTATATTAGTTTCAGGTGTTCAACATAATAATTTGATATTTGTATATATTGTGAAATGATCACCATAGGAAGTCTAGTTAGCATCCATCACCACACATAATATTTGATACAGTGTTAGCTATAATAACCATGCTGTACATTACATCCCCATGACTTTGATTCAATATTAAGAAAAAAATCATAACACAAAACTGTATAGTGCTTATGATTTCAATCATCTGTTTAAATACATTTTGATATCTTTCTGGTTTTTTTTTAAACAAAGAATAGTTGCTTTGGGGATATAGATTTATATATTATTATTTTTCTCCTTTTAAAATTTATATATTTTACATAAAATTGACATGACTTTGTGTTAATTATTTGAAAAAGTTCACTGATAAACATATTTAGGTAGCTTCCTATATAATTTATTCTTTACTTTTTATAAAACATATATTTAATGTGATTTTAATTTTATAATTCAAAAAATATTTTCATTTACAAAATCAGAAATTAGAAACTCTCTTTTACTAACCTATGAACAGGATCTTTAATTTTAAATAGAGAAATTTGTATCATAGGACAATGATATAGTGGGGGTATTTTGTATAAGATATTATTTGCATCTTTATAGGTAAGCTTTATTTTTCCTCATTAAAAAATATTTTTATATATAATATGGGGGAACTAACCTATACTTTCTTTCCTGTTCTTATTTGCTCTCTTTTAAAAATTGTCATGTTAGGGATGCAGGCTTTTTTTGGTAGTAGCTTTATTGAAGTATAAATAAATATAATAAACTACACATACCTAAGGTGCATAAGTTTTGATGTATGCTACACCCAGGAAATCATCACCACAGTGAAGATCATGATCACATCCATTATCCCCCAAAAGTTTCCTCATGCCCCTTTGTAATCCCCATCTCCCAAGCTTGCACAAGCCTCCCCTTCCCTCCAGCCATGTCTTAGGCCACCACTGATCTGCTTTCTATCGATATGGATTATTTTAATATTTTCTATAATTTTACATTCATTGTAGTACATAATAATTTCTATTTTTGATCTGGCTTCTTTCATTCACCTTAGTTATTTTGAGATTCATTGATGTTTGTAGTGTTTATTAATAATTCATTTCTTTCTGTTGCTGAGTACTATTCCTTTGTATGATATACCAATTTATTCATTCATTTACCCATTGATGGACCTTTGGGTTGTTTCCAAGTTTTGACATTACAGATATTTCTGTTATGAATATTTGTGCACAACTCATTGTATGGACATATGCTTTCTTTCTCTTAGGTAAATAACTAGGAGAGGGGCTCCCCTGGTGGAGCAGTGGTTAAGAATCCGCCTGCCAATGCAGGGGACACGGGTTCGAGCCCTGGTCTGGGAAGATCCCACATGCTGCGGAGCAACTAAACCTATGCACCACAACTACTGAGCCTGCACTCTAGAGCCCGCGAGCCACAACTACAGAAGCCCACATGCCTAGAGCCCGTGCTCCACAACAAGAGAAGCCACCGCAATGAGAAACCCACACACCACAACGAATCGTAGCCCCCACTCGCCGCAACTAGAGAAAGCCTGCGTGCAGCAACAAAGACCCAATGCAGCCAAAAATAAATAAATAAATTTATTTAAAAAATAACTAGGAGAGGAATGGTTAGATCATATGGTAGGTTTAACTTTTTAAAGAAAATGCCCAACATTTTCGAAAGCAATTCTACCATTTTACTTTCCCATTAGCAATGTTTGAAAGTTCTAGTTCCTCCACATCTTTGCCAATACTTGGTATGGTCATTAAAAAAAAAATTTAACCATTTAAATAGATTTGTTGTAGTTTTAATTTGCATTTTCCTAATGACTAATGTTGTTGAATATACTTATTTGCCATTCATACATCTTCTCTGTTGAACTGTATGTTCAAATCTTTTGCTCATTTTTGAAAACTGGATTGTTTGGTTTCTTATTGTTGAATTTTGAGAGTTCTTCATATATTCCGAATAAGAGTCCCTTACCAGGTATATGCTTTGCAAATGTTTTCTCTCAGTCTTTTGCTTGTCTTTTCATTGTCTTAAGAGCGTCTTTCAAGGAGGAGTAGTTTCAAATTTTGATGATGTCTGTGATAGTTAATTTGATGGGTCATCTTTACTAGACCATGGGGTGCCCAAATATTTGGACCCACATTATTAGGGGTGTGTCTGTGAGGATTTTTTTTTTTTCTTTTTTTTTTTGGCCGCACCGCATAGCGTGCGGGATCTTAGTTTCCCAACCAGGGATCGAACTGTGCCCGTTGCAGTGGAAACACAGTCTTAACCACTGTACCGCCAGCGAGGTCCTGTGTGAGGATATTTTTAGATGAGATTAACATTTGAATCAGTAGACTAAGTAAAGCAGATTGCCCTCCCTAATTTGGATGGCCCTCATCCGATCAATTGAAAGCCTGAATAGAACAAAAAAGCCCATCTCCTGCTCTAATAAGAGGAAACTCCTGCCTGACTGCTTTGAGCTGGGACTTCAGTCTTTTCTGGTGTTGGACTCAAACAGAAACGTTGGCTCTTCTTTACTCTCAAGCCTGTTGGCTTTTGGACTGGAACTTACACCATCAGCCCTCTTGGTTCTCAGGCCTTTGGACTTGGACTAGAAGTACACATCCTGTGTCTCCAGCTTGCTGACTGCAGATCTTGAGACTTCTTAGCCTCCATAATTGCATGAGCCAGTTCCTTACAGTAAGTTTCTTCTCTCTCTCTCTCTCTATACATCTTATTGGCTCTGTTTCTCTGGAGAATGCTGACTAGTACGAAGTCCAATATATCATTTTTTTTTATGGACCATTATTTTGATGTCATAGCTTAGAAATTTCTCCCTGATTCAAATTACAAAAGTTTTCTGCCATGATTTATTCTAGAAATTTATAATTTGCAGTTTTTACAATGGGTCTATGACCCACTTTGAGTTAATTTTTCTATGTGATATGAGGATATATCAGATAAGTTTTTTCTGCTTTTGCATATGGATATCCAGTTGTTGCACCACCATCTGTTTAAAAGATTATTCTTTCTCTGCTGAATTGTCTTTGTGCCTTTGTTGAAAACCAGTTGTTTATATATGTTTGAATCTGATTTCTGAATTCGTTATTCTGTTAGGTTTATCTGTTTGTTAATTTTTTTTGGCAATAGCTCACTCTTGACTGCCGTAGCTTTTGTAATAATAATGCTAATCCTCCAACCTTTTCCTTCTTTTTCAAAGTTGTTTTGGATATCCTTGGTCCTTTGTATTTCCATATAAGTGTTAGAATCAGATTGTCAATTTCTACAAAAAAAGGTCTGTTGGATTTTGATTGTGATTTTATGTGATTGGTTTGGGGAGAATTGATATTTTAATGATTTTGAGTCTTCTGATTCATAATCACTGTTTATCACTTCATTTATTTAGGTCTTCAGTTTCTCTCAACAGTGTTTTGTAGTTTTCTGTGTTCACATCTTGCACATACTTTATCCAATTTGTCCCTAATAAATTCAATATTTTTGATGCTATTGAAAATGATATATTAAAAAATTTCAACTTTCAATAGTTTGTTGCTGGTAAATTGAAATATAATTGATTTTTGTATGTTGATATTGTACCCTGCAACCTTTCTAAATCCACTTACCAGTTCTAGTTGCTTTATTGCACATTCCATCATGACGTCTATGTTTTTTACATAGACAACTGTGTCTTCTGTGAATAAAGACCGTTTTACTTCTTTTGTTCCAAACTGGATACCCTTTGTTTGTTTTCCTTGCCTTATTGCCCTGACCAGAGTCTCTAGTACAGTGCTGACTAGAACTGATGAGAATGGACATCCTTGTCTTGTTCCTGTTCTTAGGGGGAAGATATTCAGTCTCTTACCATTATTATTATTATTTACAAAATTTGTTTTTAAAAAATCTATTTATTTTAGGCTGCATTGGGTCTTCTTTGCTGCATGTGGGCTTTCTCTAGTTGCAGTGAATTGCAGTGCACGGGCTTCTCATTGTCGTGGCTTCTCTTGTTGCAGAGCACGGGTCTAGGCATTCAGGCTTCAGTAGCTGTGGCACGCGGGCTCTAGACCACAGGCTCAGTAGTTGTGGCTCTCCATGGCATGTGGGATCTTCCTGGACCAGGGCTCGAACCCGTGTCCCCTGCATTGGCAGGCAGATTCTCAACCCCTGCGCCACCAGGGAAGCCCTCTTACCATTATTTTTATTTACTTATTTATTTTTTTGGTATGTGGGCCTCTCACTGCTGTGGCCTCTCCCGCCGCGGAGCACAGGCTCCAGACGCGCAGGCCCAGCGGCCATGGCTCACGGGCCCAGCCGCTCCGCGGCATGTGGGATCCCCCCCAGACCGGGGCACGAACCCGCGTCCCCTGCATCGGCAGGCGGACTCCCAACCACTGCACCACCAGGGAAGCCCTCTTACCATTATTTTGATGGTAGCTGTACATTTTAGGTAGACTGCTTTTATTGCATTGAGAAAGTTCTCTTCTGTTTGTAGTTTGCTGCGAGTTTTGTTTTTTTTTAAATCAGGAATTAATGTTGAATTTTGTCAAATGTATTTTCTGTATCTACTGAGACAATCATATAGGTTTTTTTTTTTAGTGTGTTAATAAGGTGAATAACATAGATTTTTGAATGTTGAGCCAACTGTGCCTTTTTGGGATTAAACTCAAGTTGGTCATGATGTATTATCCTTGAAAATGTTGGAATTATTTTGCTAAAATTTTGCTTAGAACTTTTGTATTCAGGATCATGGAAGTTATTGGCATATAGTTTTCTTGTAATATCTTTTATTTTTGTATTAGGATAATGCTAGTCTTGTGTAATGGTTTAGGAAGTATTTCCTCATTTTCAAATTTCTGCAAGAGTTGTGTAGAATTTGTATTATTTCTTTGTTAAATATTTGGCAGATTTCACCAGTGAAGCTATCTGGGCCTGGAATTTTTTTTTTCTTTTGTGTGTGTGTGTGTGGAAAAGCTTTTAACTGCAGATACAATTTATTTAATAGATATGGACTATTCAGGTTATTTCTTCTCAAGTGAGTGGTATTTTGTGTCTTTCAAGAAAATTTTCCATTTCATCTAAGTTGTTAATTTATTGATATAAAATTATTCATAATATTTCATTATCTTTAGAATCTGTAGTGATTTTACTTCTCTCATTCCTGATATAGGTAATTTGTTCTCTCTCTCTTTTCGTGAAAAATCTTGGTAGAGGTTTATCAGTATTTTTGGTTTTCCCAAACAGCCCAGTTTTGGTTTTGTTGATTTTCTCTGTTGTTTTTCTATTTCACTGACTTCCACTGTTTTTTTTAATAGTAATCTTTTATTTATTTATTTATTTTTATATTTATTTTTGGCTGTGTTGGGTCTTCGTTTCTGTGCGAGGGCTTTCTCTAGTTGCGGCAAGCGGGGGCCACTCTTCATCGCGGTGCGCGGGCCTCTCACTATCGCGGCCTCTGTTGTTCCGGAGCACAGGCTCCAGACACGCAGGCTCGGTAGTTGTGGCTCACGGGTCTAGTTGCTCCGTGCCATGTGGGATCGTCCCAGACCAGGGCTCGAAATTGTGTCCCCTGCATTAGCAGGCAGATTCTCAACCACTGCGCCACCAGGGAAGCCCCACTGACTTCCACTTTAATCTTAATAACTTTGTCCCTTTTGCTGACTTTGGATTTAATTTGATCTTTTTCTCATTTCTCAAGATGGATGCTAAGGTCATTTGAGACCTTTCTCCCCATCCTCCTTCTTGTTCTCTTCCTCCTCCTCCTTTTTAAAAAAACATAGGTGTTCAGTGCTATAAATTTCATCCCCACTGCTGCTTTGAAATCATCCTTAAAATATGCTGTACTTTTATGTTTATTCAACTGAAAAACTTTCTAATTTTTCTGTGAATTTTTCTTTGATTTATGGGTTATTTGTAAGGCTGTTATTTCATTTCCAAATATTTTGGGATTTTGTAGAGATATTTCTGTTGATTTCTATTTTAATTTCATTATGTACAGAGACTATACTTCATATGTCCTGAATTATTTTACATTTACTGAGACTTAATTTATGGCCCAGATTATGTGCTGTCTTTGCAATATTCCATGTGCACTTGAAAAGACTGTATTCTGCTGTTACTGGGAGGAATGTTCTATAAATGTCAATTAAGTCAAATTTGTTTGTGGTTTTCAAGACATATATATCTTTACTAATATTCTGTCTACTTGTTCTGTTAATTATATCTGATTGTAGTTGTGGATTTTTCTACTTTTACTTGAAGTTTTAACATTTATTTTTGCTTCATGTATTTTGAAGCTCTATTATTAGGTGTGTAAATGTTTATGAGTTTTAAATCTTTTGCTTGGCATGGATACCATTTTTGCATGTGTCTTAGTAACAAAGTGTAACACAGCTTAATCTTCTTGGATAAATCTTCATTTCATAGGCCCAGTAATGCATTTCTTTTTGTTTGGAAGGAAAATATGAAAATATGATTACATCTCTTGCTATGATTATTTGTTTCACTAACATCAGACATATACTCTGTTTCTGGTATTGTGTTTCTGTGACTTTCTGTGTATTCAATTCAATGCTAAATTATAACATAATTTTCAAAGATATTTTACATGGCAGTTAAACTTCACACATGTAGTTTCAACAGTATACAAACTCCAATGAAGAAATAACAACATGAGCAGATATGACCAAGTTTGAGCATGTCCAGGCAATGCCAATTATATCTGATTGCAGTCTCAGTGACCCTAAGTGTAACACACACCTTGATGTTAAAATGTGAAAAAAACCCAACTCTTAAAGTCTAAGAAATATGGTATATATTAGATAAGAAGTATAGGATTCTATTCAGTGATGGATGAAACAGCCAAGATTACTGCCTCCACTGACCTTACATTCTAGTATGTAAAGGCCGATATGAAACGAGTACAAAATAAGCAAGGTAATTCTTGCCCATGGTATATACTATGAAAAAAGAAAGAATGATGTATTGGCCTTTCTGAAGACGTCATGAGTGAGATGAATGACATTGACAGCTGAATAGTGAGAAGAAACCGTTGGGGGATGACCCAGGGGAGGAGCATTTGAGTGAGAGCAAGTGGAAAGCCTTTTGGTCAGGAATGAACTTGATATTAGAGAAATGTAATGAAAACCAATGTGGCTGGTGTTTAGTGGTTAAGGTAATCATGGTACCAAGTGAAGGTAGAGAGTGGTTGATGGGGGCTATTTTTGCATCAGTTTCTCTAAAGTTGAGCCAGATTAAGTATTCCTTTAGTACATTACAGTGAACACATTACAACTCATGGATCGGTTTCAGTTCAACCCTGTTTGGGGACTAAAAACGGAAGAAAATAAGTTGAGCCTCCCAGGGTGCTTAACATCTGTACTACATGTAATTTAGCACTTGGATATATGTTTCCATGTGTTACTTGCAAATTGTATCATCTGTTTAAGCCTTTTCACTCTGAGGGGAAAGAGCCATGTTATATTGGTTTGATTAATACTACAGGGCTTCTCAAAACGATGGTTATAGTTGGGGGAAGCAGGGGGCAGGAGAGGGTTGATGCAAAATCCGCAGGTTTCCTGGCAATTACATTAACCTGTTAGCACTTAGAAGGAGTATAATTGGAACATCTTTCTGGAGGGAAATCAGGAAGTATGTATCAACAAATCTAAGATTTTTGAAAGTTTTTCATCTAAGAAACTATATGAAAGAAATGATCAGGGCACAGATGCTTTAACAAGGATGCTCACTGAACTTTTTTTTTTATAACAGCAACAAAATTTGTCAGTAGGTTAATGTTGGAAAACAGTCACCATAAAATATTATATAGTATTATGAAATATTAAATAGAAATATTATGTAGTTGTGATATAGATTTATGCTTCTTGACCTGAAAAAAAAGGTCTAAAATATTTTAAGTGAAAAATTGGGGATAGAGTATAATCCCTGTGTTGGAAAATAACAAATTTGTATATGTGTAAATAGAAAAAGAAAACAATGTCAGTCCATATACAAAATTGGAAACAGTGGTTATTTCTTTGTAGTGGGGTTATGGGTAGGTTCCCTTTTATCTTTACACATTTTTGTATTGTCTGAGTATTTTACAATGAGCATACATTATGTATATTAAATAATTAGGAAAAAACCCTGTTTCTATTTTGGAAAAAAAATAAGGGTAGGTAAACTGCTAAAGGAGCTGACTTAAAGAGTAAAAAGAGGGCTTCCCTGGTGGTGCAGTGGTTGGGAGTCCACCTGCCGTTGCAGAGGACGCAGGTTCGTGGTCTGGGAAGATCCCACATGACGCGGAGCGGCTGGGCCTGTGGGCCGTGGCTGCTGAGCCTGCAGCCAGGCTGCTGAGCCTGTCCAGAGCCTGTGCTCCACGGCGGGAGGGGCCGCAGCAGTGAGAGGCCTGCGTACAGCAAAAAAAAAAGAGTAAAAAGAAGTAAAGCTAAGGCTAAACACTTTTTATGGTGCTGTTGCTCATGTTTCTGGTTCTGGGGCCTGAGGCGGGGCAAGAAGTTCGGAAGGAAAGATGAATGAGAAACGGGTAAGGGGAATGATCAAGAACAAACAGGAATCTGCAAGTACAAGCAGAAACCCATGAGGATGGACTGAAATCCAAGCCTCCAACTCCAACACTGGGGGTGACCTGTCAGAGAACATGGTGCCTTTCATCAGAAAGCCAAACACACACCTGACCCAAGAGTCAGATAAAGAAGTCTATTGGACAAGATGAGCTGGAAGAGTTGTTGACTTAGTTGCTTCACCAACCTACCAGGTTGAGCCAGCAGATAAATAGCAGCATGTGTGAGCTGCCGTGACTCCTGGTGTTTAGCATCAGCCTTCTGAGTGTTAAAAAAAAACACGGCTGATGCTTCATTTTTCCTTCCCAAATCTTGTATAAAATGTTTTTCGCCTTCCACACTTAACCTGTGCAGAAAAGTGATCAACATTCTTTTGGGGTCAAACCTAAAGGATTCTACCTGTGCATTATTTGTATGCACCTTCTTTTATATAAGGGTTAGACTCCTGAAAAGATTTTTTAAAATAAAACTTACATAAAAATTGAAAAAAAAAAGTAAAGCTAAGAACATATTTGGGTCTAGTTCAGAAGAAAGTGGTTTCTGGCATTGTGCCTGACACATAATAGATAATAAACAGTAAGCGGTTGTTATGAGGTGAATATTGTCCCCTTGCCCCAAATTCATATGTTGAAGTCCCAACCCTCAGTACCTCAGAAGGTACCTGTAGTTGGAGAGAAGGTCTTTAAAGAGGTGATTAAGTTAAAATGAGGCCATTACGATGAGGCACTAATCTGATATGATTGGTGTCCTTTTAAGAAGAGGAAGGGACAGCAGGGAGGCACACAAGCAAAGAAAAGATCATGTGAGGGCACGGTGAGAAGGTGCCATCTACATGCCAAGGAGAGAGGCCTCAGGAGGTACCAAACCTGCTGACACCCTGATCTTCGCCTTCTAGCCTGCAGAACTGTGAGAAGAAACATTTCTGTTGTTTAAACTACCCAATTTGTGGTACTTCATTATGGCAGCCCTAACAAACTAATGCAATGTTCAAAAATGATGGCTGATTATATTGATAAGAGTTATCAAATGTCAGGTACTACCCTAAGTACTTTACATGTAGTATCTTATTTAGTCATCAGAAAATCTTATGTTAGATGCTGCAATTCATGCACACTTTGCAAATTAAGCAGTGGAGGTTTAAGAATCTTAATTCATTGTGTAGCTAGTAAAGTGGTAGAACAAGTTTTGTTTTAAATACATTTATTTATTTTTGGCTGCGTTGGGTCTTCATTGCTGCACATGGGCTTTCTCTAGTTGTGCGAGCAGGGGCTACTCTTGTTGCAGTGTGTGGGCTTCTCATTGCAGTGGCTTTTCTTGTTACAGAGCGTGGGCTCTAGGCATGCGGGCTTTAATAGTTGTTGCGCACAGACTTAATTGCTCCGAGACATGTGGGATCTTCCCGGACCAGGGCTCGAACCCGTGTCCCCTGCATTGGCAGGCGGATTCTTAACCACTGCGCCACCAGGGAAGTCCCAGAACTAGATTTTGAATGTAGGCTGTCTGATGCTATAATCCCTGCTCTCAAGGGCTGCACTAATATTAGTATAACTATACAGCAGTGTGCAAAGTTAGGGTCCAAGGAAGTTGACATGGCAAAACCAATAAATAATCTGGCACATTAGTCCAACTACAGATAATACAATACAGCTATTTTCATATATTGTACACGATTTTTATATCCTTTGAATTAAAAATCCTCCTCTTGGGCTTCCCTGGTGGCGCAGTGGTTGAGAGTCCGCCTGCCGATGCGGGGGGCACGGGTTCGTGCCCTGGTCCGGGAGGATCCCGCGTGCTGTGGAGTGACTGGGCCCATGGGCCATGGCCGCTGAGCCTGCGCGTCCGGGGCCTGTGCTTCGCGGCGGGAGAGGCCGCGGAGGTGGGAGGCCTGCATACCGCAAAAAAAAAAAAAAATCCTCCTCTTTATTTTTATTTTTTAAGTTTTTGCCTTAATTCTGCCGTTATTTGCCAGCTGTTAGCCATTCAGGTTTCTAAACCAACAGACTTCTTTTCATATTTATGTTTTTATAGTTATGAAATATTTCAAATATAGACAAAATAAAAATAATATATTTGACAGTCCTATACCCACAACCCAGCTTTACCAAATTTAACTTTTGCCACAATTATTTCAGTTAAAAAAAAAAACCCAAACAAAAACTCTCCTAAACTGTATTTTCCTCCCCTCTGTAACCTTCCCAGAGGTTCTTCTATCTTGAATTTTGTATAGATTATTTCCATAAATATTTATGTACTTTTATTCATAGCTTATAAAAAATCCTCCTCTTTATAATAAGGTAAAGATATTTCATGATATTTTGAATCTCTGGGGGTATAATCCCATACAGCTCAATGAAAATAATTAACTTCTCAAACTGTGTCCAGGTCTCTTGGAAACTAAACAGAGACCAAGAATAAAAAAGGAAGTTATCATTTGGAGTCTGAAGCCCTTAATTAGCCAGTGCCCCTTGACAGGTCAGGTGGCCCTTTATTTTGGGTGTTCTTTCATGTACTCTTCAAATCAACCTTTTGAGGAAAGGCCTACTGTTGGTGAAAAAAGTTAAGTTCTGAGAGATTAAGCAACTTCTTTAAACTCAGAGGTCTGAGAAGTGCTCCGATATCTTCTCACTCCTGTGACATGATTGAAGAGGAGAGTCCTGCTCATCAGGGGAATTAACCCTTTCTCTGTAACCATTAATTTATATTTATTTCACGTTCACTCTATGGAAGACTTTGGGATTTGACTGTATAGAAGAAAATCCCTGACCTCAAGGAGTTTTGAACTTGGAAAATTTAATTCCCCAAAATAACTTATTGGAGACTAACTGGGAAAAATATGGGAGGAAATCACTCTTGTAATCCAAGCGTTCCAAAACAATACCAACATTTAATCATTTAGTGAATGTTTACTATGTGCCATGCACCATGAAATATATTATCTTACTTAATCCTCAGGAATTGTTGTGAGACAAGCATTACTATTATGTTCAGTTTCTACACTAGGAAACTAATTCCTAGAGAGCAGGGAAAGTGTGCAAATAGAATGTGGTGAGTACCAGATTGTAGCCCAGGTGCTTTACAAACGCCCTGTTTTGCCCTGGGACCTAAACTAGAAGAATTGGGATTTTGATTTCTTGTGTCCCCTTCCTGCCATCAATATGAGCCAATCATTTGTTGTCTCCTTTATATATTGGGAGGTAGTAGAAGCTGTAGTACAGCACAGACCCACCCCCTGCTTTAGAATGAGGCATTCATTTCTCTAGATGATGGGAAGGTTGGCTGCTAACAAGAGTTCAGAGCTGAACCCCTCTGTGGGAATTTCCCTTAGCCAAGGGAGTGGTCCTTATCCGACACCAGTTGATGTAGCGTTCAAGAAGAACAGGATAGCTCTGAGGAGCCATGCAGAGCTTCCTCTAGGGTTGGCTGAGGCTTCTTTGTGGTTTATCTGACCCAGTCTTGCTTCTCTCATCCTCTTACAGGTGTTGTTCCTGAGACTGCTTTCCCAAACACCTTGCACTCCAATCTCTGCCTCAAAGTCTAGTTCCTAGGGAAACTGATCTAAGTCAGATGCAAAGTAAAATTTTATTTCATTCATTCATTCATTCTCCAGATAGTATTAAACACATGATATTTTCCAGGCAGTATTCAAGGTCTTGAGAATATATTGGGATTTGGGGGATTTCTGAAAGCAAAATCCCTGTGGAGCTCCTTACTGCTTTTACTTAAAAATAAAAGTGCTTTAGGCTAGGAGGAAGGCTTAGCACTTTATCATCATTAAGTGTTCTTTAGTTTTTTTTATGACTAAATTATAGAAGTTACCCCAGTCAGTATAAATCCTGATTTGGGTTACATCATCTCCCACCTCAAATTATTAAAATAGCTTCTTCCTAGGTCTTTCTAACTAAAATCCCTTGTCTCACCTTGTCCCTAGTTTTCTTCTTGAAAAGCAAATCTGATCATTTAAAGCGTCTGATATGATGTAACTTTCTTAGTGTCGCAAGCAGGCTCTTTACAAACTGGCTCCATGCAATTTTTTCAGCTTAAACTCCCATCACTACTCCCCTATAATTTAACTTCTTTCCATCAGGCCTCACTGATACTTCTTTTCCTTTACTATACAGAAATAATTGCTCTGGTCACATTATTTCATATTCTTGAGGCATCGTACATCATTCCGTCCTCCTGAAAGGCCACTTCATCTCCCAGGTCATCTGTAGCCCCCATCAACACTTCCATTTATTAATCTTCTGGCTTGAATGTAACCTCTTAAGTTTTCCTGTTTAGTTATCTTCCCTCCCCCATGTAATATCAACCAAATACAGTAAGTTGATTCCTTCCTTTTTCTATCCTCGCATGACATTTTGTGTACCCATTTGTCCACTTCACCAGTTTGCACTGCAATTTCTTATTTGTGTCCTTTGAAGAACTGTTACATCCTTGAAAGCAATGACTATCTTATCTTTATATCTCTAGAATTTTACAGTGTGTGTACAGCAGAAACCGGATGTATTGCAGTTGAATGCATATCTTGTTTTTCTGCTTGACTGTCGGAGATACAGAATTAGCATTCCATTCCACTGGATTTGTTTTACACAATAAAAGTAATATTTTCATATTAGTTTGTATTAGTTCCTCTGGGGTAAATTTCAACTGAGGAGAAATGGATACATGGTGGCGCTGTTAAGGCCTTTTCTTTATTTAAATGATCTATTTCTTTGTTTTTGCTGCTATTTACCATTGTCTTTTTGCACTGACTTAGTTCATAATGCAGGTCTCTTCAGTCAGTAGATACGCTTGGAATAGTTAGCGTCTGTTACACTGTTTGAATACCTTTTCATCACCCAGCCTTCTGCCTAACAAGTACTGTAGAAGGGATTTGAGGGCTTCTGTTGGGAGGGAGGGGCTGCAAGGAGAAGGATGAGGTATTATGGAGAGCAGGAGAAGGAAAAGCAGGAAATCTTTTTCAGTTTGGAAGAAGTCATCTTTACCATAAATAGTAACAGTTTAATTTTTAAGGATTTTTTTTTACCTGGCCAGTAACTGTATATATGAAATAGGTGCCAGTATGCAGGAACAGGGATATTTTAGCTCTGTCCCTTCACTCCTGCTCTCCTTTTCACTTAAAATTGGGCAACTGGTGGATATTAAACCCACTAGGATTCTCTCTCCACTTTGCATTACCTCTTCCTGTTCTCCCTGACACATGCACCTAAAATACTCTCCTATTCAGTCCTCAAATGTCAACTCTTCTATTATGTTTTCTTGACTTCCCTTATATCAGCTGTTTATTTTTTCTTCTGTGATGTCAGGTTAGGTTGTTTGCATCCATACTATTATTCTGGCAATGACATTTAATTATTTGCTTGTGTGTTTGCAAAAAAGAGGCTCCAGTGACTCCAAAAAGAGGACAAGTCTTACACACCTTGGCATTCTCAGAAGTTGCATGGTGAATGGGACAAAGTAATTAGGAAAAATATGTTCTGTATAAATGATTAAATGATTCAGAAGAAATATTCATTGAGGATTTTTTTTGCATATTACCTAACACAACTCTTCTAAAATGTTCACCCACTTCAACAATAAGTTGGCTTCACTCAAGAATATGATAAAAAGACTAGTACATGGCAAAGAAAGATTAGAATTAGAAATACCAGCAATATACTTTTTGTTTGTCTTTCTCTCAGACATGAAAAGTTTTTATGATGTAAACCAGAAATTTTCCTCCTGAGTCTAAGCGACTGTTATTAGATGTGGCATGAACCTTTAGTATGGTGAGTATTTAGGAAACCAGAGCTAGTGTGTGATTTAAAAATGTCAATAATGGAAACCTGATGGAATCTTACTCCTCGTGGAAGTAATTTGTCCAAGTGTGCACAACAGTCAGATGTTAAGACTGGCCCAGGTGGATATATATTGATTATGTTTTGTGTATATTTAATGAGTTTTGTGATTGATCATTATTGTGCTACTATGTCCATTACTCCTGTAAAAATATTGGCTAAGAGCTAGCCTAACCTGGTGTATACCTGCTCTTTCTAAAATTTATCTTTATATACTTTTCAGTATTATGGATTTGTTATTTTGAGGAGGGAAGAACATGTTGGTTAAACTTATAAATAATCCCTTTGCCTAAACCATTTACTAAATGCAAAAATGGACACCAGTAGCACATATAAATGGATGATGTGGGCAGATAAGCCTTCTTCCAAACAAAAGTTGAATACTCACCAATTATACTAATTAGAGTCCAGCTTCTATACTAGCTTCTTCTTAAGTGGAAAACCACTTAATATTTCTGTTAATCTCTTCCACTGAGTTAAAAAACAATCAAATAGAATTTCCTGAATATTTGAAATAGTACCTTTTAAAAACAGGTTTGAAACCTGAATGCCCTGGAACTAAGCAGAGTATAAGGCATTGAAGCTCGGAAAAGTGTAATTCTGACATGTGGTCCTACTTGAGGCATGCTGAACTCAAGAGGTGCTTAGGGAATTGTAAACCAAAATGTTCCATCTTTAGTACTCAGGCAGGGTTAATGGAAGAAAAGTGTCATAGTTGCAGCTACAGTGGCTGGTCCCTAAAGTCTGCTTTGGGTTACAGTGTCATCCACTCCGGTCTCCTAGGAGGTTTGCAATTGACAAGGCGATAAGAATCAATCTGTAGGGAAGAAACAAGCTGTAGACTAAGAAACAGAAGGCACCAACAAGCTGGTTTGGCTCAAAGGAGGAATATTCTATCTTAAAAATATCACTATCATGACACTTATAACTGCTTTTTGGGGTGATTATTTACTTACAATTTTGTTTCTCCAGTAATAGACAGTGAATTCCTAGAGGATCAACTTTGTATCTTCAGTGGCAAGGACCCTGTTTGGAACACAGACACACACACACACACACACACACACACACACACACACACACACACA
>NW_020837964.1:26040552-26046082 GCF_003676395.1 Aethalodelphis obliquidens | reverse complement strand
ACACACACACACACACACACACACACACACACACACACACACACACACACACACACACACACACACAGGGAGAGAGGGAGAGAGAGAGAGAGCTAGAGAGAGAGGAAAATAATTTGTATTCTTTGAATCCTACATTGATTTGACAGGTAATTAATTATTGTAGAAGGGAGGCAAGGAGGGAGGAAGGAAAGAAACTGTTTTTAATCTAGACTTTCCCATTAATCTTGACTTAATCTTGATTTTTCCTCGGCAAAGTCAGCTCCTGCATTTCAGATTCTTCATCTGCAAAATGGTTAGAAAAGACTAGATATGTTTTCTAAACATTTTCCAGAATTAATATTTATGGTTAATTTGAAATGTTTGTACAAAGGAGAGAATATTATAGAATGCACGTGCTGGGGAAGCATTTTGGGTAATCAAATGTCAAGGAAGTAAAGCTTACCCGTATTCACGGCTGTTTCCAGACTTACTTATTTTCAGCCTTCAGCGCCAACACAAGAGTTGCTGTCTTGCTCACTCATGTTACTGGGCTTTCTGAGTGGAATGGAACAGAGGAGGGCAATTCAGAGAAAGGCCTTCCTTCAGTTTGTAAGAAAACTCGCAAGCAATGTCCAGCCAAGGTATCTGCGTCTTCAACATTGCTACCACTTTTTAGGGGGTAAGGAATTATTTCATGGATGGGCTTCAGAATCACAAAGAAATTTGGCCCTATCATTTATAATCATGTGACACTGGGCAAGTCACTTGACATTTCTAAATCAAATGTGTAAAGTATTTGTAAACTTTAAGGAACTGTGCAAAACTTGAATGTCTTGATGATGATGATTATGGACGTTAGTTGTTATTATAATTACTTCATCTCTTAATTGGGCATGCTTAGTCCATTATCATTATTCTCTGGGCAGGAGGTCATAAAGGATTTTACTAATGCATTATCAGTATTGTTTTTAATCTTTTGATTAACCCAACCTCATGCAGGAAGAGAGGATGCTACAGTTGATAGTGCAGGAACTTTGGAGTTATACAGATCTGAAATAAATATCAACTCAGTCTATTAGTGTATATGAGATGTTGGCAAATCAATAAACATCCTAAACCTCAGTTTTCTCCATGCAAAATGGTGTTTATATTTCACTATCAGGGTAGTTTGTAGGACTGACTAAGAAAGCACATGGTCAGCTTCTTCTAGTAGAGGATTGGGAACAAAGCAGATATTCATTCATGCAACCAAAATTTATTGAAATACCTGTTATATTTTGACAATAAAATAATTAACAAAATATCATTTTTATTCTCACAAATGCTACTGTTTAGTTAGTTCCTTTAGTTCCCTGTTTCCTAACTAAGAAAGAACACATACTCAAGCAAATGTATATTAGGATGGGTGAACATTGCCAAGGATAGCATGGATTTATGAGTCGAGAATAGTGGTCTCTGTCTTGGGTATGGACTGGGGCAAAAAAGAACCTGATGACAAAAGGGGCAGATATGGTTGAATAGCAGCCTAATTCAATCTTCACATTGTGGTCCCAATAATATTATTTGAAAATAATAAAAATTAATTAAGTACAGTCTCTTAACTAAACTCAATTATTTAAAGGTAGTGACATTCCCTAAATATCTTTCTAGCTTTTCCATGCCTTGCATGGCCTGAAGTGCAGAAGACACTCACCACTTGCTGAGCATCTTTAATAGGTATTTGCTCATTTAGTTCTCTCATTTGTAAGCATTATTTGTAAGACTTATTTGTAAGCATTTGTAAGCATTCCCACTGTGCAGATGGGGAAATTTGAGAAATTAAGCAATTTGCTCACGGTCAAACATTTAAGTAGCTCATGTGGAATTGAACTCCGGTCTCTGGCTTAAAAAAAGTTATCCGACTGCACTTTGTCAAAAAATTACAACAAAGAAAAAATTAAAATGAATAAAGGAAGTATTAATTTCCTTTATTGTGGTGAAAAAGAGAACTTCCTTGTGCCCCGAAGATGATAATGTGCACAGTTTATCTTTTTGAATATTTCTATGAAACTATGAAGAACAGTTGCTTGTCAAGGGATAATGAACCCTTCACAAATCCAGAATTTTCTACCAGCTACTGAGTAAAATTATCAGTTGGTCACTGCTTAAGTTGTTAAATGTTTATTTACTTGAATCTATTTTCTGTCTAAATTATTTTCATAAGTTGGCATTCTATTATTTGCCCAAATTGTTTCAGTAGGAGATCTTTGGTGTTTTTCTTAGTAATACCAACATTTTGCATAGAACCTGTGAATTCTGAGTAGGTGTCTCTGAATGCTTTGAAAACTGACTTGTGTGGCTAATTTAGCTACATGAACAAAGGATGAGAAAGTCTGTGAGTTATGATTGTATACGTGTGTTCTCTCAATTGTTTAAATAATCCTGTCGTGACCATAATGACAGGAGCCTTGCTTAAAGTCCCTTATATCATCTATCAGGATATGAGATAAAATGTGCAGAAGGTAAAGAATGCAACTCAGGCCTGTTCCCTTCATTCAGAAAAGGAATTAAAGGAAAATGCTCTAGAAGTTTTCTTCATGGACATAGGGAATTGTCTTGACATATGCTCATAGAGAAGTAGAAACCTCTAGAAATGTAGCTGCTAGAGATTTTTCCTCCCTTGTGAGTTTTGGTACAGGGAAGTTGTAGAAATATGTTATTACCAGTTGGAAGTTTGGCTTAAAGCACAAATTTTAACTCTTCTTGGAGGACTCCTTTTACCTAGACAAGTTATATCTCTATGCCCTACTGCAGCAAAAACACATACTTTGGCTCGTAGCATTCAGGTATGAGCATGGCCACCAGAGGAAAGAAGGAGAACCGTTCAAACGTGAAGCTAGCATGGTGTGGTGGCTCTGGCTTCGTGTCCGGGTGGCTCTCAGTATTTCCTAGGCCCTTTTCCGTTAACCGCATCTGTGAAGAGGCAGTATTCAATGCGTATGTTTGATCTTTTCACTTCTTTGAAATTCTCAGTCTCTCAATCTGTGACATGTTACACTATCCTGGAGTTTGGCCAATCCATATCAGCATCCTTACAAATGTAGGGAAGGAGAATGGGACCAAGAGGAGCCCAGAGCTTCATTTAGACTCTGACACAGCTCACCAGGATTTTGTTACAAACGTGGTAGGTGAACAAGTTCATATTAAACAGCCCACTGTGTGGCATTTGTGCAAGTACCTTATAAAATTGATTATTATAAAAAATTCTAGCCTGTTACTAGCCTAATTATAATTCTTTAAATTTGAGTTATAGGGAATTCTCTGGTGGTTCAGTGGTTAGGACTCAGTGCTTTCACTACTGTGGGCCTGCGTTTGATCCCTGATCTGGGAACTAAGATCCTGCAAGCCACGTGTCATGGCCAATAAATAAATAAACAAATAAATAAATAAATAAATTTGAGTTATATAATAGGGGCCTACCAGGGTAAATTAGCTAGCCAGGTTTTGGATTAGTTTTGTGATCTAGCTATATTTTAGAGGGAAAAAAACGGATATAATATTATAAATAAGATATTAAAATATGTAAATGAGAATATACAGTGTTAGTATTCTTTTTCACATGAGAATGCCATTGTTGTCGATTACATACATCTTTTCATGTAAAAACCCACGGGAACCAGCTCTCCCAGAACACTGCCTGAATTAGAACATCAGCTGCCTCACTTCCATTCCTCATGAAAGCTAGATCCAGGTTAAATGCAGTGTTTCAGTCACTGCTCCTATTTTCAGATCTATATGTCTATCTTCCTGTCTTTACATACCATCTCCCAGAAACTGTGTTGAGAATAAAGTCAATGATCAAAAGCTGTTTTGAATAAAATTTTCTCAATTAGTCGAGAATTTTAGCAACAGTGGAATTTTTTTCATTCATCCAAAAAATGCTCACATACTACCAAAACTATCTTTTAAATAAATTTTTTGAATGGTGAAGGATTAATTCTTTCATATTTGGGTTTTAATCAATTTAGGACTATTTATCCAATGAAAGAAATAAAAGTAAAAACTAAATCAGAGGGCTTCCCTGGTGGCGCAGTGGTTGAGAATCTGCCTGCCAGTGCAGGGGACACGGGTTCAAGCCCTGGTCTGGGAAGATACCACATGCCGCAGAGCAGCTAGGCCTGTGAGCCACAATTGCTGAGCCTGCGCATCTGGAGCCTGTGCTCCATAACAAGAGAGGCCGCAGTAGTGAGAGGCCTGAGCACCGCGATAAAGATGAAGAGTGGCCCCTGCCCCCCGCAACTAGAGAAAGCCCTCGCACAGAAACGAAGACCCAACACAGCCATAAATAAATAAATAAATAAATAAAAACAAAACACTAAATCAGAAATTAATAGACTAGTATGTATTATTCATGCTGCACAAGCCATATCTTCAAAAAATATTCAAGTTGTGAGAGTAATTCTGTTTGTCTTCATAGTTACTTGATCCACATTTCACCAAGCATTAAATTATAAATATATTTAGTTTTTTCCGTACTGTCCTACTCTTGCTTCAAATTAGCGTGAGTTGTACTGAACTTGTATTATGCATTTTATCTGCAGAATCCTGCAACTTTCCTTTTTATTTACTCACACTTCACTGTTGGCATAAGAGAAGATTTGACCCCATCAATTTTCCTTTTATGACTTGATTTTGATAACTATATGCTTTTAAGAGTAAACACTAAGATTTTTTTTTTTACATCTTTATTGGAGCATAATTGGTTTACAGTGGTGTGTTAGTTTCTGCTTTATAACAAAGTGAATCAGTTATACATATGTTCCCATATCTCTTCCCTCTTGCGTCTCCCTCGCTCCCACCCTCCCTATCCCACCCCTCTAGGTGGTCACAAAGCACTGAGCTGATTTCCCTGTGCTATGCGGCTGCTTCCCACTAGCTATCTGTTTTACGTTTGGTAGTGTACATATGTCCATGCCACTGTCTCGCTTTGTCACAGCTTACCCTTCCACCTCCCCATATCCTCAAGTCCATTCTCTAGTATGTCCTTGTCTTTATTCCTGTCTTACCCCTAGGTTCTTCATGACATTTTTTTTTCTTAAATGCCATACATATGTGTTAGCATACGGTATTTGTCTCTCTCTTTCTGACTTCACTCTGTATGACAGACTCTAGGTCCATCCACCTCATTACAGATAGCTCAATTTCGTTTCTTTTTATGGCTGAGTAATATTCCATTGTATATATGTGCCACATCTTCTTTATCCATTCATCCGATGATGGACACTTAGGTTGTTTCCATCTCCGGGCTATTGTAAATAGAGCTGCAGTGAACATTTTGGTACATGACTCTTTTTGAATTATGGTTTTCTCAGGGTATATGCCTAGTAGTGGGATGGCTGGGTCATATGGTAGTTCTATTTGTAGTTTTTTAAGGAACCTCTATACTGTTCTCCATAGTGGCTGTACCAATTCACATTCCCACCAGCAGTGCAAGAGTGTTCCCTTTTCTTCACACCCTCTCCAGGATTTATTGTTTCTAGATTTTTTGATGATGGCCATTCTGACTGGTGTG
>NW_020837964.1:26039529-26040542 GCF_003676395.1 Aethalodelphis obliquidens | reverse complement strand
CTGCCCATTTTTGGATTGGGTTGTTTGTTTTTTTGTTATTGAGCTGCATGAGCTGCTTGTAAATTTTGGAGATTAATCCTTTGTCAGTTGCTTCATTTGCAAATATTTTCTCCCATTCTGAGGGTTGTCTTTTGGTCTTGTTTATGGTTTCCTTTGCTGTGCAAAAGCTTTGAAGTTTCATTAGGTCCCATTTGTTTATTTTATTTTATTATTTTTTTTGCGTTACGCGGGCCTCTCACTGCTGTGGCCTCTCTCATTGTGGAGCACAGGCTCCCTATCACTTGCATAACTGTCTGAGCTCTGCCTCCTGTCAGATCAGTGGCAGCATTAGATTCTCATAGGAGCGCAAACCCTACTGTGAACTGCACATGTGAGGGATCTAGGTTGCATGCTCCTTATGAGAATCTGATGCCTGATGATCTGAGGTGGCGCTGAGACAGTGATGCTAGCACTGGGGAGCGGCTGCACATACAGATTATCATTAGCAGAGAGGTTTGACTGCACAGAGACCATAATAAATCAGTTGCTTTGTATAATTATTTCATTATATATTACAATGTAATAATAATAGAAATAAAGTATGCAAGAAATGTAATGCACATGAATCATCCTGAAGCCATCCCCTTCCCAGTCAGTGGAAGAATTGTCTTCTACGATACCAGTTCTTGGTGCCAAAAACGTTGGGGACTGCTGGTATATAATAATGTGAAATGATCACCACAATAAGTCTTGTTAACATCCATCACCACATGTTGTAACAAATTTGTTTTTTCTTGTGATGAGAACTTTTAAGATCTACTCTCTTAGCAACTTTCAAATACACAATACAGTATTATTAACTAGAGTCACCATGCTGTACGTGACATCCCTAGGACTTATTTATTCTTTAACTGGAAGTTTGTACCTTTTGACCACTGTCACCCATTTCTCACACTCCCCGTCTCCTGCTTCTGGCAACCACCAATCTGTTCTCTGTATTATGAGTTCATTTTTTTTCTTTTTAGATTCCACAT
>NW_020837964.1:25939594-26004529 GCF_003676395.1 Aethalodelphis obliquidens | reverse complement strand
CCCTGATATATTTGGTTTTTCTAACAGTGGAAGATATTTGTTAATGAGCTTATATTGTCAGTAACTGACAGCTTTGTAACAAGATTTTTATTAGTATTAACCATCATGGCAACAACAACATTAAAGAACAAGATAGTAACACCTAATATGTGCTGAGCATTTACATATGCCAAGAGTGATATTTAAAGAACATATGTGGTTTCTGCTTTTTCTTTGGGCATTTGCTACTCCAACCAGTCCATATTTAAAATGCCGGGAGGAGCTTCAAGTGGTGGAAGAGTAAGACGCGGAGATCACCTTCCTCCCCACATGTAACATCAGAAATACATCTACATGTGGAACAACTCCTACAGAACACCTACTGAACACTGGCAGAAGACCTCAGACCTCCCAAAAGGCAAGAAACTTGCCATGTACCTGGGTAGGGCAAAAGAAAAAAGAAAAAACAGTCAGAAGAATAGGGACGGGACCTGCACCAGTGGGAGGGAGCCATGAAGGAGGAAAGGTTTCCACACACTAGGAAGCCACTTCGCAGGCGGAGACTGTGGGTGGCGGAGGGGGAAAACTTTGGAGCCACGGAGGAGGGCGCAGCAACAGGGGTGCGGAGGGCAAAGGGGAGAGATTTCCGCACAGAGGATCGGTGCCGACCAGCACTCACCAGCCCGAGAGGCTTGTCTGCTCAGCCCTGGGGTGGGCGGTGGGGGGGGGGTTGGAGCTGAGGCTCGGGCTTCGGTCAGATCCCAGGGAGAGGACTGGGGTTGGCTGTGTGAACACAGCCTGAAGGGGGCTAGTGCACCACAGCTAGCTGGGAGGGAGTCCGGCAAGAGACTTTTTCTTGCCTCTTTGATTCCTGGTGCGTGAGGAGAGGGGATTAACAGCGCCACTTAAAGGAGTTCCAGAGATTGGCGTGAGCCGCAGCTATCAGTGCAGACCCCAGAGATAGGCATGGGACACTAAGACTGCTAGTGCAGCCACCAAGAAGCCTGTGTGCAAGCACAGGTCACCATCCATACCTCCCCTCCCGGGAGCCTGTGCAGCCCGCCACTGCCAGGGTCCTGTGATCCAGGGACAACTTCCCCATGAGAACGCATGGCACGCCTAAGGCTGGTGCAACGTCATGCTGGCCTCTGCCAATGCAGGCTCGCCCCGCATCCATACCCCTCCCTCCCCCCAGCCTGAGTGAGGCAGAGCCCCCGAATCAGCTGCACCTTTAACCCCGTCCTGTCTGAGCGGGGGAACAGACGCCCCCCAGCGACCTACACGCAGAGGCGGGTCCAAATCCAAAGCTGAACACCAGGAGCTGTGCGAACAAAGAAGAGAAAGGGAAATCTCACCCAGCAGCCTCAGAAGCAGCGGATTAAAGCTCCACAATCAACTTGATGTACCCTGCATCTGTGGAAAACATGAATAGACAACGAATCATGCCAAATTGAGGAGGTGGACTTTGGGAGCAAAGATATATATATATTTTTTTCCCTTTTTCTCTTTTTGTGACCGTGTATGTGGATGCTTCTGTGTGTAATTTTGTCTGTATAGCTTTGCTTTTACCATTTGTCCTAGGGTTCTGTCTGTCCTTTTTTTTTTTTAATTACTTAAAAATTTTTTTTTCTTAATATTTTTTATTTTAATAACTTTTAATTTATTTTACTTCATTTTTATTTTATCTTCTTTCTTTCCTTCTTTCTTTTTCTTCTTCCTTTTATTCTGAGCCATGTGGATGAAAGGCTCTTGGTACTCCAGCCAGGCATCAGGGCTGTGCTTCTGAGGTGGGAGAGCCAAGTTCAGGACACTGGTCCACAAGAGACCTCCCAGCTCCACATAATATCAAATGGCGAAAATCCCCCAGACATCTCCATCTCAACACCAAGACCCAGCTTCACTCAACGACCAGCAAGCTACAGTGCTGGACACCCTATGCCAAACAACTAGAAACAGGAAAATAACCCCATCCATTAGCAGAGAGGTTGCCTAAAATCATAATAAGTCCACAGACACCCCAAAACACACCACCAGATGTGGACCTGCCCACCAGAAAGACAAGATAGAACCTCATCCACCAGAACACAGGCGCACTAGTCCCCTCCACCAGGAAGCCTACACAACCCACTGAACCAACCTTAGCCACTGGGGACAGACAGCAAAAACAAAGGGAACTACGAACCTGCAGCCTGCAAAAAGGAAACAACAAATACAGTAATTAAGCAAAATGAGAAGACAGAAAAAAACACAGCAGATGAAGGAGGAAGGCAAAAACCTACCAGACCTAAAAAATGAAGAGGAAATAGACAGTCTACCTGAAAAAGAATTCAGAATAATGATAGTAAAGATGATCCAAAATCTTGGAAATAGAATAGAGAAAATACAGGAAACGTTTAACAAGGACCTAGAGGAACTAAAGAGCAAACAAACAGTGATGAACAACACAATAAATGAAATTAAAAATTCTCTAGAAGGGATCAATAGCAGAATAACTAAGGCAGAAGAACGGATAAGTGACCTGGAAGATAAAATAGTGGAAATAACTATTGCAGAGCAGAATAAAGAAAAAAGAATGAAAAGAATTGAGGACAGTCTCAGAGACCTCTGGGACAACATTAAATGCACCAACGTTCAAATTATACAGGTCCCAGAAGAAGAAGAGAAAAAGAAAGGGACCAAGAAAATATTTGAAGACATTATAGTTGAAAACTTCCCTAATATGGGAAAAGAAATAGTCAAGCCCAGGAAGCACAGAGAGTTCCATACAGGATAAATCCAAGGACAAACACACCAAGTCACATATTAATCAAACTATCAAAAATTAAATACAAAGAAAACATATTAAAAGCAGCAAGGGAAAAACAACAAATAACACACAAGGGAAACCCTATAAGGTTAACAGCTGATCTTTCAGCAGAAACGCTGCAAGCCAGAAGGGAGTGGCAGGACATATATAAAGTGATGAAGGGGAAAAACCTACAACCAAGAGTACTCTGCCCAGCAAGGATCTCATTCAGATTTGATGGAGAAATTAAAACCATTACAGACAAGCAAAAGCTGAGAGAATTCAACACCACCAAACCAGCTTTACAACAAATGCTAAAGTAATGCCTAGAGAAGTCTCTAGGCAGGACACAAGAGAAGGAAAAGACCTACAATAAGAAACCCAAAACAATTAAGAAAATGGTAATAGGAACATACATATCGATAACTACCTTAAATGTAAATGGATTAAATGCTCCAACCAAAAGACATAGACTGACTGAATGGATACAAAAACAAGACCCATATATATGCTGTCTACAAGAGACCCACTTCAGACCTAGGGACACATACAGACTGAAAGTGAGGGGATGGAAAAAGATATTCCATGCAAATGGAAATCAAAAGAAAGCTGGAGTAGCAATTCTCATATCAGACAAAATAGACTTTAAAATAAAGACTACTACAAGAGACAAAGAAGGACACTATATAATGATCAGCGGATTGGTCCAAGAAGAAGATATAACAGTTGTAAATATTTATGCACCCAGCATAGGAGCACCTCAATACGTAAGGCAAATACTAACAGCCATAAGAGGGGAATATGACAGTAACACAATCATAGTAGGGGACTTTAACACCCCACTTTCACCAATGGACAGATCATCCAAAATGAAAATAAAAAAGGAAACACAAGCTTTAAATGATACATTAAACAAGATGGACTTGATGTGTATAGCACATTCCATCCAAAAACAACAGAATACACATTTTTCTCAAGTGCTTATGGAACATTCTCCAGGATAGATCATATCTTGGGTCACAAATCAGGCCTTGGTAAATTTAAGAAAATTGAAACTGTATCAAGTATCTTTTGTGACCATAAAGCTAGGAAACTAGATGTCAATTACAGGAAAAAATCTGTAAGAAATACACATGGAGGCTAAACAATACACTAATAACCAAGAGATCACTGAAGAAATCAAAGAGGAAATCAAAAAATACCTGGAAACAAATGACAATGAAAACACGATGACCCAAAACATATAGGATGCAGCAAAAGCAGTTCTAAGAGGGAAGTTTATAGCAATACAGTCCTACCTTAAGAAACAAGAAACTACTCCGATAAACAACCTAACCTTGCACCTAAAGCAATTAGAGAAAGAAGAACCAAAAAAACCCAAAGTTAGCAGAAGGAAAGAAATCATAAAGATAAGATCAGAAATTAATGAAAAAGAAATGAAGGAAACGATAGCAAAGATCAATAAAACTAAAAGCTGGTTCTTTGAGAAAATAAACAAAATTGATAAACCATTAGCCAGACTCATCAAGAAAAAAGGGAGAGGCCTCAGACCAATAGAATTAGAAATGAAAAAGGAGAAGTAACAACTGACACTGCAGAAATACAAAGGATCATGAGAGATTACTACAATCAACTCTATGCCAATAAAATGGACAACCTGGAAGAAATGGACAAATTCTTAGAAAGGCACAACCTTCCGAGACTGAATCAGGAAGAAACAGAAAATATGAACAGACGAATCACAAACACTGAAATTGAAACTGTGATTAAAAAATCTTCCAACAAACAAAAGCCCAGGATCAGATGGCTTCACAGGCAAATTCTATCAAACATTTAGAGAAGAGCTAACACCTATTCTTCTCAAACTCTTTTCCAAAATATAGCAGAGGGAGGAACACTCCCAAACTCATTCTGCGAGGCCACCATCACCCTGATACCAAAACCAGACAAAGATGTCACAAAGAAAGAAAATATAGGTCAATAACAGTGATGAACATAGATGCAAAAATCCTCAACAAAATACTAGCAAACAGAATCCAGCAGCATATTAAAAGGAACATTCACCACGATCAAGTGGGGTTTATCCCAGGAATGCAAGGATTCTTCAATATACGCAAATCAGCGTGATACACCATATTAACAAATTGAAGGAGAAAAACCATATGATTGTCTCAATAGATGCAGAGAAAGCTTTTGACAAAATACAACACCCATTTATGATTAAAACCCTTGAGAAAGTAGGCATAGAGGGAACTTTCCTCAACATAATAAAGGCCATATATGAGAAACCCCCAGCCAACGTCATCCTCAATGGTGAAAAACTGAAACCATTTCCACTAAGATCAGGAACAAGACAAGGTTGCCCACTCTCAACACTATTATTCAACATAGTTTTGGAAGTCCTAGCCACAGCAATCAGAGAAAAAAAATAAAAGGAATCCAAATCAGAAAAGAAGTAGTAAAACTGTCACTGTTTGCAAATGACACGATACTATACATAGAGAATCGTAAAGATGCTACCAGAAAACTACTAGAGCTAATCAATGAATTTGGTAAAGTAGCAGGATACAAAATTAGTGCACAGAAATCTCTAGCATTCCTATACACTAATGATGAAAAATCTGAAAGTGAAATTAAGAAAACACTCCCATTTACCATTGCAAGAAATAGAATAAAATATCTAGGAATAAACCTACTTAAGGAGACAGAAGACCTGTATGCAGAAAATTATAAGACACTGAGGAAAGTAATTAAAGATGATACAAATAGATGGAGAAATATACCATGTTCTTGGATTGGAAGAATCAACATTGTGAAAATGACTATACTCCCCAAAGCAATCTACAGATTCAGTGCAATCCCTATCAAACTACCACTGGCATTTTTCAAAGAACTAGAACAAAAAGTTTCACAATTTGTTTGGAAACACAGAAGACCCCGAATAGCCAAAGCAATCTTGAGAAAGAAAAACGGAGCTCGAGGAATCAGGCTCCCTGACTCCAGACTATACTACAAAGCTACAGTAATCAAGAGAGTATGGTACTGTCACAAAAACAGAAGTGAAGATCAATGGAAGAGGATAGAAAGCCCAGTGATAAACCCACACACATATGGTTACCTTATCTTTGATAAAGGAGGCAAGAATATTCAGTGGAGAAAAGACAGCCTCTTCAATAAGTGGTGCTGGGAAAACTGGACAGGTACATGTAAAAGAATGAAATTAGAACACTTCCTAACACCATACACAAAAATAAACTCAAGATGGATTCAAGACCTAAATGTAAGGCCAGACACTATCAAACTCTTAGAGGAAAACATAGGCAGAACACTCTATGACATAAATCACAGCAAGATCCTTTTTCACCCACCTCCTAGAAAAATGGAAATAAAAACAAAAATAAACAAATGGGACCTAATGAAACTTAGAAGCTTTTCCACAGCAAAGAAACCATAAACAAGACGAAAAGACAACCCTCAGAATGGGAGAAAATATTTGCAAATGAAGCAACTGACAAAGGATTAATCTTCAAAATTTACAAGCAGCTCATGTAGCTCAGTATGAAAAAACAAACAACCCAGTCCAAAAATGGGCAGAAGACATAAATAGACTTTTCTCCAAAGATATACATGTTGCCAACAAACACATGAAAGAATGCTCAACATGGTTAATCATTAGAGAAATGCAAATCTAAACTACCATGAGATATCATCTCACACCAGTCAGAATGGCCATCATCAAAAAATCTAGAAACAATAAATGCTGGAGAGGGTGTGGAGAAAAGGGAACCCTCTTGCATTGTTGTTGGGAAGGTAAATTGATGAAGCCACTATGGAGAACAGTATGGAGCTTCCTTAAAGAACTAAACATAGAGCTACCATACGACCCAGCAATCCCACTGATGGGAATATACCCTGAGAAAACCATAATTCAAAAAGAATCATGTACCAAAATGTTCGTTGCAGCTCTATTTACAATAGCCAGGACATGAAAGTGACAGAAGTGTCCATCAACAGATGAATGGATAACAAGATGTGGCACAGATATACATAGGAATATTACTCAGCCATAAAAAGAAACAAAATTGAGTTATTTGTAGTGAGGTGGATGGACTTAGTCTGTCATACAGAGTGAAGTAAGTCAGAGAGAGTAAAACAAATACTGTATGCTAACACATATATATGGAATCTAAAAAAAAAAAAAAAAAAAAAAATCATCCTGAAGAACCTAGGGGCAAAATGGGAACAAAGACACAGACCTACTAGAGAATGGACTTGAGGATATGGGAAGCGGGAAGGGTAAGCTGTGACAAAGTGAAATTGTGGCATGGACATATATACACTACCAAGCGTAAAACAGATAGCTAGTGGGAAGCAGCCACATAGCACAGGGAGATCAGCTCGGTGCTTTGTGACCACCTAGAGGGGTGGGATAGGGAGGGTGGGAGGGAGGGAGTTGCAAGAGGGAAGAGATATGGGAACATATGTATAACTGATTCACTTTGTTATAAAGCAGAAACTAACACACCATTGTAAAGCAATTATACTCCAATAAAGATGTTAAAAAAATAAAATTAAATAAAATGCCTGTCCCTCTCCTCTCCCTATCACATTACCTTGGTCAAAGGGAAAAGACATGACCGAAGCTGAACTAATCAATATTCCTTTCCTAGGAATTAGAATCTTTTTTTGTTTAATTGATTTAAGTGATTTAGTTTTCACTGGGTTGGGTCTTTGTTGCTGCGTGCGGGCTTTCTCTAGTTGCAGCAAGCGGGGGCTACTCTTTGTTGCGCAGCATGGGCTCTAGGTGTGCGGGCTTTAGTAGTTGTGGTACACGGGCTCAGTAGTTATGGCTCGCGGGCTCTAGAGTGCAGGCTCAGTAGTTGTGGTGCACGGGCTTAGTTGCTCCACAGCATGTGGGATCTTTCCGGACCAGGGCTCGAATATGTGTCCCCTGCATTGGCAGGTGGATTCTTAACCACTGCGCCACCAGGAAGCCCTAGGAATTAGAATCTTGAACTTAAAGATAGAAGGTAATTGGAGTTATATAATTCAAAATAACCCTAGAGATGATGGCCTGTGAATTCCCATGTCTGAGACAGCACCCAGAAGTACTCCATTTCTGACTTTCCTGTGAGCAGTAAGCTTGTGGTTGTTTCCTTTTGTATTGTTTTGTTGTTAGCACAATGCGGTATTTAGACTTTTTTGATTGCAAATGAAAAAATGTAATTCTGGCTCAGCACTTGTGGTTGTGGTTATGATCTTAGCTTTCAAAAGACAAAAACTGAAGCTCAACAAAACTTAAATGGAAAAATAGACCTAGATTCTAATGCCAAAATTATTACCAAATGTCCAGAACCGTGAAAAGGTTGTGATTTTACTCTACTTGCAGGCTAACAAGTTAGTCTGCTTCAGTATCACGGACTGTAGACATGAGACTCCTGGTTCAGAGAAAAGAATGTTTTTCCTCACAGCAAAAGCAGAAACCAGAGCTTTATTATCATTTGTTTTGGTTCCCCCACCTTCTCCCTTCACCAGGTCTAAGGGAGTGCATTACAGGAGAGAAACTCTGGGTTATAGGATTCACCACTGTCATAGTAAGTGGAAGCAGTTTTTGCTAGGGGACTGGAGCGGGTAGAGACATTATCTCATTCCTCAAGGTTGCTTTCTGCTAATGGAGTCCTGAGAACTGGTCCAGGTAAAGAAAGCTCAAGATCTTGCATTCTTGGCATACCCGGCAAGTATGTGCTGGGATGCTCAAGGTCTATGGCAGATGGTGTCTCTCAACACTTCTGTGCTCTATTGCTTTTCAGACTTTGAGGTGGCCATATTAGTCTTCCAATAAATTATAAAATAAATTTCCCACTCCTTCTATTTGTGCCCCACTCCTGTTTTTTAGAAGCAAATTGAGTTAGAGAATAAAGGGAAAGGCTCAATTAGTAAAGGCACCAGCTCTGCTTAGAAATATTTCAGGACCTTTTCAGGCTGGTTAATAGGCATAGATTTGGTGAATAGTGCAGGGAGCACAAGAGGGAGACTATGTAATCATATTTGGTTTAATATGCTTGTGTCTTGATGCCTTAGACAGAAACAACACAGGAACCTAAATCAAAGAGATATATGTGCACACATAGCTGTATACACACTGAAAAATAAAAGCATAATCAGTATCAATGGTATTGCATTATCAGGTGTTTACTGAGTGAGTGCTTTAGTCCAGGTACCTCAATGGATGCTATGAATGTAGGGGTGAACAAAATAAATTTGGCTCCTGTGCTCAGGGAACTTGTCATCTTAGTGATATTTATGGAGGAAAACTCCTATTTATGAGAGACTTAACTAATGTTTGTGGAGCTCTTAAGACCTTTCATGTCCACTTTTTCATGTAATCCTAAACATAATCTAGAGATGTCAGTATTACAAATAATAGTAGCCAACAAATAAGGAAACAAAGGCTTAGACAAGTAATTCATTTGCCAAAGAATGTACCTCTAGCAAGTAACTGAATCAACACTCACAGAATACTTCTTAGAAATCTCATTTATTCATTCGACAAATACTTATTGACCTCTATATGCTAGGCACTGTGCTATGTACTTAGTACACAAAGGACATGGTTTTTTGGGCCTCCTGTGTTCCATAATAACATAAGATACTTTTTTTGTGTTGTTCAGTCCATATGGAATGCTTTTCTTTCCTTCACCTGGTAATTCTTCTGTCTTCCAGATTCAAGTTGATGATCCTCAGCACAGCCTTCCCAACCCTCAAATGGCCTCCACAAACTTCTGCTTTGTTGTAAGTAGCACGATTAATCATATATTTATGTGTTTATTTCTTAAGTATACAGATTTCTAATTAGACTGGATGCTTCCCTGAGGGGAAGCACTGTATCTACTTTTGTTGACCATGTTTTATTCAACATGTAGCAGAGTTTCTGTCACAAATTATGCACTCAGTTAATTGTTTGAATGAATAAATGGATGACTTAAGTACCCTAAATATCGTCTATAGTAGTTATCATTTAGTTTGCAGCTTGTGATAGGTATTATAAAGTCCATTTTTCAGAAGGGAAAAACTGGATTCAGAGCACTTAATGGGATGCCCTGAGGTGGCACAGCTAATACAGGCAGAGCTGGGACTGGACCCCAGGTCAACATGGTATCCAAGCCATTTCTCCTCACAGCCTCAACAGAGATTTTATTTGTGTTCTCAAGGAAGTAATTTTTCTCTGAGAGACTTTTATTCCCCTCATTTGTGCCCTGCAAACAACTTTCATGGGCCTGTGGCTTGTCCTTCTCGCAGATCCATAGCCCGATCCCCTGCGTTCTGCCTCCTTTCCTCCCATTTCTAGCTAAATGTCCAAGCGGCGCACAGCAGAGGGTGATCCGGAAGGAAAGGCTGGCAGGGAGGGGTCTGTAAGTAAGCCAGCGAGCGATAACGCACAGCATGCTTGGGCAGCGCCACCTGGACTGACCTAGCCAGTGCAGATGTGACCTTCTAGAGGCCTGGGGGTGGGGGCTAGAGGCTTTAGCTGCTGCAGCAGAAATCACTTGGGCAAGAGGTAGGAAGACGGGAGAGAGATGACTTTGTTACGTGGGCCATTGTTCCCTGGGCAGAGACTGCAGGCCTGGTCTTCAAAGACCTGCTGCTGTTTTGTGTGTTCAGAAGCAATTTGGAAAATGCCATCATGTCAACTTTATTTCCCTGCTCTCTAGGGGTACTCTGTGGTTGCCCATAAATAATCCTACCTGAGGCTGAAAATTACTGTGAAGTGTTCACTGCACTGGGCCTAACTTCAAACGTACAGGAGCCAGAATCTTTAATGAACTTTATAAAGCTTACTGATTTTTTCTAATAATAAAAGAAATGCACACTTGTAGAAAAACTTGAAATTATAAAGTATCAAGCAAATGAAAAGAACCCCTCTAATCCACGTTTTATTGTATATTCACTAAATGGTTTACTCCAAATGTCTCAAAAAATATGCTTGTCTGTCTCTTATGTTTACTAAAACGTAGTGTTTTGGTTTTTTTTTTTGGAGAGTTGGCATTTGAAGCATAAGGTATCTTATGAGTTATTAGCATCCTAAAACTCAGTGTTGCATTATGTCTTCTTCTGACTGCAATACGCAAAGTAAAATCTTGGTGACTGTAAGTGCTGTGACTACTTTTTCTGGAATTCATGAGTTCCAAGTCAGGAGTCAGATTTATTCAATTTTTCATTCTTTCCTAGACTTTCCTTTCTAGGACTTAGTGCATAATTACACCCTTTAAATAACTAGAACCAGGTCTACATGAGAATGTTATTTACTATAGGGCAAGATTTGCTGAACCTCCAAATGGTCAGGAAAAAGTGACTAAAGGAAAGAAAGAGTTGATGAATGAATGAACAGGTGTACGAATGGATGTATGAATTCTGTCGGGTCCTTAGTAGGTGTACCTTAACTTTAACTTTTTTCCCGTAGTTTACTAATCAGGTGTGGAATGTTTTCACAGTGGTTCTCAACCTGGGGGTGATTTTGCAAGATGGCATTTGGTGTTTCTTTTGTCACATTGGGGTGGGTGGGGTGTGCTACTGACATCTAGTGGGTAAAAAGCCAGGGATGCTGCTAAACTTCCTACACTGCACAGGCCATCCCCCCTCCCCGCTCCCCAACAAAGAATTATCAAATTATTCATCACTCAAATGTCAGTAGTGCTGGGAGGCTGAGAAACCTTGGTTTAACATAAAGGTGGGTGTGTTTCATTGGCTTCATAGGGGAGATACCTATAGGTCAAACATGGAGGATTCTTGTGTGCAGATAAGCAAGATTATAAAAGTGATAATAAAACATGCCATGTTTTCTATTAAGAAAAAAAATCATCTTCTTTTCTTGGTACAGATGGTCTTATGCCTGTAAATCTGCCATTCTTTCAGTAATCACATAAAGAAAACGGATGATTTAAAGCAGTTATAAGGTTTATCTTGCAGGAGGAAAGTGTGGGTGTCTAAAGAAGAGTAAACATAAATTCTGTTTTACATCTGAGAAGCGAAGTCATTTAGAGTGTAACACAGCTTCCATCTGAACTGTGGCTGAAAGAGAGGTGTAAGATATGGTCAGTGATTTACGAGTATTTTTGTAAGAGAAATACGTAGGCCTGGGTAGAGCCAGCCTTTCCTGATGTGCCATAATAGAAATTTTACTGTTTTCCTCGCAGTCAAATAAAGTTCAGAAGTATAGATAGATTGTTACCTTGTATTAGTACTTTCTAGGCTGCCTGTCAGAGTGCTTTATTCAAAGAGACAGATTTATATTTCACAAGGTAATGATTTCTAAAGCTCTCCCATTAATAATTTTTCATTGAGAGAAAAACCAGATTCAGTCATTCCACCCATAGATTGGGAGATTAGCCCGGATGAGCTCTTAACATGAAATACTTTTTTTGTTATTTAAATAGGGAATAGTATTTTAATGCTGTGAAAGAGAACATAGAAAAATGACTGGTCTCTTTACAGAAAATTCTACTTGTGATTTCCTTTGGTTTTCCATGGCAAAGAAATCAGCTGATGAAGAATATCCCTAACAGTTATTGTTGCCCGAATACATAGTTGCTAATGCAATGAACTTAATCAGTATATATGGGCAGGGTGCCCCAAAAATGTATCTAAGGGGAAAGACTCATAAATAGGAAAAAATAACATACTGTTTGCTTGGAACAACCTTCTTCCTTCTTCTCCTTCTTCTCATTCTTTTACTTCTTCAATAAACCGTTATAGAGCACCTACCATATTCCTAGTTCTGTTCTAGGATCAGGGAACATGACTGTGACAGGCAAAGCAAATGAACAAAAATGGTTGTTTCCCACGTACCAAGCACTGTCCAGGGTTCTGAATGGATGGAGTTGTCAAGTTCACGTGTAAAGAGAACTTGTATGTCGAGAATGGCATATTAGAAAAGGACAGGATCAAGAATTGGGACCCTGGCTCTTATCCAGTATTATGGCTCATCAGCTCTATGACCTTGACTAAAACGCTTAACCTTTCCTACAAAATTATTTTCAGATGTAAAGTCAAAATCCTATGTAAGTGAGATTCCTTATTTAATGAAAGGGTGGCCTTCAACAAACATTTAACTCAATTCAGTACAATCAACATTCATGGTAACTATACCTAACTAGTACGTATCAAATGGCAGTGAGGACTGAGATACAAAAAGGAATTCAGTCCTTGCCGTCAAGGTGTTAACAATAAGAAAAATAAACATATGAACTCATTATTTGACTGTTAAGCTAAAGGAAACCTGTTGTCACATTTGATGAAACAGAATAAAACTTTATGCCTAATTCACTAGTGAACATATGTGTATTTATATGTTTCCA
Organism: Aethalodelphis obliquidens; assembly: GCF_003676395.1. Taxonomy (NCBI): domain Eukaryota; kingdom Metazoa; phylum Chordata; class Mammalia; order Artiodactyla; family Delphinidae; genus Aethalodelphis; species Aethalodelphis obliquidens. The sequence continues at coordinate 25,991,410 of NW_020837964.1, read as the reverse complement.
TACATATATACAGAGGATAACCTACTTAAATATACCCTCAGTGGAACATTTTCTGCTTGCCTCTCCAGATCCACTTTCTACTTTTTTCCTTCTTGTCATGTGCCATGAGAGGCTGACCTGTATAGACTATATACATGGAAAGAGGGAGGGTGGAGAGTGAGCTTGGGGGGTTTAATCCCCCAGATCCTCAGTTGGCTCGCTGTAGGCTTATTCTCTCTTTTAACTGAAAGTTCTCAGCTGCGTAGAATGGCTCTCAGCACACAACCTTGTCCATTTTGAGCAAAACCGCCCCTTTTTACCCACTCTATTTTAACCCTAAGGTACTGTAATATCTTCCATGGGTTCTATATCATGTTTCTCACGTTTTAAAATAGCTTATTTATTAAACTCTCCTCAAAGTATCCTAGTTTCAAAGTGCCACATGTTTTCAGCTGGAACCCCACTTGAGAGACTCCATACCATCTATTATTATTATGTTACCTTGAGGAACAATTTATTTCACATTTACTCTGTCAGCCAGTACAAGTATTTTGCAGATTTCCCCTTTTAATATTCTGTTAAGAAATAATAATTTCATCATTAGAATCTATCTAACTTTACTAAGGTCTGCAGAGTTTATGATATTTCCACCAATTTTTGCTCATAGTTGAAATGTCACATTATAAGACTATGGAGAATTCTGGGGCAATGGAAAGTGAGATTTTGGAAGGTAGGCAGGGGCCTAATTATGATGAAGGTGATGATGATGATGATGATGACAGTACTGATGGTGGTGATGTGACAGAGGTTAAAAAACTTTAAAATTTATAGAGCATGTGTTGACGTAAGTGCTGCGTGGCTTATCTCATTTAATTTTCACAGTGAACCTATGATATAAGTAGTATTGATATTCCAATTTTTCATATGCAGTTCCACAGACTCCTTCCTATACTTTTGTTCTTGTTACCCTCTCCCACCCCTTTTCCCTATTCCACTTGACTCCTGTTCTTATCAATATCAATTTAATTTCTGTCTGTCTCTCCTGGAAACTTTCCTTCAGTCCTTGGATATTGCCTTCCTCAGCCTTCAGTGGGAACACTAGGAAGATCTTCTCGATACGTAGATTGGCCAGGAAGCAAATTGAAACACCTTGTGAGGGAGTGGTGGTGGTATTTAAATTAATTAAAAATTGAATAAGATTATATAAATACCATTGTACATATTTATACAGGTAGCTTTAAAAAATTGAGATATAATTGACATACAACATTGTATTAGTTTTAAGTGTACAATGTAATGATTTGATATATAGTTAGCATTTGTTCAAAAGCTGTCACTGTAAAAAAGGTCCTTTTAGTACTTCTAGATATGATTGGAAAGACCAAAAAAAAAAAAAAAAAAAAAAAAGTAAACCATTGTACTTTGCAGAGTGCAGCTCCACACTTGATGTTTGAATAAAGCCATCCTTCCCACAAATATCCTTACATATTTAGACTACAGAGGACATGACTGAATACAAAAAGGAATTCAGTCCTTGCCGTCTTAAAGTGGATAAAGTTACATTCAGTAACTTTATCTCCTAAGTCCTACCTGCCAAGACTGCTGAGAAGATGAAACAAGGTATTGTATTAAAACATTTAGCAAATAACAAGAGCTCAAAAATAGTGCTGATTTCTGTTTCCAGTATTAATTTATTGTATAATCATGCAGAGGTAATAATTAAATAGCTTTGGAAGTGAACGCAGAAAACACCCTAGGTTTCCCTCAGTCTCTGAGTGAACTTCTCATGACTGGATTGCTTTGAATGGTATAGACACATGCATAACATGAGGCAGGGCAGGGCACAGATTAAGTCACTACTTTAAAATGAGGCTTCTTGGGTAATCTTGGGCAGATCACTTAACTCCTCTGTGCCTCATTTTTCTAATATATAAAATAAATATTATAATGGAGCTATGACATAGAGTTGCAGTGAAAATTAAAATAAAAAATTACGTCAGTCAATGCATGTAAATAGCTTAGTACACTGTTTTATTAGCTAGATCTAATAAAAGCTCAATTAATTATTATTATTTGCCCCTTTTTCCCCCCCAGCTAATAGAATGAGAAAAGCTATGTTAAATAAAACAAGAATGCTTGCCTAAAGACTCTGGGGAAAAAAAAAATAATACTACATATAAATATCAATAAGACTGTAGGTGGGAAACGTGGAGAATGTGTGTTTAAGATTTAAAAATATTTTTCATGAGTCAATGAGGAAACTGATCATTGACTTTCCCAACTTAATAATAAAATGATTACTTCATCACCTGTTGACCTTGTGGTCAAGAGAAAATCATTTAAACTTCAAAATGTGAGTTATTTCGACAGTAAATTGAAATGATATATACCTGAGTGTTAAGTTCAGCAATGTATAAGTCCAAAATATTTTTCTGTATATCTCTATCCTAGTTAATTAATTCCTTTTATTATTTAGTTCTTAGCTGTTATTTTCTCCCAGTGCCTTTCCATAGCAGAGGATACCTGTAGGAGACTGTGGGGCAGATGTGGAATTGTGGAAGAGTACTAAATGCCTATAGATGACCCAAAATAAGAGTGGAACAGGAGTCAATGGATAGCTTTTCCTTTCATTCCTCCAGGGAATAATTCTACACACTCTTGAAAGGGTCCAGTGGTATCATCAGAGCCAACTGGGTAATGCATTCTTTTTCTTGGTTTTCCTTTCTCCTTTATTTCATTCTTTCTAGTCCTGATGCCTGCTTCCCATGATCACTTCCAAAATAAGCCACTTGTACACAACAAGCTCCTTTCCCAGAGTCTACTGCTGAAGCTAAGAAAGAAGTCCTTAGATTCATTCAAAATACTAGATAGAGTGGACTTGCCCAGTAAATCTAGACCTTATATCATGGGTTTTTTTTGTTTGTTTTGCAAGATGTAACTCTGGCTATCTGAAGCCCAGAGGGAATTTATAGAAAAGAGGGTGCCACAATGCTACAACTTTCATCTCAGGAAGGAGAGCAGCCTGAAGAATTCTTGGCACATCAGCGGAAATTTATGGATTTCACATCACTTTAAAGTATCACAGTGAGATGCCTCAGAGGCAACTATTTGTGTCTCTGAGCCCTCAATAAAGAGTCATACTCCAGAAGGGGAGACTGATCTACCTGCACATCTCTGTGTCTAGCAGTAGGGTGTCTCGTTTTAGCTCCCAAAGAATCCTAGAATTGGGGAAAGGCAGAACCCAAATGTCAGGATTATGGGCAGATGGGATGCCTAACTCAGTTGTAAATCCAGCATTTCTCTCTTATTGTTTCCTGACCTTCAGCAAGTCACTCTCCTGTTCCAGTGACCTCTGGAAGAGGGGTGAATGCAACCAGATTAACTTCACGTTATCTACAAGCTCTGACTTACTTTTAAAATGTGACCTGTAATTTTGCTCTTGCTGGATCACAGGTTATTCTAGTTCTAACGTCTTTCTTTCTGCTTCAATAGTGATTTATGCTTGAAATCTTCTGATGTCATTTTATTTGACTACTGGAAACATAACAGAAATGGCTATAATCACTGTAGTTTAAAAATAAAAATTTAACACTGCCATATGCACAAGTGGTGAGGTGACAGCTAGATGACAGTCATGACTAAGCATGGATACAGAGTAGAGAAATACTTTCCATTAATTAATAAGTGAATGAGTGAGCCATGGTATGTGGCAGTATTGTCTTAAGGAAAAAAATATTCTGTTGTTTATAAGGGAGTTGATATTTGAGAAAGTCAATATTGTTATTTCTTTATCAATTGCTCCCGCTTTTCCAAACTCGATCCTAAAAGTTGGACCATCAGAATACAAATTATAATGTTCCTTTCGTCTTCAGCATTTATTGAGTTAATGTGATAGTGAATTGAATAATGTGAAAATGCCTTCTGTAAAATGGCGGTTAAGTATATTATTACTTGGTTAGTTTAGTGTCTTCAAAAGGAAGTTCAAGTCAATCATCGTGTTAAGTAAAGACGATAACATGTGAAAGTACTCACTTTCATTTGCTTTCAGCATTTGCTAAACAATTACTATTTGCCAAAACTTGTTCCATGAGAGCGACTTCAGTGTATTCATTATCGTCTTCCTTAAACCAACCACAGTGCAGGTCATACCCATGAAAGGCACATTCCTTTAGAGCCTTCCCTTGTGGTATCTTTCTCTTTTTCTTTGCCTCCCTTCTTCTTGGCTCCTATGACACCCCACATCTCCATCACATTCATTTCTTCTTTAGATGGATTATATTATCCTTCCTATTTAAAACCAGGGGGATGGGTGGAGATTTATTATGTGGATTCTATATGTATATATACATATATACATCTTTAAAAATTAGCAATTAGGAAATATGGAGGACTTGATTTTTTACCCAAAGCAGTACCTGCATTAATTCTGGTTCTGAATGTGCTCATTCCTTCTGCTCTTTTTGATTAAACTTATGATGGGTTTAGGTCTCACTTTACCTATGCATTCATCTGCAGACAGTCTCTTGCCCCTATGAAGCCAGATGGGGCATAAATCTTAAATAAATAAATAAGTAAGTAAAAAGTATGATAAAATATCACTACCCTGGTTATACCATAAAAATGAATCCAGTAAGCAAATAAATATATGTGAATTCTGAAATAAAATACCATCTGCTTTTGTAGGAAAAAAACACGTTAATTTTATATTACATGTTGTCCTGTGGAAATTCAATTCAGTGATGTAAATAAGGTACTTAAAGTAAATACGTGGAATACTCAAATTATCTTCTTGTTCCTGCCAAATTAAAAAAAAAACTTTCTTTTTTTGGCAATAATGTGCAGTTAACTGAGTTAGATTTTAAAACGTCTGGAACTGGCAGATTTCCCCAGAGTTGCATCAGACACCAGAATCAAGGGTTATTAACATTACAAAGAGCACCACTGTCCTACAGTGTCCCCTTTATCATTTTGAGCAGCTGCCTCAAGGCAACGTATTTAACCTTGGGAAATGTGATAGAAATTCTGGGTAGTCAAAACCTGCCAGCAGATTTCCTCAACTGGGATCTACTGTAAAGCTTTATTTAGCTGTAACACAGGAGAAAGATGAAACTCTTATTATCATTTGATGTTTATCATTTCCATTCATCCCTTCTAAGTCCCCTGAATACTGTTACTTTTACTTATAAATAGCAATATTCCATTTGCTGGCAGGACACTGTTTTCCCCACTGAGAATGTCATTAAAAACAAAGGCCTCTGAGAAAGGAGTGCTAAATATTAAAGAATAGATGCCCTGATTATTTCCTTCCAGGTGTTTTAGAGCAAGATGCTAACTTTGACTTTTTCATTTTGGTAGAACTTTATTTTCTATTTTGTCTGAAAAAGGCTGTTGTTTGTACAATTACTTGCTTAAAATTAGAAATCAGTTAGGAACAGTGCTGGTGACTGAATAGTGAATGGGCATGCTCAAAAATGACTGCTGGAATAACCATTGACATAAACCTTTAAAAAAGTGTACTTGGCAAGGTTTCATAATAGACTTAAAGCCTTTTATAGCTTTGATCCAGTAATTTCAGTTCTGGAAATCCATTATGGCAATACTATTATTTATCAAGAGAATGGGTTATTATTTTATGCCTGGCGCTGTCATCTCTTTTTAATTCTTAAAACAGGATGAATTCAGTCTTACAAATGAGGAAACTGAGGCGTGGAGTGTTTTAGCTGCTTTCTAAGATCTCACAGGTAGGAAACGGTAGAGTCAGGTCTTCAACCCAGGGGATCTAACATCAGTGCTTGAACACAAAATCACTAGAACCTCAACGCTCTGTGTAATGTCGGTCTCCTAAAATACTTGTTGCCTTTGTATTTATGATGATCCCAAAGTTAAAAACAATATAAGGAGAATGGCTAGGTAAATTATATTACATAAAATGATATAAACAATTTATATTGACAGCTTTTAAAAATAATCCTAAATCTAAATGTATGATAAAAACACATTTGTTTCAGCTACAAATAGCAAAAAACAAACAAACAAAACCCCCCTCAAAACCCCCAAACATCAAAATGTCACTAGGGATTGTATTTAAGTTGTACAAATATGTTTGAATGTTTAATCCTAATTCTACCTTTTTTCTATATTTTCTCTTTCTCTGTAATGAGTGTATTATTGTAGAAATAATAATTGTATTTATTTTAAACACATTTAAAGATGTCTGTCAAGGACATTGGAAACATAGTTTTATTTTTTTAAGTTAAAAATCCACTACCTTATAAGTCAGTCCATAGTCACAGAAAGAGTGAAATACTGACTTTCATCCTCATTTTTAGTTGGTATATCAAGAATCATAGGACTTTCTGATACGATGGTCAATGTACTAATCTATCTGAAAGGTTAGAGAAAAAATTTTGCTTCATATCACACAGGTTTAGATTTACAAGAATTTCAGGTTATGTACACTTAGTGACATCTGGTGTCACATTTCATGCTAAATCTAGGGTATAAAAAATATTTTATCATTTCTACTTTAAGGTCATGGCTATTTGTATCTGTAAACTATCTGCCTACTAAAATTAAGACAGTTAAGAGAAAATGTATTATTCAGCAGTTAGTTCATAATAAAATTTGCAATCTCTAGTATTTGCCTTAAGAAATGAAGATAATAGAGCAACCTGATTGATTAGCCAATTTATAGCATATTTTATTTCAGTTCCATTTAAAAAAAAACTACATTTTTTAGGCAGATGAAAATCCCTCACCTTGAGTGGCATATCTCTGATCCCCAAGTTTGAGATTAAACTTTGACTCTATATGTCACCTGGGCCCCATATTACAGATCACATTTTCTCACTTTCCAGCTCTAACCTTACCTCTTACTTCTTTCTAGTATAGAAAGATTTATCCATTAAAGGCATGATATATTTCCTCTCAACTGCTTTTCTGACTGTTTTGTCCTTAAGACCCTGTAGATGCAATATTCACTACCCTTTCCCATCAGAAATTTATTTTCTCCTTTTGTTTTTCACTTCTGAATTCTATATTTCTTCCGGTATGCATTGTGTTTCTTATTATTTTGCTTGCCAAATTAAGGCTTAAAAATATAAGTGTTATTCAATAGAACCTTCTGTGATGGTGGAAATAGTCTATATTCACGCTGCCTATTATGGTAGCCATTAGCCACATGTGACTGTTGTGCACTTGAAACGTGGTTTGTGCAACTGAGGAACTGAATTTTAAATTTTGCTTAATTTTAATTAATTTAAATTGAAGTAAGCACATGTAGCTGGTGGCTACCATATTAAACAGTACAGATGAACATATCGTTATAGAGTAATGAAATCTTAATCTATTGTTATGTTTAGAGGGAAAGTGGAGCATGCTGGAGTGTTCATTTATTTTCTCATCCATTGATAGTCTCCTCTTTCTTCTATAACCTTTCCATCATTTCTCCTTTGTTCTCCTCCATTGTTCTTTCCTCCTTCCCTTTCAGCAAGGATCTTTGATACATGGTTAGCAGTGTGGAGATAGGAAATCTTGAGAGCACATGGGAGAAATGGTGATTGTTTACTTTCAAACATTGAATGGAAGGAATTGATGATGGAGAAAGCTCAAGACTTTCCTTCTCTTTTAATCAACTTCACCGTCTAAGAGGAGAAATTCCATCTAAGGAGAAAATAATGTAAATTTGACAGGAGTGTCCACTAGGGTATCTAATATTCATGAATCCAGACCAGCTAATAAATTCTCTTTACTGTGTAAGCTAGTTTGAAATTGGTTTCTATCAACTAAAAAGTTCTCCCTAATTCAGAAGGTTAGCATGAAGATCATTTGAATGACATATGTGGAGTAGCATGGCATTGCGATTACCTAAAAAGTATCACTTCCTTTTTTCCCCGAACTTCATCTGATGCCATGCATAGTGATACGCTTTTTCACTGGGTCCATTTACCTAGCACATTCATGGAAGTCCTGTCATTCTCATGTTTTGGAGAAAAGAAATACATCACAGAGGCCATGGTGCTTCCAAATGCCCTGCCCTCTGTTTCTCTTAAATACTCTGACGCGTGTGAGTTGTTTTGGGATCTTACTGATATCTTCCTTTGTCTTGATGCCACGTGATAGGCTATAAAGTTTTCTGCATTTTGGCAGTTTCCATGCTGGGCACAGCTGTCAGTATCTCTTTGCTTCATTTCAGAGAATATGATGGTACTGGCAAGACATCAGAAGGCAAGCCAGAGAATAACTGGGGTTTCTCTTTAGCAAAGGAGAAATGGAAAGATCATCTTCCAGACCTTTCCTCTACCCCAGCTGTTTTCTGGGCAGTGCCTCCATTTCAGTGATGAAAAAATCAGATTTTTTTCTTTATTTTTGCTATTCACATGCCCCAGTGCACAGAGGAGAAGCTGAATTGTCCCATTTTTATTACATTACTTGCTGTTTTAGCACAATACTGTGCTTGAAGTTATAGAACAAAGAGACGGCTTTTACACAGAAAGCATATGCCCTGCCTGCTGGGAACAGACTCTTCAGGTTCATCCCTGAGCCATGGACTGTGAATCAACTTATTAGTCTTTACTAACAGGCAAATGGAAGTGGAAGGACTGTCCTCTTCAGTTATTCAGTTGACTAATATTTGGCTCATTAATATCATTTGGAATTGCAGTGCAACAACCAAGTGGCTGAAATCAGTGTACTTAAAGGCAAAGGGTAGGATATTGGAAGGTCACAAAAAGGGAGAAGGAATGATGCTATACAAGAGGGAGAGGGGATAAATGTAAAAGTCCTTTAAGTAAGTAAAAAGTGAATGATTAGGATGGGGGAGATAACATTTTTAGGTGGTCAGAAAAGCCATTGGAATGCTTGTTGAATGCTCAATATAATAAATATTAATATAAAAGCCAAACAATCTAATATGTCCTTGGACCATGTTCATAGATTAGTAAGGTCTGTAATGTTGATAGTAGCAAAGTGGTGTTCACTTTCTTGTTGGTGATGCCCAAGGTTTAGTTTGAACTCTGTGGAAGTGATTTGCTAACATAATCTTAATTAATTATCATGATAATTTTGGGAAATAGATAATACTAATCCCACTTTACATATGAGTCAACTGAAACTAAGAGTAGATAAAAACTTGACCATACTCCTAAAAAATTGGATTCAAACCCAGAGTGCCGGAACCCAAGCTTATCACCTTAACCTACACCTTGACCTCACTCTGGAATGGCAGCCTGTGTATCAACAATGACTAACAATGCTGCACAACTGGTTTTCTTTAGCCAACAAGCTCCAAACTCTTAGCCTCATAATCTCCAACACATTTCCTATCCCTTACCTTGTCTCTCTTTTCTCTATGAGCTTCATCTTTTCTTTGCCAGGGAAGGAGCACTTGGGTACTCAGTGTAAGGGGAGGACATTGCAAAGTACTTTAAAGGGTCGAAACACTGTGGATGGATGGATGGAGGTAGAGTTAGAAAAACTTGGCAAGAACTCGATTTATTTAGTAGTAGTGGGAAGACCAACTATTTGCAGTGAGTAAATACTGATAATTTTTTTAAAAAGTATTTTAAGTAACGAATTCCTTTCCTTGGTTTATTTGCTGTAAATAAATATTGGCTGTTTTCTGGGCCTTAATAATTACTCAGAAATTTAAAATAATATTGTGCCATCTAAAATTAGTCTCCTTAAAGTATTTTTCAAGATTTTATTTTGAAAATGAAGACATGCCACATGTTAGGGCAGTTCTGCTGGAAGCAATTTGGGAAAAAGTAGCCCAGGTTTTTTTCTTTATTGTAATTGTTTTATCGGAAGAGGTTGACCTCTTATTTTAGAAGCAAACTGTTCCGTTTTCTCTACTTCCATTTCTTGATCTCTATAGGAGTAAATGTTGGCAACTTTCAGAGTGGTTTGATTTCAGATGAATATCCTGAGGCTTTGGCATTGAAGTTAAAAAGACCTTCTGTGGCCAAAGATCCTGTTATTAGTGTTTTTGTGTTTTTTAAAAATTGAGGTAAAATTCACATAACATAAAATTCACCATATTAATCATTTTAAAGTGTACAGTTTATTGGCTCTTAGCACATTTAAAATGTTGTTCAACCATCATCACCACTTAATCCCAGAACATTTTCCTCAACCGAGAAAGAAACCCCGTACCCATTCCCCATTTCCCCCTCTGCCACAGCCCCTGGAAACCACCCATTTGCTTTCTGTCTCAATGAATTTGCCTATTCTAGACTATTCATATAAATGGAATCATATAATATGTGGCCTTTTGTGTCTGGTTTCTTTTACTTAGCATAATGTTTTCAAGGTTCATCCCTGTTGTAGCATGTAGTTTTGTGTTTTAGTAGGGTTGAAAGAGTCAAGCTTTTCAACATAGATCAAGAGCTAATGGCATTAATTTTCATGTAGTCTTGGATATACTTAAGGAATTTTCTTATTTCTTTCATAGCACTTGTGCCCATCCAAGAACAATATTTATTATATTTTTAATAAAAGAGAGGGATATGCTAATCTTAAGCAAACTACAAATACATTTTTTTCTCCATAGGGTAATTGGGAGTGAAGAGATAAGTAGCTAAAATGGACAGTGGAGAAGAAAAGAAAATTATAATAGAAATTCAGTTTAAACATATTTATTGCAGCTGAGGCTAAGATGGATAATTATAGTTGAGCTTCCTGGAAGACAATGTGAAAAGGGAATCAGTGGATGCATACCTCTGAAATGTGTCAGAGTTCATGTTGCCAGGCCTAAACTCTAATAGGAGTACACTGTGTAAATGCTCATATAAGGAATGCTGAATCACTTTAGGGAAAATGTCCTCAAAAGCCACAAACATTTTCTTACCTCAGCTGCCATAGGTATAATTTGCCTTGATCCATCTGTCTGGTTTTGCAGTGCCCACATAAGCTTTTCCAAAGGTTGAGGGTTTTCATGATTGCTTTTCTTTGCTAGGGTGCTGTCTCAATCCCAAACCGTATCCCACATCTTCTTGGGTTGATGGTTCTACTTTCTAGAGTTCTCTGAACTTGTAATAAGGAAGTTTTGTTTCATTCAGTTTTGTTTTGTATGTTTACTGTGTCAGCTGTGCCACACGACTGAGGAAGGTGAGAAGGTGATACTACAGTTAATAAAGACATGTTCCTTGCCCATGAAGTGGTGATATTTAGTGAGAGATAGGAACATTTAAATACACTGCAGTGATGTATCATAGTAAGGGACTACAGTATGGGCAGGGGTAGGAGTCATGAATAGAGCGTGTGCTCTGTGTAGAGGGAGGTCTAGCATCATATGGGTTCCTGTCATCCTTTCACAGATACCAAGTCAGAGGAAAAAGGAAAAAGCCAGAGGCAGGTCACAAGATTCATTCAGGGTCACCTTTCTGTTTGTTCTCAGACCTATAACTGACTGCTTTCTTCCTTTCTCTCCAGTCACTGGCTTTATAATCTAGCTTTTGTGGAAATTTCTCAATATTCATCATTCTGTTTAGAATAGACATCCCTTTATATTAGTTACTAAAGTGCTCACTTTCTCCTTTAATTGTCCCGTTGCAACTCTGTCCTTTTTACCTTGGAACTCTTCCTCCACCACATTTTCCTCTGCAGAGTACTCAAAATAGAGCCTGAGATATTTTAGACTCCCCACGCATTGCTTGTTGAGTAAATATAATAGCACATAGTGAAATAGTTAAAAACTTGTGGTCTGAAGTCTGAAATCTTTGGATTCCATACCAGACTCTACTACTTGTTAGCTTTGTAACATTGGGCAAGTTAGTTAGCCTTTATGAGCTTCAAAATCCTCATCTGTAAAATCAGGATAAAAATCAACTTACTTGGGACTTCCCTGGTGGTCCAGTGGTTAAGAGTCCACCTTCCAATGCAGGGGACGCTGGTTTGATTCCGGGTCAGGGAACTAAGATCCCACATGCCGCGGGGCAGCTAAGCCTGCAGGCTACAGCTGCTAAGCCTGCGGGCCTCAATTAGAGAGCCCTTGTGCCGCAAACTACAGAGCCCACGCACTTTGGAGCCCGCGCACCACAACTAGAGAGGAGGCTGTGCGCCACAACGAAAGATCCCTCATGCTGCAACGAAGATCCCACATGCCGAAACCCGACACAGCCAAAAATAAAATAAAATAAATACATTTAAAAAAATACTAAAAAAAATCAACTTACCCCGTAAGGACATGCTAATATTCAGTAAGGTGTTGCATATCAAGTGCTTAGTTTATAGTAAATGCTTAATAAATATTTACTACAGCTGCATATATTACTGCAACTCACCCTGAAATTCTCTGGGCTGTTAGAGCCACTTCACTGGTAAGATTCATTAAGTCTGAGTCTAGTTTTTCAATCAGCGGCAGAATTTATTTTCTCTTCAGTTAAATTTTTATTTATATTTTTCTGGAATAAAAGAATCCTAGAAGAGTCTCCCTTGCTATTATGAAAATAGGCAAATGAAATTATATACTTATTCAGCGATTATGTATTGAACATCTGTTATGTGGTAGGTACTATTTAGTTACTGAAGATGCAACAGTGAACAATACAGATAAAAATTCCCGCCCTCTTAAAATCGCTAACATGTGTAAAGAACTTATTCTGTGCCAGGAATTTCCCAAAGCACTGTATAAATATTACCCTATTTAATCATTTGAATGACCCTATGAGAGATTATAATTATCACTATTTTTATAAGTAAGGAAACTGAAACACAGAGACTACGCACTGTGTCCATAGAGCTATTGAGATGAAATAAGCAACACAGCTGAGAAGTTAACTCAGGCAGTTTGGTTCCAGAGCCATGCTTTTATGCTGTTTTTCTATATAAATGACTTTCAGGTAGTGAAATTTGCTGAAAAGGCAATTGTGGGAAAATAGGACAGATTTTTGCTTAACTAATGTTGACCATCAATTTGATACCAAAGGGTAAACTAGAATGGAGAATTGAAAAGAAAAAAAAAACACAATCAACACAGCTAGAGAGTATTTGCCTTAAAAAATAAGTTAAAAGCCACAGACATCTAGATCCTTTCTTCCATGCCTCTGAAAGATAGTTAAAATAAAGTTCCAATGTTATTTTTAGAAGGGAAGAAAACCTTTCCAGAAAGCACTAAGTGCTCCGTGGGAGTGGAGGGGGCCATTAAGGTAACTGCCCCAGATATCAGTTTGCATCTGAGAGAATATCTTCAATACACAACTGTCTTTTCAAGACTTCTCTGCTGGGTTTACATCATCTGTCTTGCGTTGGGAAAAGCCTCCAAGCTGCAAAGACAGGATTAAACCTGCCATGAAATTAAGCCCACAATGGAGTCTCCATCTTTTAGTTAGGATTTCTACGCAAACCCTATTAATTATCAATGTGAATAACATACAAGTACACAGCAAAATGCTTGTGGCAAAATAGGTACCTGATATGTTTATCTTTTATTTTAAATTTTAGGAAAAACAACACTTTACTGAAAGACAAAATGATCAAACGTTGTGATATTTGTATCCTCAACCCCTCTCTGAAATTATATTTTTCCCACCTTTCCTGCTGATCTGTCATTCCATCATGAAAAAAAAAATTACTAGAAACAAATATAACATGTTATATGACTTAATTATCTTCCCCCAGCAGCCCACACCTAGGTACTTTCCCTTACACCAGCCTCTCCATGTTTATTGCATATTTTTCACTCCACCATTTTTTTTTTTTTTTTTTTTTTTTTTTTTTTTTTTCGATACGCGGGCCTCTCACTGTTGTGGCCTCTCCCATTGTGGAGCACAGGCTCCGGACGCGCAGGCTCAGCGGCCATGGCTCACGGGCCCAGCCGCTCCGCGGCATGTGGGATCTTCCCGGACCGGGGCACGAACCCGTGTCCCCTGCATCGGCAGGCAGACTCTCAACCACTGCGCCACCAGGAAAGCCCCTCCACCATTTTTAATGTCACGCTCAAGCCCTGCTTAGTCACAAAATCCATCCCTGACAAGTTCAGGTGCAGGCAGTTTTCTCTTTAAACTCTTAGTATGATTGTCTAGATTCTTAACAATCAAATGAGTACTTCTAATGAGGAGGTGGGGCGTAGGGAACAGTTGTGAAGCATAGATGAATGCGAATATGAAGTAGACTGTTCAGGCTTAGCTCTTATCAAGGAACTAAGACAAATTCATAAAAGAAGTTTTAAAAAATGCACTTAACTTGGTTATACATATGTGGCTTGGAGGCACATTAGAGGCCAAAAAGGTAACATGTCTAAAGATGCTGTCAGGTATTAGCAGGGTAAGCAGGAATTCTAGCTTAACTCAAGGGCAGGAAAAAAAACAAAAGGATACAGAAAATCAAGTGATGCAGGGAACACGGAGACGGATGAACGCTGATGCACTCCTCTTTGTTGGTTGTTATTAATTCTTTTTAATTCTGCATTTCAAGAGCAGTCCTGAGCCCAGTGCTCAGTGTCCACTATTCTTTGTCCGTCTTCACCTTCATTGCACAGTGAATAGAAAGTGTGATTCTAAATTGATAGGCTGCAAAAAAACCTCAGCTCTGTCGGGTGACTTTGAGCAAATCACCTAACCTGTTTAATCGTGCCTTTTTATTTGCAAGTGAGAAAAAGAAAGAATTTATCTTACAGTTTTGTGTAAATACAATGTCTGCTTTGGACCTTCAAATGTTGGATTATTTCTCTCATATCAGAATTCTTCTCTCCTTGTTTTCATGTCCTTTGGTCCTTTGGGGAAAGTACATGTTTTTAAGCAAAAAGTGAGTAAATTGTGTCATCACTTCACATATGCTTGTCTTTATCCCTAGAGAGCTTGCCAGAACTCTCTGGGGATAGAAATTATGTTCTGTTCTTTTTTTCTTTTTCTTCCTCAGGATTCTTTGTACACTGTGGATACTCAATATTCTTGTTTGATGATGATTGACAAGAACAGCTTCAATTGCTCTGCTTCACCTTTATGAAAGATGCTTGCCTCCACTAGAATTCTGCATCCATTAACTGTCCCCTCCTGTCTGTGAGCTGTGTTGAAGCTAAAATCTAAATAGCTGTCTATTTTTCAATTACTTGCCACATTTGATTTCTAGAAGATGTAGCAGAGGATACTTTGAGGGAGTGGGGAGAATGTAAGGACCTTTATTCTGGTACATTTTTCTCTCCTAACTAACCATTAAAGTTAGAAGAACTGAGTTAGATTCCAGTGCCTTAAAGATCGCTTTTATACTTTTGGTTCAGCTTAACGGTTTAGTAAATGTCGTGTCTCAGCATTCTACCTCGTATTTTCTTTTACCTTTGCTGAATGTTAGTATTCATTGGACCTACCTATCTGACCACTCAGTAAACTAAAGGAAAGGTGATTTCAAAGCTATATGTTCTCTCCACTGAAATCCCACATCCAGAATGTGAAAAATAATGAGAATTATATACCCCAGGGAATATATAATTGGGAAAAATAATACCCCTGGATCAGACGCAACAAGCTCCAAATCCTAGCTTTATGATTTACTAGCTGTGCTTCTCAGTTATTATTGCCCAAAAACCTTAGTGCTTTAAAATAAACTATTTTATTTTGCCCATGATTTTGTGGGTTAGAAATTTAAGTAGGGCCTGGCTGGGAAGTTCTCACTTAAGGTCTCTCATGCAGTTGCAGTTAGATGGTGGCTGGAGTTCCAGTCATCTGAAGGCTCAACTGGGCTGGATGTCCAGGACGGCACACTTACATGACTGCCAAGTGATGTTGGCTGTTGCCTGGAAGCTCAGCTAAGGCTATGGCACCTACATGTGACCAGTTCAATGTGGTAGTCTCAGGGTGGTTGGAATTCTTATGTGGTACCTAGCTTTCATCCAAAGAGAATGAGGCAGGAGCTGCATGGTCTTTTGTAACCTAGCCTTGGAAGTCATATAGCATCACTTCTGCCATACTCTGTTGGTTAGAGCAGATGCGAGATTTCCCAGAAAAATGGAGAGAGGATATAGACTTCATCTCAAGGCTGCATTGTAGAAGAGCATGTGGAGGTACTGGTGTGACTGCCTTTGGAAAATACCATCTGCTGTATCCTGCGACTTTTATTAAGTTACTGACACATTTGGAGCCTCAATTCCCTCATCCCTAAAACTTGTGGTAACTCAAAGGGAATTTAATGAGAATCAGATAGATAGGTACATGTTTGCTAAACATTTTACTCTTATATGTTTGACATCTTATATAGTTATTTGGCATCCCCAAATCTAGTTTATCTGCAGATATTTTAGACCTTTTGACATGTCTATAAATGCATGTCTCTGCAAAGATAATTCTGAGATTATATCTGCATTTTCATACTGAAAGGGCCTTCAAATCCATTGACTTGAGTATATTACGGTGACTATAATATATCCAAATACTTCAGTTCTCTAATGGAACATTCCCTAAGAGACTGTCATATCTAGTGTAGTTAACCATCCAAATTTAATTATTATTCAAGCAGTAAAACCTAATATTCATTTTCTTACAAAGAACTTGGCTTTGGTACCTATTGATATGTGCCAGGCAATAGGTTATAATTGAAATGGGAAAGGAGTCCTGACTCCCATCCTGGGTCCAAGATGGAGCATTTATGGTTTAGGATCATGATTGCTGGATTCATTTTGAGTGTTGAAATTCAAGCTGACCCAGCCCAGGGATTGTGCTTTCAGAAATGAGCTCCCCATTCCCATTTCCACCTCAGTTAGCAACACAGGGCCAACTCTCTTCTTCAGTTATTATTAAGAGGAAGGCAAAACAGTACTAATTTGCAATGGTCTTTTATGTCATATTTAATTTATTATGAATTAATAAACGGCTTACCATCCAAATTTAGTTAACATGCCTGCTAATTTGAAGGTGGGGAGGACCCAAACCTTCACATTTATTTGTCTAATGGACATGCCTAACTGAAAATAGAAGGTTCTTCATATAAAGATTATAAAGATTATTTACTATTATCAACAGTGGGTAGCAGGAAGGGATCACTGTTTATTGTATTATATTATTAGAATACTCATCATTGTCAAGCTGTAATGGCTCTAAAGGGAGGAGGCCTGTGACTTCCTTGGTGGTCCAGTGGGTAAGACTCCGCACTCCCAATGCAGGGGGCCTGGGTTGGATCTCTGGTCAGGGAACTAGATCCCACATGCATGCAGCAGCTAAGAGTTTGTATGCCGCAAGTAGGAAACCTGCATACCACAACTAAGAAGTCTGCATGACTCAACGAAGATCCTGTGACTGCAACTAAGACCCAGTACAGCCTAAATAAATGAATAAATAACAACAACAAAACTAACAAACAAAAAACACCTAAAACTTTAAAAAAAAAAGGGGAGGAGACCTGAATAAAAGAAAACTGTTTTTGTAAAATAACAGTGTGGATCAATTTTTAAAGAAACCATGCAAATACGGAGATATTCAGGAAACTTTTCCCATTGAGCTATCAACATACTGAAACGTTTTCCACAGCTTATCAAGTAACTAAATTTTAGGACCTCACTTTATAAAACTGGCAGGATTCATCTGAATAAAGTGGGAAGGGGGAGCTAAAGTTTTAACCTATAGTTCTGACTGAGTTGGTCCCTTTGTAACTGATGTATGTATATAGAAATTAGAATTTAGAGATGCCATCACACTGTGCCCAATTTTCTGTTAAGTTTTACAAGTAGTGAAACCATGTATGTAAAGATCAAAATAAAGATGAATATGTTCTACTCTAAAAAAAAATAAAAAAAGAAAGAAAGGTTCTTTGCACGTATCACTAACTTACCAATGAGTTGCTTGGTAGAAAGTTGGAAAATTAAAATGAAATGAAAGGTGTCTTAAATAAAAGTGCCAGCTGTAATCTTGTGCCTGTTTGTTTGTTTGTGTGTATGTGTACAAATTGCGTTATTGTGGCATAGATCTAAAATGTCGTGATCTTTTGGACATTTAATATAGGGTAGAAGAGATTTCTTATCTATGTTGCATTACATGCCTTCTGGGAATTCAAATCCCAAATGGAAAGTCTAGGGATGCTTTCTGGAAAGAATGAACCTGGATCATTTCTACAAATTGGGCTGTGTGCCATGGGATATATCCTACCCTGATAAGATATTTTATTTTATTCTCCCTAAAACAAAAATCTTAAATTTAAATCACTGAGGATGAGAGGTTGGTTGGGAATATTTTCCAGCTGTTTAGTTTCAAGACAGAAAGGAAATGCAGTTTATGGGCAAAAAGGTGAAGAAGGCATTTAAAATTCTGTTTCCTTATGAATGATGTCTCTGGGTCTTAAATGAATAAGAATAGGTTACATATTTAATGTCTGTGATGTATAATATCAGGATAAAATAGTATATGTCAATCCAAATTATCTTGTACCATGATATAGAAAGAATGGTAATGTAATTTCATATTTTCCTTTTCTTAAGAAGTTGTCATACTTATTTGAATGCCTTTTCTGTCAACTATTGTGCTGGGTGGTTTAATTGCGTCATCTCATTTAATCTTTGCATTACTATAATAGCAGTTTTTATAGCTGGCAATTTAGTAGGCTAAATTCTAAAACATAAACTCCAAAGTAATAATTTCAGATTCACTTTTCTTCCTAGATTAGTGACACATTACACTTAATTAAATTGTTAAGTTTATCTTAAGATTATATTTCCTTTCCATGGAAACCATTTCACTTAGAGAAACAGGCACCTCCATTCTACCTCATGAGTTGTCCATGCAAAGTTTTAGTTGTTGACTTGATGGAAATTGTAAGCATATGAATGCCTTGGCTAAAACTGGTCCTATGTGAATTGAGAGAAACATGGAATGCAAAGCTTTCCAAAGAAGCATAATCAATTTCAGAGGCAATTAATACAATTGGACTAGAAATTAGCCTGGGAAGATTGAGCAATACCAAAACAAAAATTACAACTCTGAGCACTTGCAATGTGCTAGCAACATTAAATATATTTTTGATAATTTTCATAAAGCTCCTGAAAATTAGGTATTGTTATTGTCATCATATAGATAATAAATGACCTGGAGGGATCAAGGATTTTGTTCAGGGTCACACAATTGGTAATAAATTTAGCTATGTATAAAATAAATTATAAATTTAGCTATGTATAAAATAAATTATGTATAAAATAAATTTAGTATGTAGCTTCAAGGATCCTTTACGTCATTGGTTATTAATGGGAACATGTATTTTAAAAATAGAGATAATATAGTCTTAATACTTGACATAACATATTTCAAAAACACTGAGATAGACTGAGGATGAGAGAATCAATTCAACTGATCAAAACTGTGTTGAATGTGAAAATGGTAAAACAAAAATCCAATGAGATTACAACCTAGAGAGGTAAAGATTCAGGAGAGATTAAAGTGGTAATTTGGCATTTGTAGCATCAACACAGAAGAAATTTGGTCTCCATGTAACTTTATGCCTTGCATCATTTGATTTGCCATCTATTTTGATTAAATTATACCAAATAATTGCCAAATCTCCTCTTCAGTGTATGCTTCACAGACAGCTCATGGGATAAGATTGGACAAGTAAAGCATTGAAAATAAATGATTGGATTTGGTTTTTTTCCCTGTCCATGAAGCAATCTGATTAACTGTGTAGAACATTTCTGCTTTTGTGATCACTGGGTTAGTCACAGAGCAGGTGCTATAAATACAATACAAACACCTACAGGAGATGTGTGGTTAACATACATGCTTGAAACATGTTGGTGTAATGAAAAGGTGTTAAGCTGTAGGTACTGGGAATGAGCATCACAGCTGCTTATTTGCAGTGCATTTTAAAACATGGTGTGGCAAAGAATGCCATGTACCATTTTTTTTTTTTTTTTTTAACATCCTGAGGAATGTTGCCAAACAATGTGTCTTAATTTGGGTTACCCTAGAAGCAGACCTAAGACAAGACGAAGCACCTGGAAGGTGATTCCAGTAGGCACCAGTAGGGAAGTGCAAAAGTGAGGCACGGAAGAGAAGGGAGAAAATATAGGGTGCATAAGTCAGATCATTACTGCTGTGAGCCCTGGGATTAATCTCACCAAGAAACTCTGGGTGACGTTGCTGAGTATCCCTCAAAGCTGTCCCCCACAAGATCTGAGAATACTAAGTTATTTTCCGCCAAATCCTGCTGTCATTCATCTAGGGCTGTTTCTAGTGATATAAAATACATAGCACTAATGGGTTGCCTGTGTGGACTAAGAATGTTTGTGTGATGAGAAAAATCTTCAGGCAGAGAGTTGCATGTGTTTGCCGTAAAATGCCATTGGTAAGTAAGAAGCTGAGAAGTGAGAGTCAAGGGCTTAGGAATGGGGCACCAACTACATCTGAAAGTTTTAGGTATTGTTACTCTCCTTACACAGAGATAATGTCTAGTAAGGCTTTTATTTGTTACACTTCAAAATTTACTAAGCACCTACCCACCTCCTGTGCCCAGTGAGCTGAGTTAGTAGGTGCTGGGAGATGTAAAAACAAAGAAGAAACATTCCCTATCTATAAAGAATCACCATCTTTAGTAGTCCAAAGCTCACCTAGAATGGTCGCTCATGTTTCCTTAAGTGCTTCTATCACATGATCTGAATTACTCTGAACCAAATAATTGGTAGGGTCGAGTTTTAGGCAGTGTCAGTATGACACATCACCAACATACCTTCTTCAATCAAGGGTAAAGACCTACTGCTATTGATACTTTCCCATTAAACACTGCATTACATTCTATCTTTCTCTTTAAAAAAAAAAAAAAAACATTCAGGAAAACATGTTTTTCCCTGACTTTAAACTCCTCTGCAATTATTGCACCCTTGTTGACATTTCACTGTTACATCCACATACCCAAAAGAATAATTACAAAAAATATAATGTGAAAAAAGAGAAACATCATTGTTTTAATTGGTGGGGATTAATCAAATCATAAATCCACTACATACTAACGACAATGAACTGTTTCAGGCTCTCACCTCCAAAGTTGATATAAAGGTAACCTGAGCTCTCCTGTGTGGCCTGTTCATATCCATTAATTGTTACAATACAAGGTACACTGGCTCTCAGCTGGTTGCCGTTTCTTCTGTATTTGAAATGTGCTTCTCAGCAGAGATCGGAGGACACCATTGGGACTCATTTGAGTCTGACTTTCACATTAATTTTGCTGTGTTGTGAAGAATAAAGGCAAAATCAATGTCCATCAGTGATTATTCAAGGTAAAATATCTAGTGATATTGAATACCAATGGCAGTACCAGGCATAAAATTTACTTAAGGTTTGTTGAGTTGACAGCCATTTATTCCAGTCCTGCTTCACTTTCCATGTTGCACATATTTTTTAGGAAAATAAAACAATTACAAGGAAAGAAATAAATTCTACTTACTGACTCAATTTGCCAGAAACCAGATCTATTTCAGAATGGTAGAGAAGAATTAAAGTTGTAAGATTTTTATAAACCTAACTGAGGATAATATCTTTCCAACTGGTAGAAGCAAAATATTTCACAGTGCATATTGACACAAAGCCACGTGGCTCGACTAAATTTTCATAATGAAGGTTCTTTGTAACTGAACTTAAAAAAAAGTTCAGTTACAAAGTGACTGAACTTGAAAAAAAGTAGAGCCTAGAGCTATTTCTTGGTTCCTGAATAAATATTCTTAAGCTGAACACATGCTCATGGCAAAAGAGTAATAATATATCTCGGTTTAAAAGTTTGTTTCAACTGTTAGGCTGAAATTCAGATATGTTCTCAACACTATGTTATGCTTTTGAAAAAATTACAAACAAAAAACAATAGCAGGAAAATATTAAGACCTTCTTTACTTTATCATGCCTGAGGTGCCAATGTAACTTTTTGGTTAAATAATGGTAGAAGAGTGATGGGAGGAGGGTCTGCAATCGGTGTTTGGGCCACTAGCAACTTGGTAGATACTCTTTTCCATCACATTGAGTTGGTGATGCTGGCTCGACACATGCATCATTTCCATCTGAACTATTGTTTACACATTCAGCATTGTTGAACAGAAAAACAAAGGATAAAATTTCAGACTTTTCTTTGTCTTTCTGGCAACAAATAGTCAGTTTGAGTTTATTTTTTCAGTGGCTATTTTGTTATAGTGTATGCAATACTTGGTATCTTATATGAGCATTACCTTCTGAGATGTTATCTTCCAAGATACAGCTTCCAAGAACGATCTTCCATTTTTACTCCTGTATTTTGTAACTTCACATGAGAGCTTTCAAATTTAGCCCTGAGGGATATTTGCTTCCCTGTTTATTCAGGTGACTGGTTCCAGGAGGCCAAGGGCAAAGTGCTGAATCAGATAAAGTTTTATTCTTCCCACATTATCTCCCTCTTTCAAGAGCCTGAGGTTTGACCTGATACCTAGGTTGATGAGGTAGGGATGATGATGAACTAGAATGGGTGATTCTGAGGTCATGGAGAAAATCTGAAGTTTGGGGACTCTGGTCTAATTCAGGATCAATGTACACATGTCTTAGGTTAGGTCTAAGCCTTCATTGGGGCCGTTATTCCTTCAGAACATACAATATATAGGACTATAGAACCTATATATTAGACAGTTCCACATGTGCTCAAGTAAGAATAGAGCAGTAGATGATGGAAAGGGTCCAGATTACCAGGCAGAGGGTAGTGTTCAGGCAATAGGCACTTGGGGATGTATGTTCAGTCGATACTGAGATGAATGAAATATTACTATGCCTTCAAGGAGTTCACAACATTGTTCGGGAAATAAGTAGATGCTAAAACAACCATAGCTTGGAATAACAAGCTAATGACAACTATAGCTTTCATAAAGAGAGAAGAAATGAATTCTTAGATTTCCCAAAGTAGGGGAGACTTTACTTTTTGGAATGGAGGAGGGATTTGGAAATGTGGCAGAAAACGACAGCCTCCTTTCACATGGCTGCATTTAAGGACAGACCTTCATCCTCTGTATCCTTCTTAGAAAAAGTTACGACCCAAGGACTGAAGTTGTTGCTAAGTATATTCCTGAGTAGCATTAAAGTGAGCCCTTAAAGGTGTGAGACGTGTAACCTATACCTTATTAAGAAGTTTTATTCTACACACTGTGAATCCAGTACATTTGGTTTGCAATAAATATATACTTGGCCTCTATGCTTTATTGTCATTTAGGGCATAGGACAAGTTTACTTTTAACATTTGATTTTCATGCCTAGCACAGCACCTGGAACAAAGAGTAGGCTCTATAAACATGTGCTGACTGAATAAATAAGAGCCAAGAGGAGACAGCCTATGTCTGGGAATTCATATCTCAGTTTTGTTGCTAATTATTCTTGTAACTTTGCCAATCTGTTTCAGCAGCTTCAGTTTTCATTATGTGTAGAGTTAGGGGTGCAGCTATTTGTGTCCCAAGTAGGATCACTATTCAATAATTTATTGCATTCATTTTGCCTGTTCTTAGAGTTCCATATAAATAGAATCATACAGTATGTACTCCTTTGTCTCCTTTTTTTTCAGAATGAAATTTTGAGATTCATCTGCATTGCTGATGTATCAATAGTTTGCTACTTTTTAAAATTGCAAAATAGTGTTCCATTGTATTAATAAACCACAATATATCAAATTGTGTGAATATACCATTCATACAATGTAAATCAATGTATAAATCAATCAGTAATTCATACAATGTATATACATGTGTGAATATGCCATTCTCCTGTCAATGAACGTTTGGGTTGCTTCTGCTTCTTAGCTATTATATGTAAAACTGTTCTGAATTTTTCTTTTTGGCAAGTCTCTAAATGCCTCCTCAACTTACTTTGGTCTGGTTTCTAAGAATTCAGTCTGTTTGATATTGGAGATATTTACCCTCCAACACCCATTGCCGTACAAACACAGACAACGTCTATTCCTTTTTATAGGTTTTGTCCAGATAAAATTTGAATACATGGACGCTCCATCAATTAAACACGTGCACATGATTAATTTTCACTCAAGGCATATTTTACAGGAGAAGCACGGCATGTGTTCAGCAAAGATGAGCTCTTTCTTGTGACAGGTTCCATCAGGTTATCATCATATAGCTCTGTCTTCTTGTCACTGTTGTCAGTTATTGATGGTTCAGCATCCAACCTTCTTGAAAGAGCCAAAAGTAGGCTCAGTGGCTGGTGTGTGATAGTTCCATGAAAATTGATGTCAAAGTTTCTGACATTGGACACTCCAGTGGTTTCTTTGTTAGAGTCTTATTACAGAATAGAAAAACCGTGTCACCAAAAATGGCCCCTGGCTGTGGTCTCATAGGTCAGAACAGGCATGAAGTGGAATTGTTCCTCCAATAGCTCTCAAGAAAAGAGGGGGTGAAAAAGTAGCTATTGGCTAGAATTCAAATGACTGGTAAGCTTTGAGGTAGGCTGCTGTCTGAACTACTGATTGGTATAACAAGAGGGTGGATCATTGGGATTTCAGATAATGTTATCATCTGCCAGAATAAACCACTGTAGGTTAATACTATTCCCTTGTCTTGATTTTTTTCCTTGAGATAATTCTCTTATATACTCTACATTAGGAACTCATTACTATTCTTTGTTGAAAAGAATTTTTGGGGGAGAAAGAGTAGGTGGATATACCATCTAAACTCTACACGTGTAAATGTTTAGCACATATATATCCCCCACACCACACATGAATATACATACATAAGCTTAACATTTGCCAAGTGTCTGTAACTTGTTTCTGAACTACCACAATGAAGTGGGCACCAGGGTTGCTGAGGTCTATTTCAAGTCTAAAGTTCAGTTTAATTTTAATCCTTTGTTTTCCTCTTTGTTTCCTCAGATATCTATTCATTACGCGGTGCAAAGTGAAAAACATCACAAGGAAAACCCACGTAATTGACTTTTATTAGTGTGTCCAGACAGAGGTCTGTCTTCTTACCAAAATAGGGGTTCGCATAAAGTAGAAACTTGGGCATAGTACGGCCTGAAGGAATAGTCTCCTCATGGTGTTTATCTCTCTATTATTCTTTTTTTCTTAACATCTTTATTGGAATATAATTGCTTTACAATGTTGTGTTAGTTTCTGCTGTATAACAAAGTGAATCAGCTATACGTATACGTATATCCCCATATCCCATCCCTCTTGCGTCTCCCTCCCACCCTCCCTATCCCACCCCTCTAGGTGGTCGCAGAGCACCGAGCTGATCTCTCTGTGCTATGTGGCTGTTTCCCACTAGCTATTGATTTTTATTCGGTAGTGTATATATGTACGTGCCACTCTCTCACTTCGTCCCAGCTTACTCTTCCCCCTCTCCATGTCCTCAAGTCCATTCTCTACATCTGGATTTTGATTCCTGTCCTGCCCCTAAGTTCTACAGAACCTTTTTTTTTTTTTTTTTTTTTATTTCATATATATGTGTTAGCATACGGTATTTGTTTTTCTCTTTCTGATTTACTTCACTCTGTATGACAGTCTCTAGGTCCATCCACCTCTCTACAAATAACTCAATTTCGTTTTTTTTTTTTATGGCTGAGTAATATTCCCTTGTATATATGTGCCACATCTTCTTTATCCATTCATACGTCAGTGGACACTTAGGTTGCTTCCATGCCCTGGCTATTGTAAATAGTGCTGCAATGAACATTGTGGTACATGACTCTTTTTGAATTACGGTTTTCTCAGGGTATATGCCCAGTAGTGGGATTGCCGGGTCATATGGTAGTTCTATTTTTAGTTTTTTGAGTAACCTCCATACTGTACTCCATAGTGGCTGCATCAATTTACATTCCCACCAACAGTGCAAGAGGGTTCCCTTTTCTCCACACCCTCTCCAGCATTTATTGTTTGTAGATTTTTTGATGATGGCCATTCTGATGGGTGTGAGATGATATCTCATTGTAGTTTAGATTTGCATTTCTCTAATGATTAATGATGTTGAGCATTCTTTCATGTGTTTGTTGGCAGTCTGTATGTCTTCTTTGGAGAAATGTCTATTTAGGTCTTCTGCCCATTTTTGGATTAAGTTGTTTGTTTTTTCATATTGAGCTGCATGAGCTGCTTGTAAATTTTGGAGATTAATCCTTTGTCAGTTGCTTCATTTGCAAATATTTTCTCCCATTCTGAGGGTTGTCTTTTTGTCTTGTTTATGGTTTCCTTTGCTGTGCAAAAGCTTTTAAGTTTCATTAGGTCCCATTTGTTTAGTTTTGTTTTTATTTCCATTTCTCTCAGAGGTGGGTCAAAGAGGATCTTGCTGTGATTTATGTCATAGAGTGTTCTGCCTATGTTTTCCTCTAAGAGTTTGATAGTGTCTGGCCTTACATTTAGGTCTTTAATCCATTTTGAGTTTATTTTTGTGTATGGTGTTAGGGAGTGTTTTAATTTCATTCTTTTACATGTAGCTGTCTAGTTTCCCCAGCACCACTTATTGAAGAGGCTGTCTTTTCTCCACTGTATATTCTTGCCTCCTTTATCAAAGATAAAGTGACCATAGGTGCATGGGTTTATCTCTGGGCTTTCTGTCCTGTTCCATTGATCTATATGTCTGTTTTTGTGCCAGTACCGTACTGTCTTGATTACTGTAGCTTTGTAGGATAGTCTGAAGTCCGGGAGCCTCATTCCTCCAGCTCCGTTTTTCTTTCTCAAGATTGCTTTGGCTATTCGTGGTCTTCTGTGTTTCCACACTATTTGTGAAATTTTTTGTTCTAGTTCTGTGAAAAATGCCGGTGGTAGTTTGATAGGGATTGCATTGAATCTGTAGATTGCTTTGGGTAGTATAGTCATTTTCACAATGTTGATTCTTCCAATCCAGGACAATGGTATATATCTCCATGTATTTATATCATCTTAAATTTCTTCCATCAGTGTCTTATAATTTTCTGCATAGAGGTGTTTTGTCTCCTTAGGTAGGTTGATAGCTCGATATTTTATTGCTTTTCTTGCAGTGGTAAATGGGAGTGTTTTCTTAATTTTACTTTCAGATTTTTCATCATTAGTGTATAGAAATGCAAGAGATTTCCATGCATTAATTTTGTATCCTGCTACTTTACCAAATTCATTGATTAGCTCTTGTAGTTTTCTGGTAGCATCTTTAGGCTTCTCTATGTATAATATCATGTCACTGCAAACAGTGACAGCTTTACTTCTCTTTTCCGATTTGTATTCCTTTATTTCTTTTTCTTCTCTGATTGCTGTGGCTAAAACTTCCAAAACTCTGTTGCATAATAGTGGTGAGAGAGGGCAACCTTGTCTCTTGTTCCTGATCTTAGTGGAAATGGTTTCAGTTTTTCACCATTGAGGACGATGTTGGCTGTAGGTTTGTCATACGTGGCCTTTATTATGTTGAGGAAAGTTCCCTCTGTGCCTACTTTCTGGAGGGTTTTTATCATAAATGAGTGTTGAATTTTGTCCAAAGCTTTCTCTGCATCTATTGAGATGATCATATGATATTTCTCCTTCAATTTGTTAATAGGGTGTATCACATTGATTGATTTGTGTATATTGAAGAATCCTTGCATTCCTGGAATAAACCCCACTTGATAATGGTGTATGATCCTTTTAATATGCTGCTGGATTCTGTTTGCTAGTATTTTGTTGAGGATTTTTGCATCTATGTTCATCAGTGATATTGACCTGTAGTTTTCTTTCTTCGTGACATCCTTGTCTGGTTTTGGTGTCAGGGTGATGGTGGCCTCATAGAATGAGTTTGGGAGTGTTCCTCCCTCTGCTACATTGTGGAAGAGTTTGAGAAGGATAGGTGATAGCTCTTCTCTAAATGTTTGATAGAATTCGCCTGTGAAGCCATCTGGTCCTGGGCTTTTGTTTGTAGGAAGATTTTTAATCACAGATTCAATTTCAGTGCTTGTGATTGGTCTGTACATATTTTCTGTTCCTTCCTGGTTCAGTCTTGGAAGGTTGTGCATTTCTAAGAAGTTGTCCATTTCTTCCAGGTTGTCCATTTTATTGGCATAGAGTTGCTTGTAGTAATCTCTCATGATCCTTTGTATTTCTGCAGTGTCAGTTGTTACTTCTCCTTTTTCATTTCTAACTTTATTGGTTTGAGTCTTCTCCCTTTTTTTCTTGATGAGTCTGGTAATGGTTTATCAATTTTGTTTATCTTCTCAGAGAACCAGCTTATAGTTTTATCGATCTTTGCTATCGTCTTCTTCATTTCTTTTTCATTTATTTCTACTCTGGTCTTTATGATTTCTTTCCTTCTGCTAACGTTGGGGTTGTTTTGTTCTTCTTTCTCTAATTGCTTTAGGTGTAAGGTTAGGTTGTTTATTTGAGATGTTTCCTGTTTCTTGAGGTAGGATTGTATTGCTATGAACTTCCCTCTTAGAATTGCTTTTGCAGCATCCCATAGGTTTTGGGTTGTCGTGTTTTCATTGTCATTTGTGTCTAGGTATTTTTTGATTTCCTCTTTGATTTCTTCAGTGATCTCTTGGTTATTAAGTAGTGCATTGTTTAGCCTCCATGTGTTTGTATTTTTAACAGATTATTTCCTATAACTGATATCAAGTCTCATAGCGTTGTGGTCGGAAAAGATACTTGATACAATTTCAATTTTCTTAAATTTACCAAGGCTTGATTTGTGACCCAAGGTATGATCTATCCTGGAGAATGTTCCAAGAGCACTTGAGAAGAATGTGTATTCTGTTGTTTTTCCATGGAATATCCTATAAATATAAATTGTCCATCTTGTTTAATGTATCATTTAAAGCTTGTGTTTCCTTTTTTATTTTCATTTTGGATGATCTGTCCGTTGGTGAAAGTGGAGTGTTAAAGTCCCCTACTATGATTATGTTACTGTCGATTTCCTCTTTTATGGCTGTTAGTATTTGCCCTATCTATTGAAGTGCTCCTATCTTGGGTGCATATATATTTACAATTGTTATATCTTCCTCTTGGATTGATCCCTTGATCATTATGTAGTGTCCTTCTTTGTCTCTTGTAATAGTCTTTGTTTTAACATCTATTTTGTCTGATATGGGAATTGCTACTCCAGCTTTCTTTTATTTCCATTTGCGTGGAATATCTTTTTCCATCCCCTCACTTCCAGTCTGTGTCTGTCCCTAGGTCTGAAGTGGGTCTCTTCTAGATAGCATATATACGGTCTTGTTTTTGTATCCATTCAGCCAGTCTTTGTCTTTTGGTTGGAGCATTTAATCCATTTACATTTAAGGTAATTATCGATATGTATGTTTGTATTACCATTTTCCTAATTGTTTTGGGTTTGTTATTGTAGGCCTTTTCCTTCTCTTGTGTTTCCTGCTTAGAGAAGTGCCTTTAGCATTTGTTGTAAAGCTAGTTTAGTTTTGCTGAATTCTCTTAGCTTTTCCTTGTCTGTAAAGGTTTTAATTTCTCCATCAAATCTGAATGGTATCCTTGCTGGGAAGAGTAATCTTGGTTGTAGTTTTTTTCCCCTTCATCACTTTAAATATGTCCTGCCACTCCCTTATGGCTTGCAGAGTTTCTGCTGAAAAATCAGCTGTTAACCTTATGGGTTAACATTGTGTGTTATTTGTTGTTTTTCCCTTGCTGCTTTTAATACTTTTTCTTTGTATTTAATTTTTGATAGTTTGATTAATATGTGTCCTGGCGTGTTTCTCCTTGGATTTATCCTGTATGGGACTCTCTCTGCTTCCTGGACTTGCTTAACTATTTCCTTTCCCATCTTAAGGAAGTTTTCAACTATAATCTCTTCAAATATTTTCTCAGTCCCTTTCTTTTTCTCTTCTTCTTCTGGGACCCCTATAATTCAAATGTTAGTATGTTTAATGTTGTCCCAGAGGTCTCTGAGACTGTCCTCAATTCTTTTCATTCTTTGTTCTTTATTCTGCTCTGCAGTAGTTATTTCCACTATTTTATCTTCCAGGTCACTTATCCATTCTTCTGCCTCAGTTATTCTGCTATTGATCCCTACTAGAGTATTTTTAATTTCATTTATTGTGTTGTTCATCACTGTGTGTTTGCTCTTTATTTCTTCTAGGTCATTTTTAAAGATTCCTTATACTTTCTCCATTCTATTTCCAAGATTTTGGATCATCTTTACTGTCATTATTCTGAATTCTTTTTCAGGTAGACTGCCTATTTCCTCTTCATTTGTTTGGTCTGGTGGGTTTTTACATTGCTTCTTCATCTGCTGTTTGTTTCTCTGTCTTCTCATTTTGCTTAACTTACTGTGTTTGGAGTCTCCTTTTCATGGGCTGCAGGCTTGTAATTCCCGTTGCTTTTGGTGTCTGTCCCAGTGGCTAAGGTTGGCTCAGTGGGTTGTGTAGGCTTCCTGGTGGAGGGGGCTAATGCCTGTGTTCTGGTGGATGAGGCTGGACCTTGTCTTTCTAGTGGGCAGGTCCACGTCTGGTGGTGTGTTTTGGGGTGTCTGTGGCCTTATTATGATTTTAGGCAGCCTCTCTGCTAATGTGTGGGGTTGTGTTCCTGTCTTGGTAGTTGTTTGGCATAGGGTGTCCAGCACTGTAGCTTGCTGGTCGTTAAATGGAGCTGTGTCTTGCCGTTGAGATGGAGATCTCTGGGAGATTTTTGCTGTTTGATATTATGTTGAGCTGGGAGGTCTCTTGTTGACCAGTGTCCTGAACTTGGCTTTCCCACCTCAGAGGCACAGTCCTGATGAGTGGCTGGAGCACCAAGAGCCTGTCATCCACACGGAAAAAGAGAAAAAGGGTAAAAAGTGTATAAATCGTTGCTCCCAAAGTCCATCTCCTTAACTTAAGATGATGCGTTGTCTATTCAGGTATTCCACAGATGCAGGGTACCTCAAGTTGATTGTGCAGATTTAATCCGCTGCTCCTGAGGCTGCAGAGAGAGATTTCCCTTCCTCTTCTTTGTTCGCACAGCTCCTGGGGTTCAGCTTTGGATTTGGACTCGCTTGTGCTTGTAGATCGCTTGAGGGCATCTGTTCTTCGCTCAGACAGGATGGGGTTAAAGGAGCACCTGATTCGGGGGCTCTGGTTCACTCAAGCCGGCGGGGTGGGGAGGGGTATGGAGTGCGGGGCGAGCCTGTGGCGGCAGAGGCAGGTGTGACGTTGCACCAGCCAGTGGCGCGCCGTGTGTTCTCCCGGGGAAGTTGTCGCTGAATCACGGGCTCCTGGCAGTGTTGGGCTGCACAGGCTCCTGGGAGGGGAGTGTGGAGAATGACCTGTGCTTTCACACAGGCTTCTTGGTGGCTGCAGCAGCAGCCTTAGCATCTCATGCCCATCTCCGGGGTCCATGCTGATAGCTGCAGCTTGCGCCCATCTCTGGAGCTCCTTAAAGCAGTGCTCTGAATGCCCTCTCCTCGCGCACCGTGAAACAATGGTCTCTTGCTTCTTAGGCAGCTCCAGGCTTTTTCCCGGACTCCCTCCCAGCTAGCTGTGGTGCACTAGCCCCCTTCAGGCTGTGTTCACGCCGCCAACCCCAGTCCTCTCCCTGGGGTCTGACCTCCGAAGCCTGAGCCTCAGCTCCCAGCCCCGCCCGCCTCGGCGGGTGAGCAGACAAGCCTCTCGGGCTGGTGAGTGCTGGTTGGCACCGATCCTCTGTGCAGGAATCTCCCCGCTTTGCCCTCCGCACCCCTGTTGCTGCGCTCTCCTCCATGCCTCCAAAGCTCCCCCCCTCCGCCACCCACAGTCTCCACCTGCGAATGGGCTTCCTGTTGTGTGGAAACCTTTCCTCCTTCACGGCTCCCTCCCACTGGTGCAGGTCCTGTCCCTATTCTTTTGTCTCTGTTTTTTCTTTTGCCCTACCCAGGTACGTGGGGAGTTTCTTGCCTTTTGGGAGGTCTGAGGTCTTCTGCCAGCATTCAGTAGGTGTTCTGTAGGAGTTGTTCCACGTGTAGATGTATTTCTGATGTATCTGTGGGGAGGAAGGTGATCTCCGCGTCTTACTCTTTTGCCATCTTGAAGCTCCTCCGCTGTGTTTGTTCTTGTAGGTCTTTTCCTTCTCTTGTGTTTCCTGCCTAGAGAAGTTCCTTTAGCATTTGTCGTAAAGTTGGTTTGGTGGTGCTGAATTCTGTTAGCTTTTGCTTGCCTGTAAAGGTTGTAATTTCTCTGTCAAATCTGGATGAGATCGTTGCTGGGTCGAGTAATCTTGGTTGTAGGTTTTTTCCTTTCATCACTTTAAATATGTCCTGCCATTCTCTTCTGGCTTGCAGAGTTTCTGCTGAAAGGGCAGCTGTTAACCTTATGGGGATTCCCTTGTATGTTATTTGTTTCTTTTCCGTTGCTGCTTTTAATATTTTTTCTTTGTTTTTACTTTTTGATAGTTTCATTAATATGTGTCTTGGCGTGTTTGGGACTCTCTGTGCTTCCTGGACTTGATTTAACTATTTCCTTCCCCACATTAGGGAAGTTTTCAACTATTAATCTCTTCAAATATTTTCTCAGTCCCTTTCTTTTTCTCTTCTTCTTCTGGGTCCCCTATAATTTGAATTTTGGTATGTTTAATGTTGTCCCAGATGTCTCTGAGACTGTCCTCAATTCTTTTCATTCTTTTTTCTTTATTCTGCTCTGTTATTTCCACTATTTTATCTTCCAGATCAGTTATCCATTTTTCTGCCTCAATTATTCTGCTATTGATTTCTTTAGAGAATTTTAATTTCATTTGTTGTGTTGTTCATCATTGTTTGTTTGCTCTTTAGTTTTTCTAGTTCCCTGTTAAATGTTTCTTATATTTTCTCCATTCTATTTCCAAGATTTTGGATCACATTTACAATCATTACTCTGGATTCTTTTTCAGGTAGCCTGCCTATTTCCTCTTCATTTGTTTGGTCTGGTGGGTTTTTACTTTGCTCCTTCATCTGCTGCATATTTCTCTGTGTTCTTATTTTGCTTAACTTACTGTGTTTGGGATCTCTTCTTCTCAGGCTGCAGGTTTGTAGTTGTTTTTGGTGTCTGCACCCTGCAGGTAAGGTTTGTCCAATGGGTTGTGTAGGTTTCCTGGTGGCGGGGACTGGTGCCTGTCTTCTGGTGGATGAGGCTGTAATTTGTCTTTCTGGTGGTCGGGATCGCGTCCGGTGGTGTGTTTTGGGGTGTCTGTGAACTTACTATGATTTTAGGCAGCCTCTCTGCTAATGGGTGGGTTTGTGTTCCTGTCTTGCTAGTTGTTTGGCATGGGGTGTCCAGCATTGGAGCTTGCTGGTCATTGAGTGGAGTTGGGTCTTAGCGTTGAGATGGAGATCTCTGGGAGAGCTCTTGCCGATCGCTATCATGTGCAGCTGGGATGTCTCTGGTGGTCCAGTGTCCTGAACTTGGCTCTCCCACCTCAGAGGCTCAGGCCTGACACCCGGCTGGAGCACCAAGATCCTGTCAGCCACACGGCTTTTGGGAAGTCTGAGGTGTTCTTTCAGCATTCAGTAGGTGTTCTGTAGGAGTTGTTCCACAT
Source organism: Aethalodelphis obliquidens (assembly GCF_003676395.1). Taxonomy (NCBI): domain Eukaryota; kingdom Metazoa; phylum Chordata; class Mammalia; order Artiodactyla; family Delphinidae; genus Aethalodelphis; species Aethalodelphis obliquidens. The sequence continues at coordinate 25,958,116 of NW_020837964.1, read as the reverse complement.
GTAGATGTATTTTTGAGGTATTTGTGGGGATGAAGGTGATCTCCACGTCTCACTCCTCCACTGTCTTGAAGGTCCTCCTCATGATATTTTAGACATGCCCATCTTTTGGGGCCACCAACATAGGTGAAAGTAAAGGTGGAGCCTGAGTATCTGAAATAAACCTGGGCACGGTCATGGTGGGGCCAGGGGTTCCCAAGTTGCGGGGGAGCCTGATGAAGCAGCCTTTGCCCTTCTGTATTATTATCCTTATTCTCCCCATCATCTTCCATGACCTCTCCCCACATTTTTCCAAAGCTGTGGAATTGGAGCAGTCACCATCTGTGAAAAGTATAAGCTCCAAGCAGCGGCTGGTAATGCCAAGACAAGTTTCCCAGTCCTCACTTAGAAAAACAGAAAATGACATTTTTAATTGGGGAGTAGATATCTGGAGAGTTGTGCCAATATTCCCTTATCTAACTGGCCTTTCAAAATTGAATGCACTCGCTGGAACCGCTGGATCAGATACTGTCACTCTTCACATTCTGGGCGAGATGATTTCAGGACTTTTCAGTCAGTCTCTGTTCAGCTCAGATTATATCAGATTTAAAAGAAGGTGAAACCAACCACGTTAGTTTCATTCCACTTCATCAGCAGATATGTGAACCCCATTATGACAATCTAATTTATTTTTCATCTAGAAATTTTCATCAGACTCAGTGCAGAGTTATTCAGTTCCTAGACAAAGCAGTTAGTTACTGCAAGACTGTAAGATGAAAGGTGCTATAAAAATGTATAATGATAATAATTAGAATCATAATATTAATGATAGTGGAATTAACACTTAGAACTTCATCTTCTTCTACAGGTAAAAACATCAAAATCTGATCATCATTCCTGAGGGTAGAGCTGAAAAAGGCTTTTCTGTACCTTGTCCTTCTCAAAAGCAATTAATTTTCACATAAGATAGTATTATTAGAATTCACAGTAGTTTTAAAATATAATATTAATTTTCAAGGATATTCTGGCCAATGATTCTAAATAACTCTTGATACTTACTAATGACATCATCTTACTGTTCTGTAGAGACAGGTGGTAAATGGTAGGTGCTTCATTTGAGTTTTTGATAAATAAATGAACAAACACTAAGTATTGAGTACTTACTACATAGTGGTATTCAAGTGCCTAAAATGTTTGCTCTTAGCATACTCATTGTGGCAAATTTGGAAGATAAATATTAAAATATATTACAAAATATTAAATATATTAAAAAATTACAAAAATATATAAATATTAAAATATATTACAAAAAAATATATCAAAACCTAATTTGCTATTCAGAAGAAACCATTTGTCCCATGACATGATGGATCATTTCCTTCTAGTCTTTATTTTTCAAGCACATTAAAAGTAGTAATAATAACAATAACTGTGATTATACTCAGTACAATTTTGTATACTACTTATTCTAGTTAACCAGTTTTCAGTTGTTAACTTAGTTCTTCTAAGGACAAGAAATGAATTCAGTTCACTTAAAGGAAACAAGCCAACCAACAGAAAACAACAGAGGAGGTTGTGCATTCTTGAATGGCAGCTCTGACTTGGATTTGGAACTGAGAGCTGTTAGAGGTCGAGGAGGCACTAGTCAGTTTTTCTCTCTCCCTCTTGACTTTGTTCTGTGCCCTCTCTCCTTCTTCTGTGAATCTCCTCTTTTGCCTTCATCACCTGGCTCATCCTCGTGATGGTCTCTAGAAAAAGCTTCAGAAGAAGCCGGTCTGGTTGGCATACTTATTTACCATTGCCCTCAAAGAGTAAGAAAGAGAGAGACCACTTGTGTGTCGAACCCTAGCTATTCATCCGCCACCCCAGCCGCCTGCCTCCTTGGATCAAGCTCCATCTCTAGTTCAAATAGACTGATGTGGTTTCATTAAGTGAGTGAGTATTTTTGGCCAAGGCACTTTCTACTAAAAGGACAAGTTGAATGGATATGTACAATATATACCATTTATCAGATAAATGCTAACTCTTTATTAGCATTCATTCATTCAGCAGATATTTATTGAGTGTCTACCATGTGTCAACATTGCTGAAGGTGCTGAGGATACATCAATAAATAAAAGACAAGAATCTTTCTTTTTATGGGTCTGAGATTCTATTGGGCAGAGACCAACAGTAAACAGAATGAATGAATAAATAAATTAAAAAATAAATAACATACTGTGTTAGATTTTGGTGAGTGCTAAGGAGAAAAATAAAGTAGGGAAAGGCATTATGGAGAAAAAAAAAATGAGAGGGAGAGAGAGAGCTTACGCTGGTGAGGGTGGGACAGTTGTTTGCAATTTTAGGTTGGTCAGCAAAATGCTCTAGGAGATGAAATTTGACTCAAGATTTGAAGAAGGTAAAGAAGGAGTAAGCCATATAATTTAAATTATATTTTTATTGCTTTTGTTAAATAATCTTTGTACCAGTTATTAAAATTCATTAAACACTTATGTTCCAGGGACCATTCTAAGCATACTGTGCCTATTTCTCCATCCTCAGACCACCTATTTGAGTTAGGTACTGTTACTGCTATTTCACAGATGAAGAACTGAAGCAGAAACAGGATTGGCTACTTGCCTCTGGTCTTTAAGTCAGCAGATGAAAGAGCTTGAATTTAACAGATTCTGGAGCCCTGCTCTTAAATGTTACTGCTGCTCTTCCAGTGACATACTAATTTAAAAAAATCAAATAGACCCACAATCATACAAAGAAGAAAGATACATTCAACACAAATTTTCCATCTAGGGCATGCAAAAAAATGGTGCATTTTGATTAATATCCTGCTCAGATACCTTTCTGTGTCTTCTTATGCGCATCACTGATTGTGTATATTTCACCTAAGCGAAGCAGTACTGTCTGTGCTGTGCTGTAAACTGCCTTTCCACTCAAAATCATGTCGTGGTCATGTTTCCTAGTCAGTAAATGTAGATCTATACCATTATTTTTATTGAATTTCATATATTTCATCTTATGGATACACTGCTCTTTAGTCAGTCAGTATTTTTCCATTATTGAATATTTAAGTTATGGAAACCAGTCTGTGTTCATATCTACTCTTACGCTTTCGCTAGCCATTCCTAACAGCTGATGTGAATTACTAGAAGATCAATATAGCCCTTCAGCAATTAGTACCCATGGTGAAGGCGACTAGAATGAAGAGACACAGCTATTATAGGCTCCTATAGGAATAGAAGCTGCTTACGACTCCCATAACCAATGTTTTGGGATTTTTTTTTTTTTTTTGCGGTACGCGGGCCTCTCACTGTTGTGGCCTCTCCTGTTGTGGAGCACAGGCTCTGGATGCGCAGGCTCAGCGGCCATGGCTCACGGGCCCAGCCGCTCCACAGCATGTGGGATCCTCCTGGACCAGGGCACGAACCTGTGTCCCCTGCATCGGCAGGTGGACTCTCAACCACTGCGCCACCAGGGAAGCCCCGGCAGGCGGATTCTTGAGTACTGCGCCACCAGGGAAGCCTGGAAATTTTTTCATTCTGGACATAGAAGTTGACTTTTCCACTTACAGAATATGTTGATTCCAGTTATGGGGTTTGGGCAAGTCAATTTATGGTAGGATGTTGAAATGGAATGGAGCATCACCTCCTTTGGGAAGCATTCCAGGCCATCCCCATTAAGGTGGGTGGCTCATCTCTGTTTTCCTATAACTCTCTATCCTTACCACTCCCTATTCCCACACTTACCATACTTTAGTTTTGTTTCTCTTCTCTGTTCTCTCCACTAGATGATGAGGTCATTAAATGAAAAACATGTTCCCTTAATTTCTGTGTCTTCAGTACAAAACTCACTACTTTTGGCATCTAATATGTAATGAAAAATGTTTTAGAAGAAGAGAAAGGAAGACTTCAAGGGGAGATGAAGAGCAGCTTAGCTTAGTTACCAGAGATGGGCAATAGGTTGAAAATGAAGGATGGAAGAAAGAGCAAAAATTACGGAGAGGAGAGAAAAGCTGGAAGACAAAATATGTGACCAAAAATATTGATATTCTCAAATGAACAGTATTGTTCCAGTTAAGTGCATTTAATATAATTTGAGAATAAAGAATTTATGTCAGAGACAATGTATCCTTTTACTGAATTGCCAACAGTATTTAAAAAAAACTACTCTGTGTATTTTACTAGAATCCATAAAAAGGCTGTTGTCTCTGGCTTTAAAAGCTATATATTCAATTTCATGCTACTGTGGTTATATATGATTCATTTAAAGTATTTATTGAAGGTCTACTCTGTACATAGTGATATATTAGGTAAAGGGACATTTAGATGTGAATACTTCAAGCCCTTCTCCCAAGGAGCACCCAATGGAATAGGGTATTCAGAGTATGGTGTGATAAGTATAATTATGGAAACATGTTTATTATACAAATCTGTGTATTGTACAAGAATCTCTGGGGAGGGACTTCTTCAGAAGTGCTCAGAAGCTCTTGACAGAGTTGTAATAGGAGTGTGTGGAGAGTGGGGAGAGAAAAGCACATGAGCCTGAAGAGAGAGGCAGGTGCCAGACCATGGAAGACTTCATGGACCAACTTTGGGCTTTACCCTGCAGATGACAAGAAGTCAGAGAAAGGATGACTCTAAATTGCCTGGAGTCTTACAGCCTGACTAGACAATTAGTACATTAGAGGAGAAACAAAGAAAAATTTGACAGAGCAGCTACTACTTCTTTATGCCAAATGATGAGCCTTTGGGGCAAGGGAATCTTAACGTAAAAAGAACAGAGGTGCCCAACCCTTGAATTTCCCTCACCAGTACAGGGAGACATTTTTGGGATTCTACAAATTAAAAGTTCTACAAATGTTATCTCTGAAGCAAACTGGTTAAGTGAGACAGGCTGGACCTTGGGGCAAATTTTATAAAATCACTCACTTTCAGGGTTGGAGGGGCTTTAGACTGCCCAGTCCAACTCCTCTGCAAGTCTCCACCCTAGAATAGGCCAGGGAGTGGCCTGTTCTTACCCAGGCATCTCAGCTGCTTCTAAGAGAGGGCATCTCAATATAAGATCTTTTTAGAATTTAGAAAGTTCTGCAAATTGAGCCAAAGTCCTGTACAATCTAATATCATACTCACTGGCTTTACTTCTTTTCCTCCAGAAACCCACAGATCATAATGCATTTTACTTTCCAGGATAAATATCTCTTGGTCCTTTAGTTACCATGGTGTTCCATGGTTTTACATTCTCCTTCTACCTTTGTTTCTATAACCTTACCTATGACTTTCCTCTGGTTTTGTCTTGTTTCGGTCGTGTGCCTTTTAAATGGTGAGATCCAGAACTGGAGTTCAAGATGAAAATACTTACTATTGTTGGACACCTACTCCCAGGTGGGCTTTTGGTCCCTGGTCCCTTGATAATAACCCTAAAAAACCTCAGCCTCAAAAATGTGATCTCTTGGAGACCAAGTATCCAGAAGTCTGGGTAGCAACAGGGACTCCCTTTCAGAAAGCCCTAGGCAGAGAGGGGACCATTTATCTTGACCCATCTTGGTGAAAATTGTCATTCTTTATATTGCCATGAAATAACAAGCTGAAGCTGGGATAAGGCACACAACTTCCTCTGCCCAGTTGTCCCCAACGGCAGCGCTGCAGAAACCAATTATGCTAATAATATTTTCATATTAAAAAGAAGATGTGTGATTGCTGGTTATTTTGTTTTGAGCAGATGCCATTTTTTTCCACTGGGAAAAATTTAAATGAAATTTTGTTGTTTCCCTTTCCTCAAAAATGGATCTCAAATGGCTTTAAGCCCCAGGTGCAGAACTGTTCTGGTGAATTTTGAAGACTATAGTGTAGGTAACAGCTTTTGCATTAAGCTGCTTTCAGCCTGTAGCAAGTTAGCCTAAGTGCCAGGAATTCAGCTGCCCATCTCATCCTGCCCCGACCTCATCCAGCTCCTTAGTCATTTGTAGTCTGTATCCAGACCTACAACCCAGATGCTGGTCTTCTGTGGCTCAGCATCGCATCCCACAGACGAACTTGCTGTGGGATTATCCAAGCTGCGTGGTTCTGTCTCCTGCATCACTAGGGAGGAAGCTTTCTCCCCTGTCCAGGTCACACCACTGTCAAATCAAAACAAGCCCACCCAAGCCCAACACACAACAATCTCCATGCTCTCTCCACTTTGAGTCCACTCCCACCCCTGCAGTAGTGACGCCCTTCCTTCTTCAGAGTGATTTCCAGTAACCTCCAGAGCCGTTTTTCTAATTTAAAAAAACCTCATCTCGTGTGGAGAGAAGGGAACCCTCTTGCACTGTGGGTGGGAATGTAAACTGGTACAGCCATTATGGAGAACAGTATGGAGGTTCCTTATAAAACTAAAAATAGAGCTACCATATGACCCCGCAATCCCACTCCTCGGCATATATCTGGAGAAAAACATGGTCCGAAAGGATACATGCACCCCAGTGTTCATTGCAGCACTGTTTACAATAGCCAAGACATGGAAGCAACCTAAATGTCCATCAACAGAGGAATGGATAAAGAAAATGTGGTACATATATACAATGGAATGTTACTCAGCCATAAAAAAGAATGAAATAATGCCATTTGCAGCAACATGGATGGACCTAGAGATTGTCATACTGAGTGAGGTAAGTCAGACAGAGAAAGAGAAATATTGTATGATCTCGCTTATATGCAGAATCTAAAAAGAAATGATACGAATGAACATATTTACAAAACAGAAACAGACAGACTGAGAGTATGATCTTACGGTTACCAGGGAGGGGAGGGATAGTTAGGGAATTGGGGATTGACATGTACACACTGTTGTATTTAAAAGGATAACCAACAATGACCTACTATATAGCACAGGGAACTCTGCTCAATGTTATGTGGCAGCCTGGATGGGAGGGGAGTCTGGGGGAGAATGCATACATGTATATGTATGGCTGAGTCGCTTTGCTGTGCACCTGAAACTATCACAACATTGTTAATCGGCTATACTCCAATATAAAATTAAAAAGTTAAAAAAAAAAAGAATGATATTGGAAGGAAAATGGTCAAAAAACAAAGAACAAAACTCATCTCGTCTAGCTTCTTGGTCAGCATTTCGAACCCCCTACAGATGAGTTTGAAGGACTAACAGCAAGTCCTCCTTGACCTCTCTCTGGCAGGTAGGTGGCATGTGTCTGAAAAGTACTCAGACCAGGTTTGCCTCCTCCCGCTTCTCACGGATAGAACACCCAGCAAATTCATTTTCAAGTGCTGCCCTTCACAACCCATAGAATCGCAAAGGAGGCCAAACACAAATGATAAGAATTTCATACGTGGAATACATTACCACCTCCCAATAAATGAAAAAGCATCATCCTGAGGGGCCAAACAGTGGCCAAAGCTGGCAGCTTTCATACTTGTTAGACAGAGAAACGATGCATTTGTGAGGGGTTGACAGGACAAAGAAGTGTAGGCTTGGGTGTTTAACTAGTGAAGAATCTAAAACGAGTTTGGGCTTGGGATCGTAAATTAAAGAAGTAACAAGGTTTGTTTGTATAGGCTTCTTGGCCTGAATTCCCTCTTTCTGGCGATAAGGGTGTCCTTCTTCCTCCAGATGCAGGGAGGGTAGCTTTCACATAGGAGATTTATTTCCTGCTTTCAGGGAGACAGAGGGGAGGGACAAACGATCCCTCCTGCATTGGCCGTTTCTTAAGTAACTAATTCAAAATGATCAGTGTGCTACTTTTGCATATTTGGGGGCAGACTTCTCTGAGCCCCAGCAAGTGGAACTTGAGTTTCTAGACCATGTATCATTCCTCTAGAGAGTCAGTATACTTTGACGACAGAACTCCTTGAATTCCCCAGGTGATACAGGTGGCAGATTGCTGATAACTAGTTAATGATTAGAGGAAAATGGCTTATAGAAATTGAGGGGACTAGCCAAAGGTAACATGGGGAAACAATTCAGATCAAGAATCCAGGTCTCCTGATTCTTGCTTATGTGTCACCATATTCTATGAGCATACTGGTTTTATTTTTCTTCATTCCTAGGGTGACCAGATGCCTACTTTTGCTTAGGACAGTCTTACTTTACACCTGTTGTTCCAGAATAATTATAAAAAGCGCCCCTTTTTACATTCAAAAGAGAAGAGATCTGGAAAATTGAATGATGACTCACCATCTGACATATATTTTTTGTTTGTTTATTATTCATCTCACCCATTAGAATGTCATATCCATGACAGCAGGGACTTTGGATGTTTTGTTCAGTGGTCTATTGTCAGTACCTTAACTGGTGCTGACTCATAGTATATGTTCAATAAATGTTTGCTGGTTTAATTAAAAAAATCATCATCATTGTTGGTGTGAAAGCGAGACATCTACATCCCTCAGGGGTTAAGAAGGAAAAATAAGATACTGCTACATTTGCATGTTGGATATAGATCTAAGGAGAGAGGAACTTTTCAGAGGTAATTTTCTGTGCAATGTTAGCATTTATTCATTTCTGACCTTTGAGCTGTGGGCAATGAGAGGCAGCTTTTTTAAAGTCTCCGTTCCCTAATGCTGATTTTCTAGGCATGAAGGTGCCAGCAGGAGCTGGTAAATAACAACCAAGCTTTTCTCCTATTCCCTTCACTCTCCCTGACATCTCGTGAAGCACTCTCTTGTTTGATCAATTTTTTCCCACCTAGTAAGGAAGAAACCTACAGAGCCTGCCTCAGCAAGACTTCCCAGAGGCTCCAAATGAATATTAAATGGCTCCCTACAAACTCACTGGTCTGGTAAAATGTAACATGAGTCAAAAAGTTCTGAGATGCTTGATAAGAAGAGAAAGAGAAGGATCTTATCAAGGATTTGGGGCAGATTTTCATTGGGGCCACTTTTTTTTTTTTTTTTTTTTGCGGTACGCGGGCCTCTCACTGTTGTGGCCTCTCCCGTTGCGGAGCACAGGCTCCGGACACGCAGGCTCAGCAGCCATGGCTCACGGGCCCAGCCGCTCCGCGGCATGTGGGATCTTCCCAGACTGGGGCACGAACCCGTGTCCCCTGCATCGGCAGGCGGACTCTCAACCACTGCGCCACCAGGGAAGCCCGGGGCCACATTTTTAAATTGCATTCTGGTGGGACAAACTAACCAAATTTCCAGAACATGTCACAGAAGGCAATATTTGCACTTATTCATTTGCTGCTGTTGTTTTTAAAATCATTCAGTTTTTGTTTTTAGGTCCTTCTCGAGTCATTAGATATGTTTATTTCTTGAGCAGCTATTATGTGCCAGAAGCCATGCCAGATGCTTAGAATATAAACATGAAGAGGAAAGCCATAGTTCCTTCTCTGATGAAAGTTACATTATGTGCGCACACACACACACAATATGAGAGAGGCCGAGAGCAAGTGAGACAAGTGAGAGAGCTTGAATAGGTATTGATTGTGCTTACTACTTTGAAGGAAGAGAAAGGTGCAGACATAAGAATATTCAGAGGTCCTCCCTCCCTTCCTCCCTTCCTTCCTTCCTCTTGCGAAGCAATAAAACTGTATTAGCAATTGATGTGATTGCTTATGTAGAAAAGCCCATGGTATTGGGTTGACCAAAATGTTCATTCGGTTTTTTCCATAAGATGGTTCTAGTAGCACTTAGTTGTCTTTAACTTCATTCAAAGCAATTTTGTTAGATTGTATGTGACAGCTGTCATATCAGTGTGCATTTTAAAAAAAGACATCAAAATTGGTGAATTTTTGTGTAGCCATTTTAATATTGAAGATGGAAGAAAAAAAAGCAACATTTTGGCATATTATGCTTTATTATTTCAAGAAAGGTAAAAATGCAACTGAAATGCAAAGAAAGATTTGTGCAGCGTATGGAGAAGGTGCTTTGTCTGGTCGAACATGTCAAAAGCCATTTGTGAAGTTTCGTGCTGGAGATTTCTTTCTGGACGACACTCCATGGTTGGGTAGACCAGTTGAAGTTGATAGCGATCAAATCGAGACATTAATTGAGAACAATCAGCGTTATACCACGAAGGAGAGAGCCGACATACTCAAAATATCCAAATCAAACATTGAAAATCATTTGCACCAGCTTAGTTACGTGAATCGCTTTGATGTTTGGGTTCCACATAAGTTAAGCGAAAAAAACCTTCTTGACCATATTTCCGCATACGATTCTCTACTTAAAAGTAATGAAAACATTCCGGTTTTAAAATAAATTGTGGCGTGCTATGAAAAGTGTGTACTGTACAATAATGTGGAACAGAAGAGATTGTGGGGCAAGCGAAATGAGCCATCACCAACCACACCAAAGGCCGGTCGTCATCCAGAGAAGGTGATGTGTATATGGTGGGATTGGAAGGGAGTCCTGTATTATGAGCTCCTCTGGAAAACCAAACAATTAATTCCAGCAAGTACTGCTCCCAATTAGACCAGCTGAAAGCATCACTCGATGAAAAGCGTCTGGAATTAGTCAACAGAAAATGCATAATTTTCCACCAGGATAACGCAAGACCTCATGTTTCTTTGACGACCAGGCAAAAACTGTTACAGCTTGGCTGGGAAGTTCTGATTCATCCTCCCTATTCACCAGACATTGGATTTCCACTTATTTTGGTCTTTACAAAATTCTCTTAAGGAAGAAATTTCAATTTCCTGGAAGACTGTAAAAGGCACCTGGAACAGTTCTTTGCTCAAAAAGATAAAAAGTTTTGGGAAGATAGAATTATGAAGTTGCCTGAAAAATGGCAGAAAATAGTGGAACACAAGGGTGAATACGTTGTTCAGTAAAGTTCTTGGTAACAGTGAAAAATGTGTCTTTTATTTTTACTTAAAAACCAAAGGCACTTTTTGGCCAACCCAATATTTACAAAAGAAACTTTAGATAAGTGAATTGAGCATAGTTCTAGTATATGTGATAAAGACACAAAAATCATGATCCTATTTTTGTAGAGAAAAAATGTATATCATTGAAAAGAAGACCAGAAGATTGTGGTTCTCTATGGGTGATAGATTCCTAAATTTTCTTTTCTTTCTTCCTTTTTTATTTTTGTTTTTTGCCTACCTATATTTTTTTAATGGGTCATTCCTTATTCACCATTTTTGACACTCAGTGGGGCTTTTCAATTAGAATATTCTGAAATTTTTAAAAACTGAGGTACAAGTGACACATAATATGTTGGTTTCAGGTATACAATATAATGATTCAATATTTGTGTACAGTTGACCTTTGAACAACATGGGTTTGAACTGCATGGGTTAATTTATATGCAGATTTTTAAAAATAAATACAGTATTGCATGATCTGAGGTTGGTTGAATCCATGGATATGGAACTGAGGATACAGAAGACCAACTGTAAAGTTATATGTGGAGTTTTCTACTGTGAGGGGGGTTTGGTGCCTCTAACCTCCAAGTTGTTGAAGGGTCAACTGTATAGTGCAAAATGATCTAGTTAATATCAATCATCATACATAGTTAAAAAAAATTTTTTTTCTTGTGATGAGGACTTTGAAGATCTACTCTCTTAGCAACTTACAAATATGCAATACAGTATTATTAACTAGAGCCACCATGCTGTACATTACATCCTTTTGAGAGGTTCTTTTTGGTGGGGAGGAGATTAGTGTTTATTTATTTAAAAAAATTTTATTGGAGTATAGTTGATTTACAATGTTGTGGTAGCTCCTGCTGTATAGCAAAGTAAATCAGTTGTACATATACTTATATTCACTCTCTTTTTAGATTCTTTTCCCATATAGGCCATTGCAGAGTACTGAGTAGAGTTCCCTGTGCTATACAGTAGGTCATTATTAGTTATCTATTTTGTATATAGTAGTGTGTCTATGTCAAAGAGGTACTTTAGTTAGGATGTTGGAGGATGCCAAGCTGAGCCTGAAGGATAAAAAGAAGACAGCTGTACAGAGGTCAGTATGTTCATCAGCTAGGACTGCTGTAACAGAGTACCACAAACTGGGTGGCTTAGAACAACAGACACTTATTGTTTCACAATCCTGAATTCCAGAAGTCTAAAATCAAGATGTCGGACCTCTGAAGGCATTGGGGAAGGATTTGTTTCAGGCTTCCGAGCTTCCTCAGGCATTCCTTGGCTTGTAAAGCGCCGTCTTCTCTCTGTCTCTTCACATCATTCTTCTTTCTGTGTGTGTCTGTCTCTGTGTCCAAATTTCCTTTTTTTATAAGGACATTAGTCATATTGGCTTAGGGCCCACCGAATGACCTGATTTTCACTTGATTGCCTCTGTAAAGATCCTATTTCCAAATAAGGTCATATTCTGAGATATTGATGTTTGGACTTCACCATACTTTTTTTGGGGGTGGGGTGGGCACAATTTAACTCATAACAAGTTGCACCAATAGTGTTCCAGGCAGAAGACCACATGTTCAAGTCCCTGAGCTAGAATGGAGGTTGGGGGGTCGGAGAATGAGAAGACTGGTGGTCTGAATAGAGCAGGCAGAGCGGCAGGAGGAGACCAAGAGGGGGACTGCACTGGCAACTACAAAACCTTCAACATGGATGATTCGTTCATTTTTGCTACTAACGCCTGCTGCAATAACTTTTAGGGGATATACAGAGAGATTGCAAAGATAGTTCTGTCTTTTCCTCTTCGTAGTTCATGGAATACAGCTAAGGAAGGGAGCTTCCCAACTGGTCGTGGTCATTGCCAACTTAGAAAAATTAATTTTTCGTGCAAGTCAAATTGCTGCACGTGTGTCCTCTGCCTGTACCAGGAACAATGGGAGCCACGCTGTGAATCATCTTCAAATAAAACTGTGAAAGACAGCAGGACATGGACTTTGCACCATGTCAGATTCAGAGGCCAAGTGGCTTCCTCCAGGGGTCATACCACTCTTCTGGCCGCTAGGTTTGCATCAAGAAGGCTGGGTATTTAGTGGAGGGGGAGAGGACACAGAAGAGGAGAAAATGAACACTGTGGAATTATGATCTCACTTCAACCAAATTGCTGTGGGCTTAGTGTATTTAAGAAATTGGACTTTAGGCCATCTATGTCTTTAGTTTGACCACCCTTATCCCCAGGGCCTTTCATATGAAAAATACATTTTCATGAATCTGTGTGTATCTTCTAGATGATATTTCTTTTTTTTTTTTTTTAAGTGTCTACCACATGCCTTTATTCATTTCTTTATTCACTCAACAAACCTGGCCTTGGGGCCTTGCTTAAAATTTTGGCTTTGATCTCCAGGAAGTGGAGGTTTTGGAAAAGGAATGTGATGTGGTTGGAATGGTCTTTTTGGAAGGTCAAGAACAGAGAGCGGCTTAATGAAGTCAGGGCCTGGCACCTGGTAAATCAATTAGGAAGTCAGGGAAATGTCCCAGGAAGATCACCTACTCATGGAGTTCTATTATATGTCAAATGTATGTTGTTCTCTCTCACTGCGAACAAAAAGGAAAAATCAATGAAGAAAGAAACACAAAATATAGCACCAGTTTTTGGAATAAGGCCCATTTCAATTTAGGCATCATCATATAGACCTGGTGGCCCAGTGCTGCTATAGGTTTTTGCTCTCTCATTACTGGTGAGGATAAGCTTTATATGATTTCTCCCCTTGATTCAGATGGAGAAATGGAAGCAAATGGGATACATTAGTTACCTGTAACAATTTTACCACAAATTTAGCAGCTTAAAACGGCAAAGTTTATTATCACACAGTTTTTGTGGGTCAGGAGTCAGAGTTGCCTAAGCTGGTCTTCTACTTGTGGGTCTCACAAGGCTGTAATCAAGGTGTTGGCCAGGGCTGTGGTCTCATCCGAGGTTTGACTGGGGGAAGAATCTGCTTCCAAACTCACATGGTTGTTGGTAACATTCAGGTCCTTGTAGTTGTAGGCCTGAAGGCTTCTTGTTGGGTATTGGCGGAGGCGACCTTCAGCTCCTAGAAGCTGCCCTTAACTCCTTGACACGTGGGCCTCCCAACATGACCTCTTACTTCTTTATTGCAAAGGAGAGAGTTGCCTTAAAATATGGGTATTATAATCTTATGTAATCAAGTATACATACATAACCATGCACATCCTGTCACTTTGCCATATTCTATAAAGCTAGAAGTAAATTACTAGGCCAGCAGATACTCAAGGTCAGGGGATCACTAAAGGGTATGAACACAAGGAGGCAGAGGTCATGGGGGCCACCCTAGTAGGCTGTCTGCCATATGTGATGTTCAGTGACTTGGTGGAGGTGATGGAATGGATAAGAGGGTGAAAAAGACCAGAGCCTATAGGCTCCCGGAAAACATTGTTGCCATCACAAAACCACCCTGTTTTCCTCTTACTCCATGTAATCTTGGGAAATTGACCCAGAATCCTCACTGAATCCTTCAGGCTGATTATTTTAACCCCACTACAAGGGTAAGGCAAAAGCTGTTCTGTTATCTGTGTTCTGGAATCCTGGTGGCAGCAGCAGTTGGTATTGGTTTTATTTTCCTATTCTTTTTTTGTTGTGTTTCATTCCATTAAATATTATCTTCTTTGCCTGAAAGATTTTGCTCCTTTTTTTTTAATAGATCTTTATTGGAGTATAATTGCTTCACAATGTTGTGTTAGTTTCTGTGGTCACCAAAGTGAATCAGCCATATGCATACATATGTCCCCATATCCCCTCCCTTTTTTTTTTTGTATTCAAACAGAAAGTCACAAAAATTATAATCATCCTCATCAGTTCACTCAGTCCCATGTAATTAATTTTTTTTCATCTTGATCTTTTGTTAGCACTTTTATGAATTCATCAGTTTTCCATTAGAGTTCTGAAAATGCTTTTTCATTCAGTTCAGCAGTATAGTCAGTTACCAGAAACCTGTACTTGTCAGAGTCTTTTCCATGAATTCCTTGAAGATGAAACCCTTTTATAGGAACATTTTTGCAAAAGCATCAGAGTACACCCAGAACTGTCTGTAAATGACAAAAGACTTAAAAATGACCATGGTTAAAGATTTGATGAAAGTTCATAATAATGCAATTGACAAGGAAATTTAGTTATTTCTGAGATATACATTTTAAAGTAATAACTAGAATTATGATGTATAACATTATACCAGAACATATAAGATTTTTAGGAATTTCATATAATGTCAGAAACATTTATATTAACATATTTCCGTAGAAATAACTCAAAGAAAGTTTAGTATTAGTTTTTTTCTTTAATTTTTGAATTTAATTTAATTTTTTTTTTATACAGCAGGTTCTTATTAGTCATCAGTTTTATACACATCAGTGTATACATGTCATTCCCAATCTCCTAAGTCAGCACACCACCTAGATGGTATTTCTATTTCTTTTACCCTGCCTTAATCTACTGTCAAGTATGGAAGCTTATATTTCTTATTTTATCTCACAAACTTAAGCCCTGGGTCAGCCCCTTCTTACTGTAGTGATTAAATGGAACTTATTTTTTTTATTTTTTTCTAATTTCAAGTATGCATTTCTGTTTTAATCCTTAAACAACCTTGCACGGTAGGTAGCCTAATTGCATTTTAAAGGTGAGGAAACTGAATCGTAGAGAATTTAAGTGGTAGTAGCGACGCACCTAGTGTTAACAGCATGAAACTAGGAGCTGCTTGCCTGGGTTCAAATCCCAATGCTGCTGTTAATTGGCTTGTACTGATATGACCATAAACTGGTTATTAAACCTCTTTGAGTCTCAGTCTCCTTATCTATAAAATGAAGGTGGTAATAATACTTGACTCACAGAGCTGATATAAGTATTAAATAAGTAAATATAAGTATAAAGGACTTAGCCCAGTGTCTGGCACATAGCATTTACTAACTAGTTGTTGTTAAACACTAGGTATTAATCTCAGTTGCAAAAATTGCTGGCGCTGTGCACTTGGGCAAGTTCTTCCACCTTCTTAAATCCTTATCTCTAGTATTCCCTCCAACAGCTACTCTGTTGAAGCATTGCAGTGATGATTAAAGAAGATGTTCCTTGTTGGGTATTTAGCACCATTTCTGGCCTAATGAGTGCTGTATGAGTTAAAGTCAGAAAGAGAAATGCTGTGCATGGTTTTGTAAATCAGAGTACAGAGTTTGTATTTTATTTCATACGCATTAGAGAAGGCTTGAAGGGTTTTAACTAGAGAAGTATTGGTATGTTTTAGGTTTTTAAAAGATAACTTTGGCAGTAGTGAGTTAACGGAAAGATTGGGATTGAGAGGTGCAATGGAACAGCCAGAGGAGGCTATTTCAGGCATCCACTCAATAAATGTGGTGGCCAGGACTACGTAAAAATGGAGATGGAGAGAAGTGACCCAGTTTAGGATCTATTTTTGAAGTAATATCAGACGCATTTGCTGATGGATTGGATGTGGAAAGTGAAGAAAAGGTGAGAAGTTGGTGCTAATGCCTGGAGGATGATGGTGCCGTTTCTTGGGAAAGGCAAGGAGGAGGGAGGTTTGAAGGGGTGACAGAAAGAGTTCTGTGGGGGCATTTTAAGGTATTATGGTTGCTAGGGGATGCTGCTTGATTATTACATTAATAAGTGTTTTATATACCCTGTGGGATTTATTTAGACCACAGTCCCTGCCCCCCAAAAAGTTGAGGAGGTTTTCATTGATATTAACCTTGACAAGGCATCTATTGAACTAGTAATAAAAGATTAACATCCATTGAAGGAGGCAGAAAGTAAGCACCCTAACAATAAAGATTAATAGAGCTGTGATGGAATATGTGATTTATATTTTAGCCACTTAGAAAGAAATTTGTGACCATTCACATTTGAGCATCTGAAAGTCAGAAGCTCACAAACCATTTGCATCAGGAAGAATGTGATTTTTGAAATGAGTGGCATAATGAACAATGTCTGCATCAGGAATTTTAAAGTAACTCAGAAGCACATGTTGCATGGCCACCCATTTTAACCATGTTATCATAAATCAGGGGTGATAATATGAAAGAACAGCCTCTTAATGTACATGAGAGGGATCATGGTGGTGTCCCTTCCATCTTTGAATCACTGATAGCACAGCTGCTGGCAAAAAGTTTGTGCTTAAGAAAATAGGTAAAGAATGGAAGAGGGAAGGAGGAGAGTAAGGGGCAAATGCTAAACCATAAGCAACACTCCTCTCCCTGTGACACTCACCTTGAAGATACAATCAAATCTACCAAAATTCATGGAAAACTTGGCATTGTTAGAGTTCACATGGGAACCAAAGAAAGCAATTTACATCATACCCAGGGTGATGCCAGTGTGAGTGTGATAGCAAAAGCCATAGTGTTAGCCCAATGTTTAATATTTGTAAAATCATACTTACTTAGACTTAGGAAATTCCTCAGTGTTTATGTGTCGAATTGTGCTCCCCCATCCCCAAATTAATATGTTGAAGTCCTATACCTCCAGTATTTTAGAATGTGACTGTATCTGGAGATAGGGTGTGTTAAAAATTATTTATTTATTTATTTATTTTTGGCTGTGTTGGGTCTTCGTTGCTGTGCACAGGCTTTCTCTAGTTGTGGCAAATGGGGGCTACACTTCGTTGCAGTGCGAAGGCTTCTCATTGTGGTGGCTCCTCTTGTTGTGGAGCACGGGCTCTAGGTGCATGAGCTTCAGTAGTTACAGCACACAGGCTCAGTAGTTGTGTCTTGCGGGCTCTAGAGCGCAGGCTCAGCAGCTGTGGCTCATGGGCTTAGTTGCTCCACGGTATGTGGGATCTTCCCGGATCAGGGCTCCAACCCGTGTCTTCTGCACTGGCAGGTGGACTCTTAACCACTGCACCACCAGGGAAGCCCTGGAGATAGGGTCTTTACAGAGATAATCAAGTAAAAATGAGGTCATTGGGGTGGATGGGTCCTAATACAATATGACTGGTGTTCTTATGGAAAGGAGAAATTTGGATAGTGATGTACATAGAAGGAAGACGATTTAAAGAAACACAGGGAGAAGATAGTCATCTATATGTCAAGGAGAGGGGCCTGGAATAGATCCTTCTCTCACAGTCCTCAGAAGGAATCAACCCTGCCGACACCCTGATCTTGGACTCCCAGCCTCCAGAACTGTGAGACAAATTTCTGGGTTGTTTAAGCCACCCAGTCTGAGGTATTTTGTTATGGCAGCCCCTGCAAACTAATTCACCCAAGCCATGGACTCCAGGTTCCAACAATTCTATTTTAATCTCAGGGGCCACATAGCCTTCCCACTGACATTTGAGCTACATATAGTTTACCACTAACTATAGGCTTCTCAAACCCTATATGATTCACCCAGAGATCCAGAATTCTGGATCCCTGCCATGGGAGATTCTAGTTCAGTTGGTCTGGGGTGGTGCCTAAGAATTTGCATTTCTAGCAAGTCTTAGGTACTGCTGTTACTGCCAGTCTGTAGCGCGCACTTTTAGGAGCCTTGAGTCTAGTACAATGCCTAGGACATGGTAGGTGCTCAGTGAAAATCAAATGAACTAATTTTAGGAATTCTGCTTTAGATTAAGAATCAAATAGACACATGGCCACTCATCTCATTCAGTGATTCTTAATGGGGGAGATGCATGGGATTTACAGAATTAAAATTTCTGGGGTGTGTGTTCAGAATATGTGTATTTTTTTTTTTTTTTTTT